>NC_073626.1:35342022-35650251 GCF_029407905.1 Bubalus kerabau | reverse complement strand
GCAACTGGTGGGGGGAATGTGTGCGTGTGGTGGGTGGGTGGGGGGGACAGGTAGTGGTGAGAAAGATGGGGGGGGCGGGAATATTACACCGCCCGGCCGGCGCGGGTGGAAGCGGCAGCTGGAACAGCTGGCTAGGGAGCCGCTTGCATGTCTCTTGGTTTTTTTTTTTTCTTTTTCCTTCCACCACCCCTTCCCCCAACCCATTCTTGCCGCCCCTAAACCCTCCTACCCACCCCCGCGCCGCTGCAGTTCCGCGTGGCCTGGGGCTCCTGGATTCCCTAAGGCAGTTACCCGGGCGGGAGAAGGCGAAGGGCACGTACGGGAGAGACTGAGGTCCTCACTGCAGCCGGGTCCAGGGGGCCCTGGAGGAGTCTAAAAACGGATTACTATTTCTTTTTTTTTTTTTTTTTGCCAATTGCTGCAGTCGAAGGGGTGGGGAGTGGGGGCGGGGGGAGGGTGAGACTCCACACCCCCTCCCTCTTCCTCCCACGCCCTAACCCCCCTGGGCCGTCACTCCCTGCACAGCTGGCCGCTGCTGACCGCGCGGGGGGCTGAAACCCCAGCCCCGGACTCCGCGGCAGTCTGTGGGGCCGTCGGTGGTTAGGAAAGTGATGGGGGAAATGTTACATTATTTTTAGAGGTGATGGGAGGGATTTATCACCGGAAGTAAATGAGCCTCCCCTAAAGTCGGGACCAGCCAGAGGTGTGAGTGGGCAGCCTGGACGGCGCAATCGCTGGCAAAACCCAGAACAGCGGGCTGGGCGAGAACCCGGGCGCGGCCGGCAGCCGGCGCGGGGCACCTCGCGTGCTCCGCTGAGCGCCGGGGCCTCTGACCCTGCCCGTCCTTACTGTCGCCGGTTCTACCCTTATCTCCACCCCCGGTTTCCAACCTTTGTCGGGGTAGTTAACTGCCCGAGAAACTGTCACTTGAAATGGTACTGATATACCTGCATTTTGATGCAGAAAAAAATGGGAGGAAATGAGAGGATTAAGATTCCTCTCCCACTTTTTCAGTACCCACTCTCCTCCTTTCCTTCTCATTTAAAATGAAAACCAAACATAAATTCCCGAGTTTCTCCGCTGAAAGTCAGCGCAGGTCACACTGTTTGGCAGATTCCACTTGGGGATGGAATTATAATTATTGTGTGTTTGTAGACATGCACCTGATGGAAATGACGTTGCTGAAAACATCTTGTGCTTGCGCTTGTAGTATATATGATAAATTTTAATTTGCTTTGTTTCATGGACAAGATAGATGGAGACTTTTGTGTGTGTGTGAAGTATGTTTTCAAGGCTGGTGAACGAAATATAACTGGTTATCTTGTCTTTGAGTCATATGGGGGAATGCAATTGCTGATTTATTTTGTGAAGAATTGATTTAACCAGGGAAGGTTTGAAGTGAAGTCGCTCAGTCGTTTCCGACTCTTTGTGACCCCATGGACTGTAGCCTACCAGGCTCCTTAGTCCACGGAATTTTCCAGGCAAGAGTACTGGAGTGGGTTGCCATTTCCTTTTCCAGGGGAATCTTCCCAACCCAGGGATCGAACCCGGGTCTCCCACACTGCAGGCAGACGCTTTACCGTCTGAGCCATCCGGGAAGCCCCTAGGGAAGGTTTAGGGAAGGTTTAGAGGAAGTTTATTTTGCTAGGGAGAAAAATCTGATCTGCCTCACCCAAGTATTTCAGCAATACAGTCTGTCCCATCTCCAGTTAAAGAAGTTTGTAGCAAACAAGGTTTATTGGGCTTGGATGTTGCAACAGGAGTGAGACAACGTTTTTGAATTAGCTACAGTGACCCTGGGGGTAGGGGATAGTGTTGTCTGTATCTGAAGTGGAATGGAAAGCCATTAAACCCTTTGAAGAACTTCACTTATGCCCAGTGAGCGGTTTGGGGATAGGGTCCAATAGATTTTGGAAGTTTCCAAGTATTTTAAGTTGGTTAGTTCAGACTTTAATGAGAAAGGGGCAGTAAAGGGCAAGAATAAATGGGTCACCCTGCAGACCCAGGGTGTGGGAAAGAAAGAAAGAAACAAAGTGAAGTCGCTCAGTCTTGTCCTACTCTTTGCAACCCCACAGACTGTAGCCTACCAGGCTCCTCCATCCATGGGATTTTCCAGCAAGAGTACTGGAGTGGATTGCCATCAGTGTGTGGGAGGTGCCTTCAAAGACTAATGTGAGGCCCCAGTGGGAATGGACAGGGGTCAGAAGTCTGGTCATTGTGAAGCACTGGCTTGACTGTTCTTTTTTGTAATATATAATCTATAATGTATTTATCATTTATTTTTGATTGTGCTGGGTCTTCGTTGCTGCACTCGGGCTTTCTCTAGTTGCCATGGGAGCTACTCTTCGTTGCAGTGCATGGCTTCTTGTGGCTTTTGTTGTGGAGCATGGCCTGTAGGTGTGCCCAGGCTTCAGCAGTTGCAGCCCTCAGGCTCTAAAGCACAGGCTCAGTAGTTGTGGCACACGGGCTTGGTGCTCTGTGGTATGTGGGATCTTCCCAGACCAGGGAATGAACCTCTGTCCCAGGTGATTCTCAACCACTGTATCATGAAGGCGGTCCGGCTTGACAGCTCTTGACAGACCCCAGCACAGCTGCAAGCCAGGGAGGTAACGGTCAAGACATAGGTTTAAAGCTACATTTCAAAAGTAGGAAGGCATTGACAGGCTGTATATGTGTCTTCTTTATGACATTTGAGGGCAGTTGATTCAGTGTGCATCCTTGAAAGGACCCCAGCTCCTCAAAAGGACATGCCTGTTCTGATGGAAGGAAACAGGGTAATGCTTTACAGTGGAAATGTGGCAGAAGGCAAGCTGCCCATGAGTTCTGGATCCCGCTTTCAAGGATACTTTACAAAGCTTGTGAATCGAAGAACTGCTGTCCATTAGACATCTTGGAAAGTGAAAGAATTGTAATGTGTTCCAGACTTTAAAAATTATTTAACAAAAATTTAGATGCTTTAATGGTTCTATTTGTTAGATACGTTTTTTTTTGTTTTTTGTTTTTTTTTTGAACATTTAAAAAGTAGAGAGGAGAGTGTTTACATGTACCTATCACCCAACTTCAGCAATTCACAACTGGCAGTCCGGTTTCTTCTAAAACCCTAGCCACTTTCCCACCCCACCTTACTCTGATTTTTTGTTGTTGTTATTCAGTTGCTAAGTCGTGTCTGATTCTCTGTGACCTCATGGACTGCAGCATGCCACACTCCTCTGTCCTCCGATATTTCCCAGGGTTTGCTCAAATCCATGTCTATTGAGATAGTGATTCTATCTAATCACTTCATCCTCTGTTATCTCTTTCTCCTTTTGCCTTCAGTCTTTCCCAGCATCAGGATCTTTTCCAGTGAGTCAGCTCTTCACATCAGGTGGAAAAAGTATTAGAGCTTCAGCTTTAGCAGTAGTCCTTCCAATGAATATTCAGGGTTGATTTTCCTTTAGGATCAGTATTCAGGATTGATCTCCTTTCTGTCCAAGGGACTCTCAAGAGTCTTCTCCAGCACCACAGTTCAAAAGCATCAATTCTTTGGCTCTCTACCTTCTTTATGATCCAACTCTCACATCTGTACATGACCACTGGAAAAACCACAGCTTTGACTATATGGACCTTTGTCAGCAAAGTGATGTCTCTGCTTTTTAATATGCTGCCTAGGTTTGTCATAGCTCTCCTTCCAAGGAGCAAGCATCTTTTAATTTCGTGGCTGCAGTCACCATTTGCAGTGATTTTGCAGCCCAAGAAAGTAAAATCTGTCACTGCTTCCACTTTTTCCCTTTCTATTTGCCATGAAGTGATGGGATTGGATGCCATGATCTTAGTTTTTTAATGTTGAGTTTCAAGCCAGCATTTTCACTTTCCTCTTTCACCTTCATCAAGAGGCTTTTTAGTTCCTCTTCACTTTCTGCCATTAGAGTGGCAACATCTGCATATCTGAGGTTGCTGATATTTCTCCTGGCAGTCTTGATTACAGCTTGTGAATCATCCAGCCAAGCATTTCTCATGATGTACTGTGCATATAAATTAAATAAGCAGGGTGACAATATACAGCCTTGTCATACTCTTTTCCCAATTTTAAACCTATCAGTTGTTCCATTTCCGGTTCTAACTTGCTTATTTTAAAATGAATCCCAAACTTTATATTATTTAATATTTTACAATCCACGAATATTTCAATATGTATCTCAAAAAGATTAAAGCTGTCTTTTTAAAAACATAACTACAATACTATTTGTTGTTGTTGTTTAGTCACTCAGTCGTGTTCAACTCTTTCCAACCTTATGGACTGCAGCCCACCGGGCTCCTCTGTCCTTTGGATTTTCCAGACAAGAATGCTGGAGTGGGTTGCCATTTCTTCCTGCAGGGGATCTTCCCAACCCAGGGATTGAACTTGCATCTCCTGCAAGTCTCCTGCATTGCAGGCAGATTCTTTTACTGCTGAGCCACAGTCCAAAAAAGTGGCGCCTGTTTCTCCATTATTATCTGAGTTTCAGGCTGTTAGGGGAACCACTGATCCAAACCAATATTCACATTTCTCTGATTATAATTTCCTTTTTAAAATTACTTTATGTGAATAAGGATCCAAGCAAGTTCTATACAGTGTGCCTAGTTAATATGTCTCTTTAGTCACTTTTAAATCCTTCCCCTCTCTCTCTCAAGTGTTCTGTTGAGAAAAATGATCATTTGTTTAATAGAGTTTCCCACAGGTTGAAGTTTCTGGTTGCATCTGCATACTATGTTTGCTGTTTTAAATACTTCTTGTATTTATTTGATCCTTTAACATCCTTAAGAGAATATTTGTGTAGTGATAAGCCACAGAAGATCAGTAACTGAGGAATGAAAGCAGGTAACACAATAAAACCGTCTTTGGGTGTGGTCAGATAGAAAAGAATGAGGCCTTTTGTGTTCTCTGGTGTTTATCAGGAACCCTATGCAGGCCATTCCTGGGCAAATAAACAAATCCAGGCTCTGTTTTCTAGTAGCTGGGTTCCAGAAGTAGGTGTGACCTATTCATCTTTCAGCAAATATTGAATGTGTAGTGGATTAAAAGGATTCACTACAAGTTCTGCGTGTCAGGTATGAAATATATAGCCAATTTTCCAGTCTGGGTGGCTGACTTCTGACACAAAGCCAGTGAGGGGTGTCAGCCGTGCAGGCACGTGCTATTCTGGAAAAGGCTCCACCTTGGTCTGGGAAGCAGAATGGGAGCAGCTTCTGCCTTCCTCCTCTGCCCCTGGCTTTCTTCACCTCCTCAGCTCCCGTCACTTTCTGGGATGTCCCTTCCTCATTGGACCCCTAAGACCTAGCACAGGGGCTGCTGCTGCTTATGGATCCACGCCCAGCACTGAGCCAGGGAGGTTCTCCGGCTGCCAAGTGCGTCAAGATAGGCAGAGTCCCTTTCCTCCTTGAGGAGGCCTAATCTGGGGCAGATAATTACACAAATGTGAACTCGTAACAGTGACAATTGACAACTGTTAGGAAGGACAGAGGAACAGTGGGTGCCCCTCATGGGAGGTTTGACCTTGTTGGGAGGTCAGTGAAGTCTTCCGGAGCAGGCAGGGTTGAGCTCTGGCTGGAAGGAGGAACAGGAATGAACATGGAGTCAGTGAGCCCTGGAAGGTGTCCTCTAGGTATGTGGGCTCAGCGGTCACTGGTCACTTTGTGGAGAGCTGTGTCCAGGAGTGCTGGGGGCAGGAGGCCGCAGGGGTTAGGTGAGAGGGAGAGACGGGAGCAGATGCCGAATCCATATAACTCTTTGGAGAAGTTTGTGAGGAGGGAGGAGGGAATAAATAAGCAGTGCAGGGAGGCCAATAAGGTATTTCTGGTTTTTACAGGAAAAAAGAAGACATAACCTAAGGGCCCTGAAATGACTGGAGGAGATGGGACACAAAACACCGGTGTGAGGATTAGCCATGGATAAAGGGAAGGACAGCTTTCTCTATGGCAGTGCTATTAATTTTTTATTGTGAAAGTTTTCAAACATACGCAAACCTTTTGCTCTCAACTCATAGTAACAGATGCATAATTGAAACACAAGCTTTAAGAAACAGCAGATACTCTTGGGATATACAGTAGATGCTCTTTTCTATTCTTTTTATTGTATTTTAAAATGTTGGCCAAGACCTGCTAATCAAACGGCAGTTTTAAGTTGATGTGTCAGTGGGAGAGGGTGCTGCTGCTGCTGCTGCTGCTAGGTCGCTTCAGTTGTGTCCGACTCTGTGCGACGCCATAGACGGCAGCCCAGCAGGCTCCGCCGTCCCTGGGATTCTCCAGGCAAGAACACTGGCTGCTAAGTCACCTCAGTCGTGTCTGACTCTGTGCGACCCCACAGACGGCAGCCCACCAGGCTCCTCCGTCCATGGGATTTTCCAGGCAGGAGTACTGGAGTGGGGTGCCATTGCCTTCTCCGGGGAGAGGTTGCAGCTGTAGGTAAACTTGCATGTTTGATGAGTCTGACGGTGTCTGTGCTCTCTCTGAGTGGGCAGCGGGGTCCTCTGCTAGGTGTGAAAGGAAAGAGGCACGAGGTGTCTGAAAAATAGGGGGAACGTTTGGATGCCTTGTGGGAAGAGAGAGAGCGTGTTGCCCAGAGAGGCAGGGCTGGTGGTGTGGATAGTCAGCAAATACTTGAGAATGAAGGAGCAACCTTCCAGGGGGCCATCTAGGCCAGAGACTGACTCAGGGATGGAGCACGGCTGGGGGCAGGGTAGAGGAGAGAGGCTGGCATGGAGAGCCTGAGCCTCAGAAGGCAGGAATTCCTGTGGCGGGGCTTCTCTAGAAAGTCTGGAAGCTTGACTCCTGTGGCCCCTCCTGCATTCCCTCCAGAATGTTCAGAAAATTATGTCAGTCTTCCAAGACCCACACTGCCTGTCAGCAGATGACCTTAACCTACTCTTCTCGGGGGCTTCCTGATAGCTCAGCTGGTAAAGAATCCGCCTACAATGCAGGAGACTCCGGTTTGATTCCTGGGTCTGAAGTTCCCCTGGAGAAGGGATAGGCTACCCACTGTAGTATTCTTGGGCTTCCCTGGTGGCTCAGACAATAAAGTATCTGCCCACAATGCTGGAGACCTGGGTTGGGAAGATCCCCTGGAAAAGGGCATGGCCACCTACTCTAGTCTTCTTGCCTGGAGAGTCCCATGGACAGCAAGGCCCCCAGAGAGGAATCTCACCTCACCTCCCTCTTATAACCTCTCTGTGAAGATCCACCCCTTTGCCTCTTGCCCTTCTTCAAGGCCAACACCTCCACCTGATCTGCGTCCCTCCCATTTCCTGGAACCTTGAGCCACCCCCATCCTCTCTTCAGGATCTTTAATGCTTCTTCTTTGGTTTCTCTTCTGACCAAGCAAGTTCCCTCCACTTAAAACAGTTTTCTTTTTGTCCTTTCATGCACCCAAGGACATTCTTTTTTCCCTCTTTTGTCAGTAGACTTTTTAAAAAATATATATTTTTAAAATATTTATAAATAAATTTTTTAAATTTTATTTATTTATTTACTAGGCTACCTCAGGTCTTAATGGCATTGTTTGGGCTCTTTGTTGCGGAGCGTAGGTACAGGCTTAGTTGCCCTGCAGCATGTGGGATCTTGGCTCCCCAACCAGGGATCGAATCTGTATCCCATGCATTGGAAGGCAGATTCTTAACCACTGGACCACCAGGGAAGTCCCTATTAATAGACTTTTTATTTTATTCAACTTTTTAAAATAAATTTTGTGGGAGAGGTAATTGGATTTATTTTTTTCCTGGCTTTGTTGAGATATATTGTGTGAGTTTAGGGGACTCGTTGTGATGATTTGACTTTTGTGTGTGTTTGTATTTGTATTTGTTGTTGTTGTTCAGTTGTTAAGTCACGTCCAACTCTTTGCAACCCCAGGGACTGCAGCATGCCAGGCTCCCCTGTCCTTCACTCTCCTTGAGTTAGCTCAAATTCATGTCCACTGAGTTGGTGATGCCATCCAACCATCTCATCCTCTTTCGCCCCTTTCTTCTCTTGCCCTCAATCTCTCCCAGCATCAAAGTGTTTTCCAATGAGTCAGCTCTTCGCATCAGATAGCCAGAGTATTGGATCTTCAGCTTCAGCATCAGACCTTCTAATGATGGAAGGATCAGTCCTTCTTTTACTGTATATATGACTGAGCCACTGTGGACGTGTGGATTGTTAACTGTGGGGCTTCCCTGGTGGCTCAGTAGTAAAAAAAACCCGCTTGCCAATGCCAGGGACTTGGCCTAGCAGGCTACAGTCCACAGATCGAAAAAGAGTCTGACCTGACTTAGAGACTCAACAACAACATTGTTAACTGTAGTCAACATGCTGTATGTTACATTTCCAAAACTTACTCATCTTGTAACTGAAAGTGGGTAGCTTTCTGTTTATTTCTGGCTGCGTTGGGTCTTCATTTCTGTGCTTTCTCTAGTTGCAGGGAACTGGGGCTACTCATTCTTTTGGTGCATGGGCTTCTCATTGTGGTGGCTTCTCTTGTTGAAGAACACAGGCTCTAGGTGCACAGGCTCCGTAGTTGTGGCCCACGGGCTTAGTTGTCCCATAGCTGGGGAATCTTTCCAGACCAGGGATCCAACCTGTGTCTCCTGCATCAGCAGGCGGACTTCTATCCACTTTACCACGAGGGAAGTGCCTGGAAATTTGTATCTTTTGACCACCTTTGTTCATCTCCCATCCCACCCCTGGCAGCTGCCGATCTAGTCTCTGTTTCTCTGGGTTCAACTGTAACGACAGACTTTTAAGAACAGTCATCTACGTTTGCTGTGTTTAGATTCTCAATCTTATTCCCTCCTTAATCCCTTATCACCTGATTTCTGCCTCTGCTACTTCAGTGGGAAATCCCCATTCCCTCCTAATGTTCAAGTCTGTTGTTCTTTGTAGCTCTCAGCACTGGATAACCAGTCTCAGCACTGGATAACCCCTTCTCAGATTACAGCTCCCTGGTTCTGTGTGTTCTCTCTCCATCCCTGATCACTGTTCTTCATCTTCTTTACCAGCTTCTCTCCACCTGTCCCCTAAGTATCCACGGGGCCAGATTTCTGTCTTGGTACCAGTTTCTAGTTCCTCTCACCTCCGCTGGTGAGCTCTCCTCTTCCTCCCAGGGCACCAAGTCCTGTCCTTACGCTGATTGATTCTTGAATCCCTGGCTCCTCCTGCTTCTCTCCTGAGCCCAAACTTGGACTTCCAACACTTTTCTTGATATTTCTATGTCTCCATATTTCTGCTGTCCAAAATACCTATTTTAAGATGGCTTCAAAGGAAGTCCTTATTGTCCCAGTGATGTCCTTTTTCTTCGGTACATAAGTTTCAGTTTATTGCTGTGTAGGAAATGAACCCAAAACTTACTGGTTTGAAATAGCAGTAACTTATTTCTCACAATTCTGTGGGCTGAACTGGGTCTGGAGCCTCCAAGTCAGCCTCTCTCGTACGTCTGCAGCCTTGGTACTGCACCTCGTCCCCTCCACCCAGCCTGTCTCCTGCTTCAGTCTCCTCCCTAACATTGCTATTGGGCTCCAGCTTTGCATGGTGGCTGGCTTCCCAAGGGCCAAAAGTAGGTGCCACCAGGTCTCTTCAGGCTTGAGCCGGAATTGGTACAATGTCACTTCATTTGATCAAAGCGAATCACAAAGCTGCCCAGATTCAAGACAAGGAGAAACAGACTCCACCTTTTGATGGTTGGAGCACAGGTCTTCAGAGGAGGGGGGGAATCGTTGGCAGATCGTAACTCTTAGCGGATAATACGGCACATTGTATATAAATAATTTTGTGAACTCTCATATGACGTGTACTTGTGCCAGGCAGTGGCTGAGCATGGACACCTATTACTCCTTTCAGCCTTCGCAACATCCCTGTGATATAGGTACTACTTGTTACCTGCATTGAGCAGGTGAAGAAATGAGGTGAAGGTGACTTCCTTAGGACGGAGAGCAAGTAAGAGGTGACGCTGAGACTTGAATTGAGGTGGGACTTCCCTGGCGGTCCAGAGGCTGGGGCTTTGCCTTCCAGTGCCAGGGGTGTGGATTCCATCCCTGATCAGGGAGCTATGATCCCACATGCCTCTTGGCCAAGAAACCAAAACATAAAACAGAAGCAATATTGTAACAAATTCAGTAAAGACTTTTAAAAAATGGTCCATATCAAACCAAACCAAAAAAAAAAATCGAGAAAAAAAGACCTGAATGGAGGCCATCAGGTTCTTTCCATACCCCTGTCTGGTTATGATTCTGCATCTGGTCACAATCGCCACACCGCAGGTGTAGTCTTCTGAGCAGGAAATCAGTCATCCACAGAGCCTCATTCCTCCTTACGGGGCCACCAAGCCTCCAAACACTCTCGATTCCCTCCCTCTCTCTCTGGGTCTTTTGTCTCAGCCAGCCCCCTGTCTTCAGGCCTGAGCCCCCTCCTCATCTTCCGGGTGGGCTGTTGCTCTAGATCCCCATCTGGTCCCTGACCACTGGGCCTCCCTGACCTCCCCCGGTGCTCCGTGCCTCAGCCACTCACTGCCCTAAAATTCAAGTTGTTTGTGTTACTTTACCTAAAATTTGCCCTGGCTCCCAGTTGTCTAATGCTGTTCAGAGTCTTTGGTGAGGATGCCTGGCCCCTCACGACCTGTCCCCAGCATGCCTCTCCCGCTCATCTCCCACCATTGCTATCACCCCAGTCACACCATCCTCTGCCGTTACACCCACACTTGTGCTCCTTCACTTCCACTTATTCCTGCCACACTTATTAAATCAGCCCTGACTCTGTGCTAGGCACTTCCCAGGGATGGAGGTGCTATACTGATGAACACACAGACAGGTCACCCTCAGAGCTTACAGAGGACCTGTGGGATGCAGATGATCACCAGGTGGGGGATAGATGCGATACTGGGAGAAATCTAGGCGCTGAGCTCACAGAGGATCACCTGCCCCAGAACAGGGGCATCGAGGGAAGGAGTGTCTGTTAGGAAGTCTAAGCTGGATCTTAAAGAATGAGTGTCATCAGACCAGGTGAAGGGAGAAAGCAGAATCGCTCAGGTACTGCTCTGGGTGCAGGAAATACTGCAGTGAAGGAGACAGAAAGACCCTGGCCTCAAGCCAGGATAGCTCCAGGGCCTGTGATGGCAGAGACTGGGCTTGCCGGGGAACCTGTCAGATGCGGTGGACTAGTGCAGTGTTCTCAGCCGTGGCTGCACACTAATACCACAAGCGGAGCTTTAGAATCCCCGGATGCTCGGGGTCTTCCCCTGAGTAATTCAGTCACAGTGTCTGGGAGTGGGACTGTGATATTGGGTTTTTTTTTTTAAAGCTCCCCGGGTGGTGGTGCTGGGCAACCAGGCTCATAAGCCACAGCTTATGAGGAACTGAAGATCAGAGATGAGGTTAGGAAGGTGAGCAGAGGCCAGACCGCCAAGGGTCTTATAAATCCTGTTAGGGGGCTTGTCTTAATCAGGAAGGCACTAGGATCTAGTGAAGGACTTAAGCAGGATAATGACAGGATCAGATGGTTCCCGCCAACCTGTGGCTACCCTCCCCCGGCCCCAGCCTTAGAGATTCAGTCTAGATGCTCTGCGCTGAGTGAATTCAATGGAGCAAAAGTAAAGTGATGTCCATTTGGAGGCTGCTGCAGGAGCCAAGCAGAAATAGTGGTGCTGGGCTGCCGTGAAGGGAGTGAGGATAGAGAAGGAAGGGGAGATGTCTGAGAGACTTAGAAGGAGACTAGACAGGACTCAGGGATTCACTGGAGGTAAGGGCTATAGGAGGGCAAGGAGTTGTGGAAGGTCCCGGCGTGGGGAGCTGGGTCTGTAATGGGCTTGGTGCCGGGACGAATGGGTTTGGAGCTGATGGGTCCACGTGGGACCTGCTTCCTGCTCCCTTGTTCCACTGCCTGCAGTCTTGTGCCTTTTCTTCTCTGTGTGACAGGGCACCTGTCTCCCACAAGAGCTGTTTTACACATCTCCTCTTCCAGGAAGCCTACCTGGATCCTCCCCTCCTTTGGCTCTGGGTGAGTGTCCAGGTGTAAAGTCAGTATCCTGCCTGTATTTTTAGGTATCTACTCTATAGCTCGGGCTCCTTCAAGGAGGGATGTGTTTTATTCTGTGCCTAACACAACACCTGATACATGTTAATAAAGGCTTGTTAAATTGAATAAGGATGGATGGAGAGTTGGGCCAGAAGCAAAGCTCCTCCTAGGAGTGTGAATGGAAGTGGGTCGTGGGCTTGCTGTCCTCGTTCCTAGGGTAAAGAATAGAAGGAGTCCAGAGGCAGAGAAGAAGATGTTTGCTAAGCTGATCAGGAAAGAGACCTAGTTAAAGAGGTACCAACCTGCTGACTCTGAAATAGAGTGTTATATTTAGTAAGCTATCTGAATTCTTTTTTTCTTATCAAGGTATAGTACTGTATAATATATAGATTTCAGGTGTACAACGTAGTGATTCGCAGTTTTTAAAGATTATATTCCATTTATAGTTATTATAAAACATTGGCTGTATTTTCTGGGATGTATAAGATATCCTTGTAGCTTATTTATTTTATACATGGTAGTTCGTGCCCCTTAACCTCCTACCGTGTCTTGCCCCTCCCTACCCCCTTCTCCCCATTGGTAACTACTAGTTTGTTCTCTAGATGTGTGAGTCTGTTCTGTTATATTCGCCAGTTTATTTTTTTAGATTTCTTATATAAGTGATGCCATGCACTATTTGTCTTTCTCTATCTGACTTACTTCACTAAGCATAATACCCTCCAAGTTCTTTCATGTTGTTGCAAATGACAAATTTTATTCTTTTTTATGGCTGAGTAGTATTTCATTGTATGTGCACGTACCCACATGTGTACGTGTGTTTATCACATCTTCTTTATCCATCTGTCTGTTGACGGACACTTAGATTACTTCCGCATCTTGGTTATTATAAATAACGCTGTTATAAACATCATTTGAGCGCACGTATCTTATAAATTAATGATCTCTTTTTTTCAGACATATCCCTAGGAGTAGTATTGCTGGGTCATATAGTAGTTGCAGTTTTAGTCTTTTGAGGCACCTCTATTCTGTTTTCCATGGCGACTGCACCAATTTACATTCCCACCAAAGGTTTGAATTTTTGAACATAGTTTCAAATTCCTCTCCTGTCAAAAGTCACATAAATCTCTTAAAGCCTTTCTGCATTCGTTCTGTTTTTGATGCCTCTTCCTGCCAGTGAGGTGTGATTGTGGCAATAAGTAGATCTGAGTTTAAATTCTGATTACTTGCTATGTGACATTGGGCATGATACTTAATTTCTCTGAACTCAGTTTCCTCCAACTGAAAGGTTGAGATAAAGAGGAAGATATATTTCTCCTGGAATGGTTGTGATGTTGAAGTAGTGGGTGGGAAAGCACCAAGTATTGGGCTAGGCCTGTGGTGGCTCCTCAGCAGTTGTTCCTTTCTGCCTTCCAGTCACCAGCACTTGGTCCCTTTGCACTTTTCAGCACTCAGGGTCAAGGGTGGAGCCAGAATTTGTTGTGTGTACTAAGATTTGCTCATAAAGGACCCTGTAATGATTCTCCTAGGGACAGGTGTCTGGCCTGTCTGCAATTCTGGGGGATATATGGGTAGAATTTACATGTAAACAGAACTTCCCTAGTGGCTCAGATGGTGAAGAATCTGCCTGCAGCACAGGTGACCGGAGTTCAATCCTCGGTTGGGAAGATCCCCTGGAGAAGCAAATGGCAACCCACTCCAGTATTCTTGCCTGGGAAATCCCATGGACGAGGAACTTGGCAGTCCATGGAGCTGCAAAGGGTCAGCCACGACTGAGTGACTAACCCTCTCACTTTTCACTTTACATGTAAGTAGTTGCTGCAAAAGAAAACCAAAGAATTCTACAAAGTCAGAGCTGGGCAAGTCCTGAGGGATCCTCAAATTCTAGGACAAAAACTGGCTTATATAGTAAAAGGGAAAAATGAGGCTATGTAATTTTTTTTTAAAGTGATGATTCATTCAGTTTATAGAATTGTGAGATCATTTGCTTTTTTGTTTTCAGTTTCTTTTATGAAAGCCTTTTTTATCTGTGAAATCTTCAGTTTTGAGAACCACTGATCTAATCTTACTTCATTTTACAGATAAAGGAACAGGCTATGTAACATTAATGGAACGTGAAGTATTTTCACAACCTCTAAGCTCTTATTTGACTGCAGGCGCCATGAGGGCTGTAGTTGTGTCTCCTGTTTTTTTTTACACCCCATAGTCTCTGCACATGGGCAGATCATGCCTGGCGTGGAAAGCTCACCGTAATTATCCGTTGGAGGAATAATTGACATACTCAGCCCAGACACTCCAGAATCCTAGTTTGTAATGATATTTATTATTACTAGTGGAACCAGTAAACTCCTTGTGGGGATCCTCTGTCCTCTGTCACCCAGCAGGGCAGGTGTTCAGTGAATGAGCTCCCAGGTCACACAGAGTTCAGGCACGTCCAGGAAAAGATAAGCCAAGAACCCGAAGGACAGCAGGAGCCTTCCCTCATATTATCTCATTTAATCTTCACAGTCACCTTGCCGGGAGGGTAATAATTTCAAGCAGCACAACTTCAAAATTCTTCACAAGATACAGCCAGATTTTATTTTTAAAATTTATTTATTTGTTTCTGGCTGGGCTGGGCTTCCTTGCTGTGCACAGGCTCTCTCTGGGTGTGGTCCGCAGGGGCTACTCCTTGTTGGGTACATGTGCTTATTGTGGTGACGTCTCTTGTTGCAGAGCACAGGCAGGTTCAGCAGCTCTGGCACCCGGGCTCAGTTGCTCTTGAGCATGTGGGATCTTCCCAGACCAAGGATCCAACCTGTATGCCCTGTATTGGCAGGCAGATTCTTCTTCACTGTACCACCAGGGAAGTCCCAGAAGATACAGCCAAATTTTAATTCCCAAACAGATGTGCATTTTTAAATACTGCACATGGAAGGTGGGTGGGTGAGGTCAATACCTTTTCAACGTCCATTTTTTTCTTCTTCAGTATAAGGGGAATAATGATCCACAGTGTTTGGAGATGGGTTTTTGTAGAAATGCTCATTTGCTGAGATAAAATGCTTTTAAAATGTCCTGGCAGTTGAAAGTTAAAAGAAGCAAAAATATTATTCCCCTTCAACTTTTCTGCCTAGAGGGTGAAAGTTTCTCTTCTTTAGATAGAATTATATTATTTTCTACAAAGCATCACTTTTCTGTGAAATATCATATGCTTTCAATTTGCAGGTTCCAACACAATAAGGTCATGAAATCTGTTTAGTGGATAGAGGTCTGCATTAAAAAAAAAAAGATGAAATAAAATGGAAAACGTCACAGTGCATTGTAGTGCATAAATAGGCTTATAGTATACATATATATTTTGCATATACATATATGTTACTTGCAGGATAAAATGTATTTCTTTTTAGAGTTTATGGTCTAAAAAGTTTGGACAAAAGGGTTTGGTGATGATGCTTTGCACATTATGGTTCTGAGGAGTACTCACTGACATGGATAAAGGGATGTCGTGTCATTAGGATGTGGCAGCAGTCAGGAAATGTGGCTGCACAGTGGGAATCCTTTAGTGCTGCAGATACTTCCTCCTCCTTCATGTCTCAGGATAATGCATGTTTGCTTACAAAATGTGAAAGATGCCAACTTGGACATGGAAACAATGGCACCTACTGTTCAGGACCATGGGTGTGTGATGGGAGCTACCAGATAAGGCACGTGTGTTTGACAAGTGTGAGTTCTGCTCTCCAGGAGGGATCCAGTGGTCCCTAACCTGTGGTAATTTGAAATTTGTTGTTACTGTTGTTCAGTCGCTAAATCGTGCCTGACTTTGCGACCCCCTGAACTGCAGCACGCCAGGCTTCCTTGTCCTTCACTGTCTCCTGGAGTTTGCCCAAACTCATGTCCATTGAGTCAGTGATGCCTGATGCCATCCAACCATCTCATCCTCCCTGGTCCCCTTCTCCTTCTGCCCTCAATCTTTGCCAGCATCAGAGTCTTTTCCAATGAATCAGTTCTTCACATAATGTGGCTAAAATATTAGAGTTTCAGCTTCAGCATTGGTTCTTCCAGTGGACATTCAGGGTTAATTTCCTTTAGAATTGACTGGTTCGATCTCCTTACAGTCCAAGGGACTCTCAAGAGTCTTCTCCAACATCACAGTTCAAAAGCATCAATTCTTTAGCGCTCAGCCTTCTTTATGGTCCAACTCTCACATCCATACATGACTACTGGAAAAACCATAGCTTTGACTATATGGACCTTTGTCAGCAAATGCAGCAGCAGCAGCAGCTCTTTAATAGGAGAAGGCAATGGCAACTCACTCCAGTACTCTTGCCTGGAAAATCCCATGGACAGAGGAGCCTGGTAGACTGCAGTCCATGGGGTCTCGAAGAGTCGGACACGACTGAGCGACTTCACTTTGACTTTTCACTTTGATGCATTGGAGAAGGAAATGGCAGCCCACTCCAGTGTTCTTGCCTGGAGAATCCCAGGCACGGGGGAGCCTGGTGGGCTGCCGTCTGTGGGGTTGCACAGAGTCGGACACGACTGAAGCGACTTAGTAGTAGTAGTAGTACTAGCTCTTTAATATGCTGTCTGTGTTTGTCATAGCTTTTCTTCCAAGGAGCATCTTTTAATTTCATGGCTGCAATCACTGTCGACAGTAATTTTGGAGCCCAAGAATATAAAATCTGTCACTGTTTCCACTTTTCCCCATCTATTTGCCATGAAGTAATGGGACTGGATGCTATGATCTTAGTTTTTTGAACGTTGAGTTTTATGCCAGCTTTTTCACTCTCCTCATTCACTTTCATCAAGAGGTTCTTTAGTTCCTCTTCACTTTCTGCCATAACAGTGGTGTCATCTGCACATCTGAGGTTATTGATATTTCTCTCGGCAATCTTGACTCCAGCTTGTGCTTTATCCAGCCTGGTATTTTGCATGATATACTCTGCACATAAGTTAAGTTAAGCAGGGTAACAATGTACAGCTTCGATGTACTCCTTTCCCAATTAATTTGCTGAGGCACTGATCTGAGCACATCCCAGGCCTGTGGGTGGAGAGAGACAGTGATTTAGCTTCTGAGGGAGCCACGCCTCCTACCTTCCCTCTGCATTCTACGGAGCTTGTGAGGTTTTCTAATCTTTGTCTTTTTTTTTTTTTTTTTGGTGGGGTGGGGCCGGGGGGATGGAATATAATTGCTTTACAATGTTGTGTTAGTTTCTCTGTACAGTGAAGTGACTCAGCTATAGTATACATATATCCCTTCCCTTTTGGACCTCCCTTCCACCCTACTTCCCATCCCACCCCTCTAGGTCATCACAGAACCCTGAGCTGAGCTTCCTGTGCTTTCTAGCATGCATGCATGCTCAGTCCTGTCCGACTCTGTGACCCCATGGACTGTAGCCTGCCAAGCTCCTCTGTCCATGGGATTTCCCAGGCAGGAATACTGGAGCAGGTTGCCATTTCTTACTCCAGGGGATCTCCTCAGCCCAGGGATCAAAGCAGAGGCTCCTGCTTTGGCAGGTAGGTTCTTTATCCCTGAGCCACCAGGGAAGCCCTATTCTTTGTCTTGTCATTGTTCAGTTGCTGAGTGGTGTCCAGCTCTTTGCGACCCTATGGACCCACACCAGGCTTCCCTGTTCTCCACTATCTTTGTCTTAAGAGCACAATTCTCTTAAAGTAATAAAAAGTTGGTTTTTGTGTGAAGAATGACCACAAAGTGAGAGGTGAAGTTTGAGTAAAACTCTGGATTGTGAAGATAAGCCAAAAAAGATGACCTCTTGACAAAGTTGTGATTTTCCCAGAAAACAAAAGTCACTGTGAGAGTTCCCAGGTTCTGCAGGTTGGTGATTCCTGGTGCTCTGTGTATGCAGCTCTAAAGACTGTCAGGAGCAGGGCTACCCTCGTGGCTCAGACAGTGAAGAATCTGCCCGCAATGAGGGAGATGGTCAAGGCTCTGTGCAATATGCTTGGATGCCTTTTTAGAACCTGTAGGGAAGCCTTGATTTGAGGCAATATTCATTTAGCATATAACCTCTGGAAGATAGAAATTTAGAGGGTAGAAATCTTCACTTCTGTTTAAAAAGAGGAGAAAACATGCTCTTTTTTTTTTGTCTTTTACTGATTAATTCCGGATACTTTTTGACCCATTGCATTAGGAATGACTGTGTTACGTTCTCTGCTATGATCTTTGGATCTTTAGGACAGACCTGCCCATCTCAGGTCTGCCCAGAGCTGAGTCCTTCCCACAACTCTGGGAGGGAGAGGGAGAGCTGGAGACAGGAGATGGATTATCAGTGGACAAATCAGGACCAAATTCTGGATGGATGGATTCAAATCCTTCCTTTGCAGGTACCTGCTGACTCTTTTGAAAGAAGGACAATGAAGTCACTGGTGGGTTGAGCCATGTGCCCTTCTTCTAAACCATATAAACTAGGTAACTGGAGGGTCACCCCCATCCCCATTCTCCAGAAGTTGTTATCCTAAAGCTTGCATTCCATAAGGTACCTGTGAGTCATAATTGCAACTGCAGAAAGAGGGAGAAAGAGAAGAAAGGGAAGTGGCATATTAGTTTATCAGGATATGAGAAATCACACCTCGATTTTTATTTAAAAGAAAAAAAAGTTAGGCTGAGATTCATTCATTCATTGCTGCATGACGGACGTCACCAGGAGCCTGACTCTGCTTTTTCAGCTCTGCACCTGCAGAGGCTAGGTGGACACCTCTCCTGACCATCATCAGATCCAGGGGAAACTTGTTCCTGCCACCTAACTGACTGTCATTGATTTGGTGGCCATTTGTTGAGTGCCTGCTACCTCCAACATCAGCCAGGTGCCTGGATACAGAAAACATGCAATGAATGTTAAAGTGTTGATGCAAGATGCTTTTTTCGGCCTTGAGACGAAGGGAAGAGAAAAATGAACAAAGCCTAGTCTCCTTGAGGCTCACGATCCAGAGATAGACAAGAAGACAATTAATTAAAAGTCAGGTCAACCCCAGTGTGGGTTGTAAAGGAGAGAGAGGAATTCCATGGAAGTACAAAGAGAAGAGAGAGGAGGGCAGAGAGAGGAGTGAACTGAGAGAAAGCGTGCAGAGCAGGTGCCCAGAGGAAAGCGCGCCAGCAAGGGCAGAACCGGCACCGAGCAGGGCAGACACCAGTCGCACTTGAGGAGCTTGGGGTAACGCCAGGCAGCAAGAAGGAGTCAGGAGAAGTGTTGAGGTGTGTGGTGGAAGATGGGGCTGGAGCCTGCAGTTATTCCCAAGGCACCAGGAACCATCAGAGGTTTTGAGCAGGGAGCAAGGCATCGGGTGCTTTGTGTTTTAGGAAGAGAAGTTGAAGAGGATGGATTGAGGCAGGGTGAGTGCCATGGGGAGGCTCCTGCAGTGGGTCACTGGATGAATGACAGGGCTTGGCCGAGGGCAGTGGAAATGAAATGGAGGTTACGCCGGAATGATTTGTACTCGAAAGCCAATCTGTGAATTTATAATGGGCATGAACCTACCCAACCACTTGAATGATTAGGTCAGCTGGCCAGAACACAGCTTTTTAAATTGAAGTACATTAATAATCAAAGGATTATTCGGTGAAAGTGGAGTTAAGGGAAAAGGAGTTTAATGGTCTGAACAGACCTTCCACTCGATCTATCGCTGTCTTTGCATAGCGGTAGTTACACAGCTGAAGTCTCTGGTGAGTTGTTACTCTTCTCTGGAAAGACCCTTGGCCCGCAGGAGGAACTGCTCCCCTGGCCAGCACTGGAGAGAGGCCGTATTCGAGGATCTTTTGGTTTCAAGAAAAGGAACTCACTCATCAATGAGCAAGTAAAATGGGAAATAATTATAAGGAAGGGGAATCTTCCACCCCAAATACTAGAAAGGGGCCAGACTTTCTGGGGCTTAGAAAATCCCAGGTCCTTTCTCCTTCCCACTTCCTTCCCTCTACATCCACTGAGAATCTGCTTTCTTCTGGACACATTGGCCTTTCTGTTCCCATTCACTTGCATGGACCCCATTATAACTGCCCCCAAATGGTGGTCTTCACCCCTAGTCAGACTTAAAGTCTGCTCCTCACACCTGACCCAGTTTCTGTGTCTCAAGTACTAAAACTTGAAGAGAGGATCCCATTGTTCCAGCTTGGATCAGGGGCCTTTCCCTTATCCAGTCAGGCTGAAAATGTGACATGATAGATTCTTAGAGGAAAAAAAAAAATGGTAGTCAACCCTGGATAACTCTAGTGTACTGGCATTATTGTTCAGCTCTGTTCACTGATTCAGTATATTTGTTGTCTTTTGCTGTATAACAGAGTACTCCAAAACCTAGCACCTTAAATAATAAGTGTTTATTATGTTATATACCCAGTTCTGTGAGTCCAGAATCCAGGGACAGCTTACCTGGGTGTTTCTGCCTCAGAGTCTCTCATGAGGTTGTCGTCACTGTTCCGTGAGGCTGTCACCATTTGAAAGGCGGGCTGGGGGCTGACCTGCTCCCATGACAGGAAGGAAGCCTCCTTGCCTCACTGGCTGCTGGCTGGTGGCCTCAGTTCCTTGGCATGTGGGTGTCTCCATAGGCTAGGTATCCTTAGGACGTGGCAGCTGGCTTCCCCAAGAGCGACTGTTCCAGAAGGAGCACTTGAGATGGAAGCCACAGCCTTTTATAACCTAATCTCAGAAGTGATGATCACTAGCGCCCTGTTCTGTTGGTCACACAGACCAACCCTGGTACAATGTGGGCGGGGGATACACAGAGGTGGGGATACCAGGAGATGAGGCTCCTTGGGAATCACCTTGAAGACCCGTTACCATATTCAGTCAGCAGACAGTGATTTCATGCCTACATGTGCGCCAGGTGCTAGAAACGGAGAGCTTGTCACACAGAGTTTTGTCCCTGAGGAGCTCAGTGTCTGGTGGGGGAGACCTTATAAGAACACCATCATGTGTCCCCTGAGCCACCACACTTATCCTCATGAGATTCACATCTTTTCACAGCAGTCTCTTATTTAACCATCCTCAAGTAGATCCCTTGTTTGCCCAGATGGAGTTTTGGTTTGCTTTTTTTCAGTCACAGCCACAGTAAGAAATACATTTTATATCACAAACCAGTACATACATAGACACATTTATATTGGAAACAAATTTCACAGAAGAGTTTACACCCTCACTGCCTGCAATATATTCAAATATTTCCTATTCTAGGCAATTTCATTTTTTGCAAAAGTTGGTCACAATCTCATGGATTTCATAGCCTGTCGCGTTGTGACCTGCCGAGTGGAAAGCAGTAGTCTAAAGAAGTCCAAACTCTCTGCCACTCACAACAAAGCCCCTCACCATCTACCTGTCTGAAGCTCCCCCTCATTCATATTTAACAATGACACCCTGCATAACGCTCCTCTACCTGGAGCTCTTTCCTCTCCTTCCCCACATGGTTTGGAGAACTCTTATTCATCCTTTAAAACCCAGCTTTAAAGTGAGACTCCTCTTCTTGCTCCATCCTCTGGCCCCCAGAGCATTTCCTGGACACTTGGTCCCTCCTCCACTCCCAGCCTGTCCTAGAGCCAGCTACTCCAAGCCCACCCTGTGTTTTCACTGAATCTCTCTCAGTACGTTTAGGACATTGAGCAAATTAGCATCACACAAATGACGATGCTGCAAATGAGCGGTGTGCAGAGTTGGGGGTGTTGCAGGCAGGTTTCCTGTCAATGGAGCCACGTGCTGCAGAAAAAGGATCCCTCCCCCACAGCCGGCCGTGTCCCCGCTCATCCATCACAGGTATAATTCGCAGGGGAACTGGCTGCCTGGGTTCATTACTGCGGTTCATTTTAGCTGATCTGGTTTCTTTTCTTTCTCCTTACTTTTTTCTTGTGCTTGTGTCGATGGGGACAGCCTAGTGAGAGAGGGAGCTTTAGGCAGCAAGATAGAAAGGCCTCTGTATCTGCACCCGCCCTGCAGGAGGGGGGTTTCCTTTCTGAAGTGGTACGGAAGGAGGGTTTTGAGGTTTTTGAATATTTGCTTCTGAGTATCTTAAGTAAGAGATTTGTTTGCCCACATTTGTACTATCTTGGCAAGCTAGCAACCCGACAAAATATTTTCTGGTTGGTTTTGCCTGTGCCGTGGTTTTTATTTTTGAGGGGAAGAAAAATTTACACCTTGGTTAAATTGTTCTGAAATACAACGGCTGTTGTTTTAAATTGCTGTTAACTTCAAGGGTTGAAGCTAATATGATTTCCAGGCTCATGGGAGTTGCTGATAGACTATGCTGTGAACCATAACCAGAAATGAAAAAAAAAATTAGACACGCGCAAAAGCAATTAAATTATTCCTTCTCCAATATTCTCATTTCTGCATTTATCAACGGCTGGGTAACTACCCAAGGATATGCTGACTTCCTTGTGATGTGTGCCTTTTAGGGGGAGGGAAGTAGGGTGGGAGACAGGCTGTAAACAGATCATTACTGTAGAGTGTGATAAATAGTCTATAATAGAGTACGTATTACATGCATAGAGAGGGGAGTTATTTATTCACGTTCAGCAGTATTTTTCAAACGAAGGTTGCCTCCCTTAGTGGATCGTGAAATCCATTATAAGGTGGCAAACAGCATTTTTAAAAATGGGATAATAGAATGAAATAGATCAAGTTGCATCCTCCACAGGAAGTTTAGATACTGTTTTCGGAAACCTTTGTTTCAGTTAGGCATCTACTGCATTGCAATGTGAAATCTGTTTCTTGAGATTGAGTCTCAGGCAGGGATGTTTGAAAGCCACTGAGGGGTGGAGGGAAGGCTTCCCAGAGGAGGTGGCATTTGAACTGGGCCTTGGAGAATGGTGGGCTTGCCCCAAAAGAAGGACATTCCAGGCAGAGGGGAAAGGATATGGCCAAATGGGGGAGGAGTTTGTTCTTGTCCAGGGGTGGGTGTTCTCCATGACTGGACTGCAGGGTGCAGGGACAGGAGTAGCTGCAGGTGCCCCTGGGGAGGCAGGTGGAGCCAATGAACCACTTGTAAGTACAAGTATCAGGGCCTCAGTTCATCCCAGAAACTCCATTTTTCTGCGGATGAGTTTGGCCTTGGGAATCTGTGTTTCTGATAAGCTTCCCTGGGCAGTGAGGTGCTAGTAGAGGTGTGACACCAACAACTCTGGGTTTTTGAAAGGTGATTTGGGGTCATAATTTAGATAGAAGAGTGATTGGAGGGAAGGGAAATCGAGAGACCAAGCAAGAGATAAGGGCCTGAATTTAGGTGAGGCAGTTAGTGGAGCAAAGGGACTAGGTTGGAGGGAGATTTTGGAGGTGAGTTGCCTGGGTTAAGGGAGAAAAGAGAATAAGAAGTCACAGATGATTCTAAAATATGTAGAGAGTACATGTCCTTTGCTCTGATTGCCCATCTGTGAACAACCTCCTGGTTGTTAGACCTGACTCAGGTTAACCTAACTCTACAAGGGACTGACCAGTATACCTAGACTGCTAGTTGACTGGTTTGATTTACAGTGAGGGAGGTGCCTTAACCTTTTTGGGTACAAAGGTACTTGTATCTTTGCTCAGCAGTATCAGAGCACCTGGGGAATGGCACCAGTAATTAGAAGATTTAGGGAAGAGAGAATTGTATGGTCTAGGAGGTATTTCATGGAGGCTTTGAAATTGCCTGACCAACTTTACCCTGCTCACATTAGAATGTGATCAGAATACTCGTGGAGGTGATACAATGTCTCTGCCCCCTCAGTTTTTTTCTTCCATGTTGAAGATGTATCTTGGTGTGTGCTTTGTACTTACTTATTTCTTTGTATTCGACTTGTATGTACAAGTCATCTTTTAGGGGTAGTTTCTTCTTCATATATCTTCCCTCTTGGTTTCATTTTCAGAAAGGACACTGACATTTACTTACTGAGCAAGCCCCTTTGCATGGGTAGCTTATCTTCACGGTTGGCTTTCTCTCCAAATTCTGAGCTTGTGAGACCTCTCTGCTGCTGTTTCCATGACCCATGATCCTGCTGGGCATGGTGGAGTGGAAGGGACACTCTGCAGAGGACATGTTCAGAGTCCCGGCTCCACAGGGGCCTGGGAGCTGGTGACGCTTCCCGTGTGTGTGACGCCTCCTCCAAACCTAATGACTGTCCTCCCCTCACATATTCAGTGGGGAAACGGGCTGGATGTGTAAGACAGCAAGGCCAGTGGGAGGGACTGTGCCTCTGTTTTCTTAAACAGTTCTCTGTTCCTCATCCTTTACTAGAAGCTTGTAGGAGTTCAGATTTTTTTTTTAAGTCTGTCAAGAAAAATAACCAGCTTGAAATATGTCAGGACTAGAATAGCCTTAGTCTCTACAAAGATGATTTAAAATGTTTATACTCATGTATCAAATAAAATAATACTGTAGGCAAGGTACTGAAAACATTTGTAATCATTCCAGTAATTTGCTTATTTACCACTGCTTTGAAAACAATTCCACGTTACTTCTAATAATAGTATTAGCAACCACAACAGTAACGGCAACTAATATTGAGTGTTTATTGTATACCAGGCACTAAAGCTGGTTTTACATCCCTAATATCATTGAACTCTTCCCCTATTGACCCAAGATACAGACACTGTCACCTTCATTTTACATATAAGTAAACTGAGGTGAGAGAAGTTAAAAAAATAGGCCACGGTCACATGGCTAAAATGCAGCAATGATAAAGCTCTTTGATGAGCGAGGAAGTGAAAGAGAATGAGGAAGAACTTATAAACCATTAGGCAATACTGTCTGGGATCAACTGGGCAATGGTTTTATGTGATTCAGGGAGACTGACTCTATTATTAGCTTAATATGTAGCTGTCTACGTAGAAATATGATGATTTCTTGCATTCTTATACATCTTGTGGATTGGGTTGTTTTTCTTTTATCCCACAAGTACTGGTTGCGAGCTTAGTATACACAAAGTCCTCTGCTAGGCCCTTAGAAAATAAAAAGCCTTTGAGGAGCTCCTTATCCTGGACAGAACATAAGAGAGATACGTTTGGTGGAATCATGTGAGATTGCCATTGGAAATTTACACGGGAAGATTTCACATGACTTAACCTGACACATAACTAAAACGAGGTGATGGAATATTAGCTGAACATACTGACCTTTCATTATGTTTCAGGCACCACGCTAAACATTTTACATGCACTAGTTCCTGAATCCTTAAAATAACTCTCAGACATGAGTACTATAATTATCCCTGTTTTATAGATGAGGAAGTTGAAGCTCTGAAGGGTGAAGTGACTTGCCCAGAGCCACACACCTGGTGTGTAACAGAGATGGCATTTGAACCCCGGGCACTCTCAGAGCACAGCCAGTGCACTTAAGCCTCAGATTATAAGCACTTCAAGAGGGTCAAATAAAAGTACCAAGCTTATTTATGCACACTGAGAGCTTATAAGTTTTTTATATCACAAACATTCATTGGATGTATCTCGGAGTTCTATGATCTGGACACATCTGGTCATGCATATCACCACTTAATCTCCAGTATTTGCATTCTCCCCGCTCTGAGAACGGCTAACCAACTGAGGGGAACACGTGGAGGAAGGATGCAAAAAACAGCAACATTTTCACTTTTACTTGTTATGTTGGTATTGAACCTGTTTATTTAGAGGTACAAGCCCATGCTAGAGCATTTCAATTTTATCTTTTTTTCCCACCTGTGTCCAGTTGCCCTTCTTACTAGGTCACATATACAGACAAGCATCATAGGAGGGAGCTTGTACATAACTGTACACGATTAAAGTTTTTTGCATATGATCAAGCCATTTAAAGAACTTTCCTTTTTAAAAGTTTTCTAATCTTATATTCAGATACCAAAATCCTGTCTATATAAACCATCACTTAAAATTTTATGTACAAAGGCATATCCCTTATTTTAAATGTTACTTTTTTTTATTTGCATGTGGGAAATTTTAAGAAGTTGTTTTTGTTTTATTTTTGCTGCTGCTGCTGCTGCTAAGTTGCTCCAGTCGTGTCCGACTCTGTGCAACCCCAGAGACGGCAGCCCACCAGGCTCCCCAATCCCCGGGATTCTCCAGGCAAGAACACTGGAGTGGGTTGCCATTTCCTTCTCCAATGCTTGCAAGTGAAAAGTGAGAGTGAAGTCACTCAGTCATGTCTGACTCTTAGCAACCCCATGGACGGCAGCCTACCAGGCTCCTCCATCCATGGGATTTTCTAGGCAAGAGTTTTATTATTAAATGATACCAATTTGTGTTACACCTGGTGAGTCTGAGATTCTCCCCACTGCTGTCCCAGTATTTTGTGACCCAGCTCTACCCCCCCAAATATTCTAAATTATCCTTGACAACTGGCAAAGTAAATCTTCTCCAATGAGAAAGGATGGCCCCTTCTGCCTATGAACCCCTCTGCCAATGAGAAAGGATGGTCCCCCTAACTAC
The DNA here is from genome assembly GCF_029407905.1 of Bubalus kerabau. NCBI lineage: Eukaryota > Metazoa > Chordata > Mammalia > Artiodactyla > Bovidae > Bubalus > Bubalus kerabau. Next base: position 35,623,897 of record NC_073626.1, on the reverse strand, counting down.
CACTGAACTTGGTTTTTATTGAAATAGCACAGACTGCTTGTTCCCAGGATCCTTTTTGGGACTTGAAGAGAGGGTGTGTTGAGGAGTCAACCAGGCCTGGGTTCCCCCCAGCTCTTCTTAGACTGATGACCTCAGGCAAATGATGAGAAGCATTGGGAGACTCATCAGTGAAAATCTGGATAATTAAACATTATTCTGTGGGTTTGTGTGAAGGTTCAGGCAATAATACATACTATAAGAATAAAGTATCTAGAATAATGCCTGGCAGGACTTAGTAGGCCCTTAATAAATGTCAGCTCTGGTATTTGGGCATTTGTGAGAAACCCCGCAGTGCCCTACCCTCTTCTGGACCTCACCTCTTTGTTAAGTGATTTTAAAGTCAGATTTGTATTTTTTTAGGAGTTTTGGCCTAGTAGGGAGATCAGCTTTCTGAAATCCATTAATATTTCATTGGAGCTGTGAAGCAACAGCTGTAAAACTTGCTTGGTGGGCCCTAATTGCAATGAATAATCCATGGACTCCTTTGAAATGTAATTCTTCAAAATGTGTATTATAATTAAACTCTAGCCAATCCAAAGGCACTTTAAAACAGGTTTTAAAATTTCCCGAGCCAATTAGAAAACTGGTTGGTCCAACTGTCAAGTGTAGAGAAATAATGCTAATTTATGCAAAGACTTCAGTTCCAGGAAGACCTTGGCTGAATGTGAACACAACACATATCTTCTGAGAAAACACCTCCATGATACTATGTGATACTAAATCACTGACTGTATTTGTTAAGGCGGGTCTAAATACAAAGCACACATTGTGAGTGACAGAGTGGCAGTTACTTGAACAAGATATGGTTTGTTTTTTAAGAGATCTATCTTGAATATGACAACATTGTATACCAACCTTGACATATTTATTTTGTACAATAAAACAGCATAGTTACAGTATCCTTATAAAAGCAAATGTGGTATGCTACCATTATGTTTTTTAATGCTCAGGGGATTTGTATTAGAAACTAACCAATTTCACTTAAATAATTTAAATCTAAGGATAATTTTAGAACTCAGTATCTGGGGGATATGGGTTTGAGCTTTCTATCAGCAGAACCCCATTGCTATATGTATTATAAACTAAAATAATTTTAAAGTATTTCTGGGGCCTACATATGTATTTTTAAAACTCTGAATCACATATTTGTACAATCCATCTTTTACTTTGATATTTATTTAAAATAAAAGACAACAAACCCCCAACTTTATTTTTGTGGGCATTTACAGGAAAAGTAAATGTAATTAAACCACAGACACCTACTCCCAATCCACACTGTCATAATTAACATTTCTTTAAGTGCTCTGGATGCTGGATGGTTTATGGAGACGTCTCAATTTGAGATTAAATATGGGTGGTAATTATACTTGGACTACAGAGTGTTAAAAGGCTAGGTAGCTCTCTTTCTCTTTTTTTAACCTATTCTATTTCAATGGATATTTGGGTAGCTCTCTTTAAGACTGGGTATCACATCGTGAAAATTCCACAAATGTGATGATACAGATATCTGCATAAAGAGTAAGCACTGGGAACTGGATGTTTTAAGAGTGACTTACTTCCCTCCTCACCTTCCTCTTGGCTGCTAAAGTGTTGTGTGTTTTTTTTTTTTAATGTTGACATACAGGTTTACAGATAAGGTTTCACTACACTTCGGAATGGAAAGAGGGTGTTGCAAAGGAAAGCTTAGTAGAAATAAAAGTTGGAATGAATTACCAAATAAGTTAAAAGTGATGTTTTCGCTTTTGTTTTTTTAAAGCATAAGCAAAAAAGGATTTATTGGGACATATTCTAATTAGAGTTTAAACAAATATTGTGTTTTTTGTTTTTAAACTACCCCCACTTCCTGGCGCTCCCCCCGCCCCCCCCAACTAAAACTGGCGTGTGTGTGTGTGTGTGTGTGTGTGCCCGCCCCCCCCCAACTAAAACTGGCGTGTGTGTGTGTGTGTGTGTGTGTGTGTGTGTGTGTGTGTGCAGGGCGCCTGCTGAGAACAGCACGCATCTCGTAGATCTTTAAAAAAAAAACAAAAACCCTGTTTCTTGAATAAACCACTACGTTTCTTGAGGTTAAAAAGAATCCCAAAGGAAGCAGGAATTATCAGCTTTGGAGTTTGATTTTTCTAAAAAAAAAAAAAAAAAAAAAATTTTTCTTAATTAAAAAAATCCTAATCTCCGCATTTTTTGCTAGGCGAGAACCGAAGTTTGGAGGTAGACGAGCAGGCGAGCGGTTTGCCCGGGCGCAGAGCATGAAGGCCGGGCGGGCGCGGGGAGCGGGCGCCCGCCGCCCGGCGCGGGGGTGAGCGAGAGAGAGAGCGGAGCGCGTGTGGCCGGCGCCGCTCGGCCGGGAGCTCCCGCGCCCGCGCCCCGCGCCCCGCGCCCGCCGCCGCCGCCGCCGCCGCCCCTGGTGCGATGGCGCAGAAACCCCGTTGACAAGGCACTGCTTTTTCATGACGGTGAGTTTCCCTTTGAGTGTATTATAATTTTGTGATAAAAATTTCAAGGAGAAAAAAAAAACACACACAACCTCCTTCCTCTGCCTCTTTCCTTCGGGGAGGGGAAAAGCGAGGGCGGGGGGGCTGGAGATCTATCTCCAGACAGACAGAAAAGAAAGAGGAGCAAATTAAACACCGAGTTGCCAAAACCAGGATATTAGGTTTCAGCCCAGAGAGCTATTGGCTAAGGCTGTGTTTTTTTTTTTTTGGGGGGGGGGGTGGGTTTGTGGGTGGGTGATGGTGGTGGTGGGTGGATGTTTAATGGACACGGAGAAAAGGGGAATCGAGTGTTTATGCCTTTCCCAGCGATGCCCGGGCCCCGGGAAGACCAAGTTCAGTGTCGCGGGCGGGGGCGCAGGCGGGCAGGGGGCGGCGGGGCCGGGCTGGGGGCTCCTCTGCGGGGTGGGGGCCCTGGCGCCTTTTTTTTTTTCTTTTCGCGGATGCAAATTTCTGGAGCGGGGAGAGGGAGAAGCCTGGGAAGGGGGGTGGCGTGGCGGTTGGTGGTGGGGAGGAGAGGGGAGGGAAGCCTTTTAATGACTCATTGATTGAGCCGGTTTAAAATTAGTTGTGTGCGCGAGGGCGAGTGTGTTTTCCGCCCCCCCGGAGCCGCCGGGAGCCGGGAAGGAGGGAGCGGGGCTCGGCAAGGGGAGGACGGGCGCGGCGGGGCCGCGAGCAGGGGGCAGGGAGGGCCAGGAGTGACGGCGGGCGAGGAAGAAAAATAATCTTTTCCAATCTCCTCCCCTCGGTTCCCCCCGCCTCGTTTCTTTTCTCTCTCCGAAGCTCTTGGGTGTGAATCGCATTTTCTTTCTTCTCGGCAAAATGGACCCCGCGTCTCAAGAGGGGGAGGGAGCGGGTGGGAGGGAGGCGGCGGGGACGGGGTTTATTTTTCATCCTGGCTTCCTCCTTCCCGGCGCTTGTGCCGCCGGCCGCGGCGGGGAGAGCGCGGGGCCGGCCGGCCGCTCCGGCCTGGTTCCCGGCGCGCGCGCCGGGGCCGGCCGGCCTGGCCCTTCCCCGGTCGCCTCGCCGCCTGGGCCCGAAGCACCGCCGACGACCCGCGGCCGGGCCCGGACGAGCCCTTGCGCCGCGCGGAGGACCGGCGGCTCAGCCGGGCTCTTCCTGCGGGCCCCGCGCGGCCGGTCCGAAGAGACGAGAGGCTCGGTGGCACTCTCTTTTGGCTGCGAGTGCGCGGGCCCAACGCGGTTCGCGCCCCGCGACCGGCCAGGACGCAGGCTCTTGCGGGGGTTGTGCGGGGCGGGGTTGGGGGGGCTGTTGGAAGGCGCTAAGATGGCGCTGGGCCTGGCCCTTCGCCAGTGCTGGTGGCGCAGTTGCTCTGCGGGCGCCATCTTCCCCGGCGGCACGGGCAGCGCCCTTCTTGGACGGTTCGCCGGCCCGAGCGCCGGGAGGTCCGGGACGTGGGGGCCACGCTCCGCAAGCGGAAGTCTGTGGAGTAGCCTGGTCCCTCCCGGTGCCCCCAGACCCAAAAGAGTAGGCCGCCGGCTCTGAGCGGGAAGGGGTTGGGGACCGCGGCGTCTTGTTCCTTTTACCACTTGCCTTTGAGGGAAAAGAGTCGGGCCTTGCAGCCGAGGGGTCTCTTCCTAAACCCGCATCCCACCCCCACCCCCAGTCAAGACTGGAGATGAAGGCTTCCCCGTGTCTTCCTAGGGCTCGAACCTGCAAGACTTTGCTTTCCCTGGCCTGGCTGGGGGCAGATCATGGAGGCTTTCCCTTCGCCCTCTTCCACTTCATTTTGAGAGAGTCAAACCCAGTTGCAGAATTGCAGAAAAAAAGTCGAGGACAGTGTCTGCCTTCCACTATCGTGATTCTGTATGGGTCCCCTACTAGTTTTCTTGGTTGTGTTTTCACAACCCTGGACAACCTTTTCTCTGGTGGTCACATTTGTGGGAAGGTAATGGGTTCCAGTGATTTGAAACTTCTTTTTGGCTTTCATATTCCTATTATAAATGGTAGTAAATTACAATAGTTTCTTAGACCTCTGATCTGAAAAATTAAACTCGCTTTGAAACACCCCGGAGACTTTTTCCTTTCAAAAAAAAAAAAAGGCGGGGGGCTGTTTTGGTTCATCTCTTTCTAATCAGTATAAGACTTATCAGTTCCCCCACTTTTTATTTAAAATGTTTCCTAGAAGCATTCATAAAAATACTCAGCTGTCTTGTAGTAGCAGTATAACAATGGGTGTGTGGGTTTTAACTTTGTTACTGAAAAGATTATTGGGAGGAGGAGTCTGTAAAGCTCTGATCTTTCTAGGCGTCTAGATGGAAAGTAAATAGTTAATTTCTAGTGGATAAAAGTAACTTAGGTGCACCATTAGGTATGTCCTTGGCTGTGGTGGATGTCTTTAGGCCTTTTAAGATTGTTGTATGCCAGGAACAGTGCTTGGTGTTTTTTAATTCCTATTTATCATATCAGCCCTGCAGTATTGGTTTTTATTCTCTACTTGCCAGGGAAGGAACTTACAATGTTTGCCAAGATAGTTGAATTGTTCAAAGTCTCAAAGTTTTAAGTGATAGAATTGACAGTGGGTCCCAGAAGCCCTGTTCTTGGCTCTGTATCTAATTTCCAAATCAGAGCATTAGAATCAACTGGTAAGATGTTTTTAAAATACGGATTTGTAATATCCATTATTTGTTAGGGACAGTTGGGGTTTTTCAAAAGGTCTGATGTATTGGACAGTCTCAGTTTTAAGTTTCTGACTTTGAATTTCTTGATGCTCGTGACTCCCTCCAAGAATTTTGAAATTGTTGCTCATGTAGGGTCGCCTGGACTCTGTTATTCCAGGCTCTCCAGGTGACTTCATTGTGACCCAGAGACGTATTCAGAACATCCCTGTATTAAACTATGCTCTGTGCTGCTGGCTATCTTTTGAATTGGAGCACGTGCTGCAATTCATGGGGTCGCAAAGAGTCGGACACGACTGAGCGACTGAACTGAACTGATGAGACTTGAGGTTCATATCATTTTGAGTTTCAGCACAATTTTATTGCTTACGTTATTTTTTTCTCCTCTGCCATTTATCAAAATGTTGAAACGATTTTCTTACAGAAATCCTAGGTATCCCAAGACTTTTAAATCGTAGTACATTTTAAAATATATATATATATATATATATATATATAGTTTCATTCTACTGAGAAGTTACATAACATACTGGCTTCAGGTCTAGCCAGGCCATCTAGTTTAGTCAAGATAGCTCTGGAACAAAAATAGAATTGAATCTAGGAAATACAGAAGTTAGAAGTGGGGTAGAAGATATACTGAAATCAAAACCTAGAGATAAATCCTTGAAAGAACGAGTTCTTTTCTGAATTTTAAATTGAGAAGATATTTCTTGCATTTTGGGAAGTAGGATGGGGAACTTATTCTAAACACGAGACTTGGTAGGAATGGAATATGCATTAAAGACACAGAAGGTCAAGAAGAAACATCCAGAGCAGATAATGAATAGCCAGCCAGACCAAAATGAGAGAACCAAGTCAGTGAGGAAATCATTAACTTCTCTGGAGCAAAGATCACATATTTGAGTTATTTTGTGCTTTTCTTTCTTCTGAAATAACTGTTGTGTTTAGTGATTGCTAGGGGAAATGGTTGAAACCTTTGATGCAGGTGTCAGAGTTATATTATTTTTGCCTATATCCATGTTCCTCTGTGCTATATTTTGAACAGCTTTGTAAGGGGCCGCTGCGGATACCTGTGTGCAGTCCGTTGTCTAGTCCAGTGAGTGGGTGGAGTTCTAGTATTTGACTGTCCGATGTGGTTTTTCTCCGCTTGTTTTTCATGGCGTAAATGCCACAGCAATTATTTTCTTTGACTAAAATCCAGTAAAGCTTGAAAGGGGGCGTGTGGCGCGTGGATCTAAAAATCAGCCTGTTCAGAGGGAAAGAGAAGCTTCTTTATTTTAAAGTAGCCTTCAGTAGAATTCAAGACAGACAAGATCTCTGCCCTCAAGAAATTTGTAGTATAGTGTGAAAAACAGGAAATAAGGAAACAGAAATAATCAGGGAAATTAAAGATGAAGAAAAAACTTAAAAGAAGTTAAGCTTGTGGGTCAAAAGAGTGTGTTATGGGGAAAAGAGTGTATTGTTTTGGCTAGTTAGAGTCAAGGAGTGTCCCTGTGAAAAGGTGACATTTGAGCTGAGACTTGACACATGAACTTGTGTTAGCCTTGTGAAAAGCTGGGGAGACATTCCTGGCCTGGGAACAAGTACAAAGCCCTGAAAGGTCTGGAAGGGCAGGGATGTTAGAACAGAAAGAAGCAGGAGGAGAATGCAGTGAAATGGGGTTAGAGAAGTTGTGCAGGGCCTCTTAAGACATACAGGGGCTTGGGGATTTTATTTTATGAAAAGGAGAAGCTATTGTAGGGCTTTAATTAGGGGAGTGATATGTTTTTGTTTTTAAACATCCCTGGCTGCTCTGTGGAACAAGAGAGGAAGCAGAGAGGGCAGTTGGGGAACTACTGCAATGGTCAGCTCAAGTTTGATAGTATCTTAGGCGAGTGCAATGGAGATGGAGCAGAGTAGATGATGCGTTTCAGAGATATTTTGGAGGTTGAATCAGGAGTATTTGCTTCATGGGTTGTCGGTGGAGAAGCAGGAGAAGGAATCAAAGGATTCCTTCAGATTCCTGGCTTACGGCTTGGTGGCTGGTGGTGCCAGTTGCTTGTAGAGAAGACTGGGGCGCGGGGGGTGGGTAACTAGAGTTCTCTGTGGAACCCGTTGGATGTCTCACAAGTGTTTGAAAAACCTAAGTGGAAAGTCAAGCAGGCGGTGAGTGTTCAAGTTGAGCTGAGGGTAGTGGACATAAATTTTGAGAGTCACCAGCATAGAGAGGGTATGTCATGGAACTGGTTGAGATCATCTGTGAGCATAGAAGACTTACGATCAAGCCTGAAACTCTCCTGTGAGTGAAGGGGGCGCAAAGGAGACCAAGAAGGCTCTGCACTAAAGCAGGAGAGTGATTTTATCTGTTTCAAGAAAAGGGAGTGGTCTGCTGTGCCAAATACTACTGAGAAGTTAAACCCTGAGGAGAGAAAAATTCCACTTGGATTTGGCAGTCTTGACAAGTAGTGTTAGTGGCCCGTGGAATGGAGGCCAAATTGGAATGCACTGAGAGAATGATGAGAGTGAAAGAGGAGAGTGAAAAAGTTGGCTTAAAATTAACATTCAGAAAACTAAGATCATGGCATCAGGTCCCATCACTTAGTGGTAAATGGATGGGGAAACAATGGAAACAGTGACAGACTATTTTGGGGGGCTCCAAAATCACTGCAGATGGTGGCTGCAGCCATGAAATTAAAAGACGCTTGTTCCTTGGAAGAAAAGTTGTGACCAATCTAGACAGCATATTAAAAAGTAGAGACATTACTTTGCCAACAAAGGTCCGTCTAGTCAAAGCTTGGTTTTTTCAATAGTCATGTATGGATGTGAGAGTTGGACTTTATAAAAGCTGAGCGCCAAAGAATTGATGCTTTTGAACTGTGGTGTTTGAGAAGACTCTTAAGAGTCCCTTGGACAGCAAAGAGATCCAACCAGTCCATCCTAAAGGAAATCAGTCCTGAATATTCATTGGAAGGACTGATGCTGAAGCTGAAACTCTAATACTTTAGCCATCTGATGTGAAGAACTGACTTGTTTGAAGAGACCCTGATGCTGGGAAAGATTGAAGGCGGGAGGAGAAGGGAACGACAGAGGATGAGATGGTTGGATGGCATCACCGACTCAATGGACATGAGTTTGAGTAAACTCCAGGAGTTGGTGATGGACAGGGAGACTTGGTGTGCTGCAGTCCATGGGATTGCAAAGAGTCAGACACGACTGAGCAACTGAACTGAACTGAGAATGGGAGTGAAGCCAATGTGACTCGCTTGTTGGGAAAATTTTGCCATAAAGCAAGGACAGAAATGGCACAGCAGTGGTTGGGGAGAGAGAGAGGTGGGGTCAAGGAAGCACATTTTTTAAACTGATGGGAAATAGAAGAGCATTTTCAATTAGCTAGCGAGACTGTCTGATAGGGAGAGACTAATGCAGAAGAGAGAGAAGACTACCAACAGAGCAGAATTCTTTCTTTCTCTTTATGTCTCTCTCCTTTGCTTTGCTTTCAGGATCTTCGTTTCCCAACTAGGAATTGGGCCAACTAGGCATCTAGGCCAAGGTAGTGAAAGCACCATGGCCTAACCACTGGATCACCAGGGAATTCCTGCCAAAGCAACAAAATTCTTCAGTAGGAGAAGAGTCAGAATACAAGAGGGTTTGCCTTTGGTGGGAGCAGGATGACTTGCAGTGTAGCAGGAGAGAAGGCAGAGAGGTTTAGGAATTGGAGGTAGAATACGGGGCTTTTTGTTCTCATGGTTTCTGTTTTCTCAGTGGAGTCTGAGGCAGGGCCAGCACCTTAAAGGAGAAAGGGGTGTGGATGGTGTGAGATAAGGAGGACACCTTGCTTTGGACAGCAGGGCAGTGAACTCATTGGGATACTCGATAGGGTGGCTGGGCATTGCTGAAGGCCTGGGTGCGTGTTGGAGGGTGGGGGTCTGCATGAAGGTGGAACCAATCAGTCCAGTTGTGTGATTTTCTGCCACCAACTAACCACTACCGTTTATTACAAGCAAAGTAAAAGCAGCCAGGTGATCAGTTCAACCAAGATTGGCATTTTTGCCCCCCAGATGTGATAGGAAGAGAGACGCCAGGGACTCGAGGGTGGTTGCAAGGGGGTAACAGTGATGAACCAGGATAATGAGGGTGGGGGCCAAGAATTTAACCTTGAGAATAACTTGGTTAATAAAAAGGGACGTAATGGTAGAGAATTTCAGCTGGGGATAATGAAAAAGTTCTGGAGCTGGATAGTGACAATAGTTTTATTGGGTTGGCCCAAAAGTTCGTTTGGTTTTAAGTAAAAAAAAACAAACACGTTTTATTGAAGAACATATACAGAATGTTCTTTTTGGCCAACCCAATACAATAGTGAGTATGTACTTAAAGCCAATGAAGTGTACGCTTAAGTGGTAAATCTTGCGTGTTTTACCACAATTAAATGAATTCAAGAGTTCCCTGGTGGTCCAGTGGATAGGACTCTGTGCTGTCAATGCTGAGGACCCAGGTTCTATGAAGAAAGACTTAGAAATCATATCTCAAATTATTGAGAGTGAAGAGACAGTAACCCCTCTTACCATGGGCCCAAACTTGAGTAGGTGAAGCAGTCACCTATAGACACAGAGCTTCTGGAGGAGAACCGAGAAATCTTATGTTTCCCTGTTCACTGACTTTTTCTAAGCCTTTAGCGTGGCATTTAAAACGAGCTGGGCACTCAGTAAACATTTGCTGGCTGACTGCTTAGACAACCAGGTAGAACAGAATGATGGGAACTAAATAAAAATTGTTTTTGAGATAGAAATCAGTAGGGACTTGTACATTCTGATGGCTGTGGGTGAGAGAAAAGTCGGGTTAAAGGGAGAGGGAGAGAACTAAGGGAAGGTCATTTTTTAAAAATTCAGATAATACCAAGTGGAACTTTGTAGCACATTCTTCCCTCACACTGCTGTTATTCACTTTTTCATAAGGTTCCTCTGTTCCCCAAATTGCCTAAGGAGAGGAGAGCAGGGTAGATGATAGGATTCAGAAGAGAGGTCTTTCCTGAGAAGATCGCAAGGTCATTTGTCAGGGGCAGAGGCAAAAGGTTTTGAGTTTGAGGGGAAGAAATGTGTGAGATGGGGAGGATGGAGGAAAGGAGTGGGACTTGGTGGCAGCGAGGCAACGTGAATTAAACAATATACCAAATCCACCTGCATGGCATGGTTCTCTCATGATCAATAGTGTTCTAGAGTAAAAGTGAAAAATACAGTGGGTGAGGGGGCTGGCAGACGGTGGGGGTGGTTAAATGAATGTGCAGTGGGAATGTAGACAGAGAAGAAAGGCAGTGTTGACTTTAAAGGAAAGCCCTAAAAGGGAAACTTTGTAAGTGGTCCCTCACTGAATGGAAGTGGGCCCAGAAGGCCACTCTGCTGAGGCGGTTGTACACGCGTGATGTAGCTCAGGAGCGCTCAGAACTGGCAGAGTGACTGGGATGGGAATGTGGAAGATAGAGGTCTTGGGGAGAGGCAGCTAGGGGCTTGATCTTTTCTCCCCCTTACCTCATATGTGCTGCCATTCAGGAAGAGACCTGAAACCTCACTGTACCAGATGTTTAACCCAGGTTCCCCTTCCCTGTACTCCCAATCAACTTTGATTTATGTAGTTGTGATTTAATTATGCATTTCTTTTTAATAAAGTTGGAAAATTGAACATTTTCTGTTTTTGTGGGTTTTTTGGCTTATCTTGCAAACACACTGAACATTCATTTTACCTGAAATAAAAATCCTGAATGTGAGGGAATGAGATATGAAAAGTATTGCCTTTCTATGCGTGCTCAGTCGCTTCAGTCGTGTTCAACTCTGTGACCCCATGGACTGTAGCCCGCCAGGCTCCTCTGCCCATGGGATTCTCCAGGCAAGAATATTGGAGTAGATTGCCATACCCTTCTCCAGGGAATCTTCCCAACCCAGGAATCAAACCCTCTTCTCTTGACATCTCTTGCATTGGCAGGCACGTTCATTACCACTAGCACCACCTGGGAAACCCCCATGGAGGGCTTTCTAGGAAAGGCTTAGGCTTATTTCAGTTTTCTACTGAAATCCATGGTGCTTCCTAGTATCATTAGAAATTAAACATGGAGTCCCAACCTGTGATTGAAACATTTTCGTAAGAAAGAAAATGGGGGAAAGGAGAAAGAATGTTGTTAAACCTTAATATTATTTCAGGCCCTGAAGGGTGTTAAGGATTATAAAATTCTAAAGAACTCCCTGTAGATAGGTTTTTCTCCATTTTATAGATAATGAAACTGAGGTTTAGAAATGATAAATCACCTACCCGAGGTTACATTACTAAGGGGCAGAGCTGGGGTTTGAATATATACTGCATGTCCATACCTCATACAGTTTGCCATTGATATTAAAACCATGTCTAAGTTTTGTCTACAAATGACTGCCTACAAGTTAAAATATTTTGAGGCCCTAAAATTAAACTTGGATGACCTTTGTTTCAGTAGGAGAAATAGTAAAAGGTAGTGTTTTGTTGGTAATTAAAAATGGTGACCAAAAAACCCAGAGTCTTGTTGTCAGTGGTCAGATTTTAGGTCAGAGCCATTATTCTGCTCCTTGTGCAGATAATTCAGTTTCAATCTGCATAGCATCGTGAACCAAACATAGGGCCCATTTTAGCTCTATACTTGGGGAGCAATCAGAGATTATGAATCATACCTTTCACTAAACAAAAATCCTAACTGGAAGTGAGAACACTCAGAACCTGAATTAAACATGATGCGGTGCCGCCCAGGGTGCTCCCTCGCTTGGAATGTGGGCAGTGTAATCATAGTACGGATTTGGGGGAAAGGATTTAAAACGGACAAAGTATGATTCCCTCTATAAGGAGACGTTCTTTTAAAGAGGCCTTGCTGTAGGTTGAATATAAGACCAGTAAGATAATGCGTCAGAAGGATTTTTTCCTTTTCTTTTTGACTCTGTGAGAAAGCTGAGCCCTGACGGACAACAGTAGTAAAAGATGATGAAACACTTGTACTGTGGATGTTTTAGTTCGCCCCACTGACTTATGGCTCTTGAGCATTAAGTGGCTCCCTCTATAGTCTGAGGTGGTACCTGAGTTCTTGGAATGCTAGAACTAACCTGAATTTTCCCTCTCCCTCCTTGAGAACCAGCCCTCTCACTACTTACTAGTGGTAAGCTTAATTTGGGGAGATAAAGAATTTCAAAATCTTGTGCTAAGTGTAATACGGGAGAGACTTTAAAAATTTTGTTATGTAGACTAAATATTTCAAACATAACTAAGGAATATTAAGACTGCTATTATATGTATTAAAATCACCTACTTTTAAAAGTTGCTTGCAGTGTATTTCAGATTTTTATTGTATTTTTTTTAAAGATAATCAGTTTACTTAGTTTCTTGTTTTTTATTTTAGAATTGGTATTCAACTCTCCTTAGAATAACATTTTACAGTGTTATAACAATATAGGTGGTCTCCTGCATTGCAGACAGATTTCTTTACATTCCATGTGTAGAGACTGTTAGCCACACACACACAAAATCAGGTTTTTTTTCCTCCTGATTCTTGAGAGTAAAGGTTGTTTTGATGGTGTGCTTTTAACTTGGAGGTATTTCTCCTTGGATTTAAAATAAAAATGCTTCTATAATTAGATTTCTTTTAACTCTGATATTTCCTAGAAATGCAAAGAAATATATTTAGAAATAAAAAGTAAGAATAAACTGACCTGTTTGTATTCCTATTATTCAGATTTGTGAGAATCTTAGGATTGGAGAGATCCAGAGAGGCCAGCCTCTTTTCTCCAGGTGTGATCACACTTAATGGATGAACATTTTCACCTTGAGATGTTTGGAATTGTTTCTATCCATAAGCCTCGAGATAGCTTGCTTACCTATTTATTTTAGGTATTCCTTTTCACTTTACTGGTCTAGTTTAACAGGTAAATAATAACTGATTTTTTTTTTAGTTCACTTCTCCCTCCATCTACTGCCCTAATTCTTTGCTCCTCTAGGTTTTTTCCCCCCCACATTTTGAAAAGTATTTTACTTGTTTCTCTTTTTTATGTCACATGATTTACTTAGAATAATTTTCTGTTACAGCATATATTATGTAGGTAAAACAATCTGAAAGTAAATTTCCAAAGAGAGTAATCAAAGGAAAATAAACTTTGGGGAACTATGTTTGAAAAAGTGGGGTGGGGAGGGCCTTAACTTATCTAGAAATGTAAAATGGACATTGTGCTCCAATGTGAAATGCCTGTGCATACCAGAGAAGATTTCCTTATCTTTTTAATAGATTTTATGAGTACTAGATTATTACTGTACATTCTTGTTTCATTTGCACTGTTAAAGGTCTAAGCTTAAATTAGCTATATCATCAATTAAGAAATTACCAAAAGTCTTGCAGGGGGTCTGTTTACTTATCTTCCTCACCCATATTCACAAAATGAATTGTGCATATGCTACAGTCAAGATGACTGAAAAGATAGGGACTTCCCTGATGGTCCAGTGGTTAAGACTCTGCTCCCAATTCTGGGGACTCGAGTTCAATCCCTGGTCAGGGAACTAGACCCACGTGCCACAACTAAAGATCCGGTGTGCCGCAACCAAGACCTGGCGCAGCCAAATAAATTAAAGAGATATTTGGACTTCCCCTGTGGTTTGGTGGTTAAGAATCCACCTGCCAGTGCAGGGGACATGGGTTTGATCCCTGGTCCAGGAAGATCCCACATGCCACCAGGCAACTAAGCCTATGTGCCACAACTGCTGAGCCTGTGCTCTAGAGCCTGTGAGCCACAGTAAGGGAAGGAAGCCACCTCAGTGAGAAGCCTGTGTGTCACAACTAGAGAAATCCCGTGCACAGCAGAGGCCTAGGCAGACAAAAATAAAAATAATTTTTAAAAAATGACTGAAAAGATCCTAAAGTTGGCTAAACTGGTTTTTTAAAATATGCATATTGGATATGCAATGCAAAATGAACAATGTAGAGAGAGATGTTACAGGTTTCATGTAAATGGAGACTTCAGTTCTATATAATAAATTGTTTTATAGAACACATTATCATTATAATTTAGATGTTTCCCAGCTAGAACAGATACTAGATCAAAAAATGTGCCATAAAACCTATTTGACGTTAACCTTTTAATTTTGTGATATATTACATAAATTCTTGACTCATTATTTCAAATATGTTCTGTGTTCCAAATTACTTTACTATCCATTTAAGGCCCACGTTTTCTTATTGATTTTCTGTCTGAATGATCTGTCCATTGATGAAAGTGAGGTATTAAAGTCCCCAACCATTATTGTGTTACTGTTGATTTCTCCCTTTATGTTTATTAGTATTTGTCTCACATATTGAGATGCTCCTATGTTAGGTGCATATATAATTGTTTTACCTTCTTCTTGGATTGAATCGTTGATCATTATGTAGTATCTTGTCTCTTATAACAGTCTTTGTTTTAAAGTCTATTTTGTCTGATATGAGTATTGCTATTCCAGCTTTCTTATGAATTTCATTTGCGAGGAATACCTTCTCCCATCCCCTTACTTCAGCCTGTAAAGTCTGTGTCTCTTGGTTGGTGCATTTAACCCATTTACATTTAAGGTAATTATCGATACATGTGATCCTATTACCATTTTCTTAACTGTTTTGGGTTTATTTTTTTGTAGGTCTTTTCCTTCTCTTGTGTTTTCTGAAAATTACCTTCCTATGCAAATGTAAACTTAAGCTTGACTCTCAGGAATGTCTTCAGTATATAGTACACATGGAGGTCACAAAGCAAATAATTTGTTTTCAGAGCATGACACAGATTTGGTATGTGTATATGCATTATCTGTACATACCTTTAAAATATTTTATACCCTTTTAAGAGTAATCTAAAATATTCTGGGAATTTTCTGGCAGTCCAGAGGTTATGACTCTGTGCTTTCACTACCAACAGCCATGCTTCAACCATGGCTCAATCCCTCGCTGGGGAGCTAAAATCTCACAAGCCATCTGGTGCAGCCAAAAAATATATATCAGATCAGATCAGATCAGTTGCTCAGTCGTGTCCGACTCTTTGCAACCCCATGAATCACAGCACGCCAGGCCTCCCTGTCCATCACCAACTCCTGGAGTTCACTCAGACTCACGTCCATCAAGTCAGTGATGCCATCCAGCCATCTCATCCTCTGTCGTCCCCTTCTCCTGCCCCCAGTCCCTCCCAGCATCAGAGTCTTTTCCAATGAGTCAACTCTTCACATGAGGTGGCCAAAGTACTGGAGTCTCAGCTTTAGCATCATTCCTTCCAAAGAAATCCCAGGGCTGATCTCCTTCAGAATGGACTGGTTGGATCTCCTTGCAGTCCAAGGGACTCTCAAGAGTCTTCTCCAACACCACAGTTCAAAAGCATCAATTCTTCGGTGCTCAGCCTTCTTCACAGTCCAACTCTCACATCCATACATGACCACAGGAAAAACCATAGCCTTGACTAGACGAACCTTTGTTGGCAAAGTAATGTCTCTGCTTTTGAATATGCCATCTAGGTTGGTCATAACTTTCCTTCCCAGGAGTAAGCATCTTTTAATTTCATGGCTGCAGTCACCATCTGTAGTGATTTTGGAGCCCAGAAAAATAAAGTCTGACACTGTTTCCCCATCTATTTCCCATGAAGTGATGGGACCAGATGCCATGATCTTCGTTTTCTGAATGTTGAGCTTTAAGCCAACTTTTTCACTCTCCACTTTCACTTTCATCAAGAGGCTTTTGAGTTCCTCTTCACTTTCTGCCATAAGGGTGGTGTCATCTGCATATCTGAGGTTATTGATATTTCTCCTGGCAATCTTGATTCCAGCTTGTGTTTCTTCCAGTCCAGCGTTTCTCATGATGTACTCTGCATATAAGTTAAATAAGCAGGGTGACAATATACAGCCTTGACGTACTCCTTTTCCTATTTGGAACCAGTCTGTTGTTCCATGTCCAGTTCTAACTGTTGCTTCCTGACCTGCATACAAATTTCTCAATAGGCAGATCAGGTGTTCTGGTATTCCCATCTCTTTCAGAATTTTCCACAGTTTATTGTGATCCACACAGTCAAAGGCTTTGGCAAAGTCAATAAAGCAGAAATAGATGTTTTTCTGGAACTCTCTTGCTTTTTCGATGATCCAGCGAATGTTGGCAATTTGACCTCTGGTTCCTCTGCCTTTTCTAAACCAGCTTGAACATCAGGAAGTTCACGGTTCACATATTGCTGATATATATATTTAATATATATTTAATATATATATATAATATATATTTTATATATAAATATTTATATATATTATATATAATATATATTTAAAATATATTAAAATATATTTATATAAATATATTAAAATATATATAAATATATTAAATATATATATTTATATAAATATATGAAAATATATATTAAATATATATATATTTATTTATTTATTTAAAATATTCTTTTTTTTCCCTTTGCTTTCCAGGATGTCTCTCTTCTAAATGGAATGTCATGTTTTGAAAGGTTATTACTATAACTATCTACTCCAGGAGAAGAAGCCACTGTACTGATAATTCATCATCAAGTATTTATTAAATGCTAATTTTGTACAGGGCACTTGGAGGGTATGAGAACACATGATCTAGGTGGGTAGATAATAGATACATGCAGAGAAGAAGGAAATGGCATTCCACTCCAGTGTTCTTGCCTGGAGAATCCCCTGGACAGAGGAGCCTGGCAGGCTACAGTCCATGAGGTTGCAAGAGTCAGACACAACTTAACAACTACACCACCACCACCACACAGCAGTTTGTGATAAATCCCAAATGCCTGATACAAGTGAGAGCAAAGGAGAGAGAGCTTTTGACTAAAGTGTAAGAGCAAGTCCATCCATTCACTTGTTCAGCAAATATTATTGGGCAGCTAATATATTCCAGGTGCCATTCTAGGTTCCAAGGTGCCTCAGTGAGCAGGGCTCTCTTGAGAAGACAAACTATAAACCTAGATAAACTTTGTAGTGAGTCATAGAGGGGAAAAGAAAGCAAGGAAAGAAAAACGTGGAATGCTGGGGGGATGGAAAGAAGACCTTATCTGAAGGACTGACATTCCAGGCAGAGAGCAGCCAGTGCAAAGGGCCTGAGGCATGAGGCATGAGCAGGCCCGGTGAGTTCAAGGCATGGCAAGTCAGCAAGGGCTAGAATCAGAAAGCGTTCAGAGATTTGGGGGTAGTGGGAACAGTTATATAGGGTGTTAGGACATTCACAGTTGAGCATAGAAAAGGATCTTGGTTTTTACAATGGGAAAAATGGGAATGCATTGAATGGTTTTGATTTATGTTTTAAAGGGATTACTCAGGAAGTTGGATAGAGAAGGCAATGGCACCCCACTCCAGTACTCCTGTCTGGAAAATCCCATGGACGGAGGAGCCTGGTGGGCTGCAGTCCATGGGGTCACTAAGAGTCGGACACGACTGAGTGACTTCACTTCCACTTTTCACCTTCATGCATTGGAGAAGGCAATGGCAACCCACTCCAGTGTTCTTGCTTGGAGAATCCCAGGGATGGAAGGAGCCTGGTGGGCTGCTGTCTATGGGGTCGGACAGAGTTGGACAGGACTGAAGCGATTTAGCAGCAGCAGCAGGAAGTTGGAATGAGAATAGATTGTAGCAGGTAAAAGAAGGAAAGCAGAGAGGCCAGGTGAGAGGTTATGATAGCTCAGACTAGGGAGGTGGCAGTGGAGGCGGTATGTGGCTGGATTCTGGATCTCTTTGAAAGTATAGCTGATGAGATTTCTTGATAGATGGGATGTGGGGCATGAGTGAATGAGCCGTGAAAAATTACCTATACAAAATGGCATTTGAACTGGAGCCTACGAAATTCGTTGACCAGGAGAAGATGGCAAAGCAGAGGAATTTAGGTGGGAAAGAAACAAATTGAGAAGTGTATGGAAACGATGAGACAGTGGGGAAACTTATTTAGATGAAGAGAGAAGTTTCTAGAAGAGGAGAGAGAGATAAGGAAGGAAGGCTGGGGTATGGGTGGGGGGACACTGGAGTAACAATTTGTGAAATACACTCAGTGCAAGGCCACAGTGTTTGAATTTTTCTTTATGTATAAAAAAATAAAAATCTGTCAAGCAAGGCAGTTATTTAAGAAAGAAGCATTATAGTTATTAATAGCTTTGGAACCAGACAGATGTGTGTTCCAATCCTGGCTCTTTTACTTCCTTTCTGTGCTGACTCCAGTAAATTATGTAACCTCTCTGGGGGCCTGTGCCTTTGTTTCTTCCTCTAGATTGAGGATTTACTTTGCAGAGGAAATTCACCAGAATTAATTGTGAGATCATGCATTCAAAGGGTTAACAGGGCCTCACCCATTTGGAGCTTAGCTATCCTGCTTTTTAAAATTACTGTTGTTAAAAAAAAATAATGATGTTAAAGCAGTGTTTAATTAGATTAGTCTGCTAACAGTGAATCAATGAATGAATGGCTCCTTTAGAAAATTATTTTTTATCTTAAGTGAATTATCCCTGTTAGCCAGTATTGCCTTCCAAGACCTAGACATTGCCCCTTGAAATTCCTGTTAGTTTTCTAGTAGTATACTTTTATCAGAACAGCAGGGCATGTTTTCCTCCCAAACATTTAGAGATCAAATATAACAAATTCCCCTCTTGACATTTTTCAGCTCAGTTTAATATAGAAAAGGCTGAGAAATTTAGTAGTAGAAACCTGACATCACTTTAAAATCCACTTTCCAAAACTCAATGTCCTGCAGAGCACTGGTCTGCAGAATGCAGGTTTAAAAAATGCTGGGAGAGTTTAAAAAAAAAAAAAAAAGGCATATGGTATTAGTTCAGGCTGCCATAGCAAAATACGGTTAACCCTTGAACAATGTGGGCCTGAACTGCATGGGTCCACTTAAGTGTGGAATTTTTTTTCCCCTAAATACATACTGCAGTACTCATGATCCACAGTTGACTGAACCTGCGGATGCAGAGGAGCTATCTATGTAGGGGACCCGACTGTAAAGTTATATGTGGATTTTCAACTGTGCAGGTGGTCAGTGCCCCAGACCTTAGGTTTAAGGGTCAACTATATCACAGTTGGCAGCCTTCCCCAGCAAGCAAATTGGCTGGCACCCTGGTAGGCTGAAGTCCATGGGGTCGCTAGGAGTCGGACACAACTGAGCGACTTCACTTTCACTTTTCACTTTCATGCATTGGAGAAGGAAATGGCAACCCACTCCAGTGTTCTTGCCTGGAGACTCCCAGGGACGGGGGAGCCTGGTGGGCTGCCATCTCTGGGGTCACACAGAGTCGGACACAACTGAAGCGACTTAGCAGCAGCAGCAGCAGCAGCCAGAAGAGGTCTTAGAGATCAAGCTGCTGGAACTGTAGCTACCTTTAACATATTTGGAGACTAAAGTGACAAAATCAGAGAGAAGACTCTGTCTCTCTTTTCAGTCACATCAGAGCTTAGGGTTTCAACATGAGTTTTGGAGGGGACACAATTCAGTCCATGGCAGTCACTGCTAGGCAGTGGGAATCATAAGTGATCTTCATTTTCTTTATACATTTCAATATTTTGCAGACTTTTCTGCAGTTGAGGATGTTTGGGTGAAACTGGGTTCCACTTCTAGATTCCACTTATATGAGTTACCTAGAGTAATCAAACTCACAGGGACAGAAAGTTGGAATGGTGATTGCCAAGGGCTAGGGGGAGGGGAAAGGGAGAGTTAGCATTTAATGGGTAGAGTTTCAGTTTTTACAAGATGAAAAAAACTTCTGGAGATGGATGGTGGTGATGGTTGCCCAACAGTGTGAATGTTCTTACAACCACTGAACTGGACAGTTGCAAATGGTTAAGATGGTGAATTGTATGATATGTTATTTTTACCACACATACACACAAAAATTCTCAGCCCTTTCTCCAGAAGGACCAAAAAAAAAAAAAGGTAGAGAGAACCCACCCCACCGAAACTTCTAAAAATATTTATTGCTTTTGGAGTTAAACAGACTGGGTTTACATGCTATTTCTGTGTTGACCTCATGGTGCTCAGACATGGGTGTGCATCAGGACTACCTCGATGGCTTGGTTAACACCCTGAGTTCCTGTTGACCTCGTGGTGCTCAGACATGGGTGTGCGTCAGGACTACCTTGATGGCTTGGTTAACACCCCGAGTTCCTGTTGATTCTTATTTCTCAGACATGGGTGTGCGTCAGGACTATCTGGATGGCTTGGTTAACACCCTGAGTACCTGATCTGGTGGGTCTGGAATGGGCCTCAGAATCTGGATTTTTTACATACTGCCATGTGATTGAGAAGCCTACAGCAAGTCTTGGTTTTCCCTATTCAAATGGGTCTGAGAGCCAGTTGTGAGGCTTATCTGAGAGTACCTGATTGAGGAACTCTCAACATCAGTTTTAATTTCTTTTTAGCAAATTTTTTTGTTTGTTTTTTCCTTGAATAATTTATTTTTTTCTCATGTATTTAAGATAATTTTGCACAAACATGAAGAAATAACTTGTTTTTAGAAATATATGTTAAAGTCTTTAAGTATATGAGAAGCATGTAAAATTAACTTTGTTTCTTAGACGATTAGGATTATTTCAGTCCAATGGCTAGACTAGGGTTGTCTTTGGAACTGATACTTAATATTCAACTTTTTCCTTTTCTAAATTATGTCCTTATGTATGTGTGTGTGTGCGCGTGCATGTGTGATACTCTGGTGAAAGCAAGTGTTATGGCAACTCCATTCCCTTCATCCCTCCTTCCTATAAAAAAAAAAATCCCATCAACAAAACCTTTTGGAAGCCATATGTAAATAATTATTCATACCTTGTCATCTGTTCTTAACTCTTAAGATTTCCACTTTGTGACTGTCCATAAAGACTAACAAGGGGCAAAAGAGCCTGTAGGCCAGTGTTTTTCCTAAACTAAGTTCTATAAAAGAAAGTCTCTAGATGATAACTGTCCAATATGATGGCCACAAGCCACATATTATGGCCATTAGTGCTTGAAATGCATCAGTAGCGATGTACTGTGATTGTAAAGTCCACACCAGATTTTGAAGGCTTTATATGAAAAAAAAAAATGTAAAATATCTAGTTAATCTAATATTAATGTTGAAATGATTATCTTAAGTAATAAATAAAATCTTTAAAAATTTTGTCCAAATATTTTTGAGTGTTCTGGACAAAATAAAACACAGTTGACCCTTGAACAATGTGGGGGTTAGGAGCACCAGTCCCCTAGCAGTCAAAAATCCATGTACCACTTTTTATCCCTCCAAACTTAAAATAATTTATAACCTCCTGTTGAGTAGAAGCCTCACTGGTTAACATATATTTGGTATATCTCTTATATGCTGAATTCTTATAAAAAGCAAGCGAGAAAAAAAATTGTTAAGAAAACCGTACAGACGAGAAAACACATTTAGAGTACTATATTGTATGTGTCCATATCGTAAGCTTACAGTATCTGTTCACAAGATGAACTTTCTTGTCTGTCAATACCTATTTCAGTATTGTGTTATATAAAACGCTGTAGATGTTACATGTCTTTCTAATCAGTTCAGTTCAGTTGCTCAGTCATGTCTGACTCTTTGCGACCCCATGAACCACAGCACGCCAGCCCTCCCTGTCCATCACCAACTCCTGGAGTTTACCCAAACCCATGTCCATTGAGTCGGTGATGCCATCCAACCATCTCATCCTCTGTCATCCCCTTCTCCTCCTGCCCTCAATCTTTCCCAGCATCAGGGCTTTTCAGATGAGTCAGCTCTTTGCATCTGGTGGCCAAAGTATTGGCGTTTCAGCTTCAACATCAGTCCTTCCAATGAACACCCAGGACTGATCTCCTTTAGGATGGACTGGTTGGATCTCCTTGCAGTCCAAGGGACTCTCAAGATTCTTCTCCAACACCACAATTCAAAAGCATCAATTCTTCAGCACTCAGCTTTCTTTATAGTCCAACTCTCACATCCATACCTGACTACTGGAAAATCTAGTCTTTCTAATACTAGACATCAAAAATGAAAAGAAAATATGAAAAAGATTTATGTATTTATGTGTAGGTATAGTGATTCATGCATTGGTAATGAAGAAGCAGCTATGTGATTGCTTTATGGTGGCCTAATGTCATTGGTAGGAGAAGGCAATGGCACCCCACTCCAGTACTCTTACCTGGAAAATCCCGTGGGCGGAGGAGCCTGGTGGGCTGCAGTCCATGGGGTCGTGAAGGGTCAGACACAACTGAGCGACTTCACTTTCACTTTTCATTTTCATGCATTGGAGAAGGAAATGGCAACCCACTCCAGTATTCTTGCCTGGAGAATCCCAGGGACGGGGGAGCCTGGTGGGCTGCCGTCTATGGGGTCACTCAGAGTCGGAGACGACTGAAGCGACTTAGCAGCAGCAATGTCATTGGTATGATGACTTCACAGAAGCCCAGGCTCTATGCTAATGAATGAATCATTATCAAATGTTGATGGCATACAGTAACAGTCATATTCATAATACAGTAGTAGAAACATTGTTATATTTTTCTTTAAAAAAAACCCACGATGATAGGCAGATATGCAGGTTCTCCCATTACAAGAGAGAAAGGCATAGTTTATGGTAATGTAATTGTTTGAAAGCAAAGTTATAAAACAGTAAGAATAGAAACACCATTAACTTTGTATTAAATATCACTCTCCTATGCCTGTGTAAGGATAGGCTATCCATATACAAGTCTTGCATATGATGTTCTACATGTATATATTTGTAAATGTATCAGAAAAAACCTGTGTACAAGTGGACCTTCTCAGTTCAAACCTATATTGTTCAAAGATCAACTGTGTATTAAATTACACTTTAAAAATTTTACTGCTAGAAAATTTTGAATCTCAAAATGTGTGCTTCTCACTCGTGCCTCGTGGTGTTTCTATTGGACAGCTCTGCTGCTCCAGACCCGCAGGAGTTCATGGGTGTTGGGAGTGAACTTGGGAGAGAACGGAGGGATGGGGGCAAAGTCAGTGGGGGAAACAGTGACTTTTAAAAAGCAGGCGATCTGATGTGCACATACGAGAAGGGTATGTGATACGTAGCATCTCCCGAAGTTACTTCATTGTGGAGCCTCTTCCAGCCTTTTCTATTGAAAAGACTCCTCTCCCCCAAGTCTTACATGGAAAAAAAGACTGTAAAATGTCAGCCACAGTGTTCCCACAGCTCCTTTATCCAAGCCAGTTCTAATATATTTCTCCCTACTTTTCATAGATTTACAATAATGTGCTTCACTTTTCTCAGCAAAAATTCCAAGTTGATTTAAAATTTTAGAATTTTAATTGATGGAATAGTGAGGGTTTTTGCTGTGGGAGAAAATGTGTTTTAAGATTCTCACCAAATCTCACCATGCCAAATGACACGGGAAAACGTTGACAGAAATCACACCTTCCAAGAATCATGTTTCCACTCACAGAGATGAGCAGCAGCATGGGCTTGGGAGTTAGAGATTTGAGTTCAAACCTCTTGTCCCGCTGTTTGTAAACTACAATGTTGGGCAAGTGTCTTACATTCTCTCTAAAAACAGGGATAATGATTCATACCTCTCAAGACTAAAGAAGGATTAGAACTATGTAAAGTACATGGCGGGGGGGAAGGTACTTAATGTTAGCTGCTACTACAGTTTTTATTTCTACTATAGTTTTTATCACATCATGTCCCTCCATATATTAATAGTAATTAATATTAATTTATATTTTTATAATAGTAATAATTAATTATAAAAAGACCTTGTTATTATTGTAAATGTCCATGCTAGTATATGTTTATTTTCATGCACATTGATAATGCTTTCTACAGTTTGGAAAATTATTTCAGAGGTCTTGCCTTTCCAATAAGATTATCAGTTTCTTGAGAGCTGGGGCATATATACTTGTGTGGGGTCTTTTGTATTTCTTTAATCCTGTACCCTGCCCTTCCAGCACATGCTTATTTAATAAATAATCATTGAATCAAGTCATCATTACCATTAGTACAATAAATTACAGTACTGCTTAACATATCATGCTATTTTAATGTACTTTCTTAAAGAAAAATTGTGATATTAATGATCTGAGAATCATTAACAAAATTTGCAAGCTTTCATTAGAAGTTTAAGGAAAAGTTAAATAATGACAAACCTTCATAGAGAAGTGATTTTTACTAAGTGAGGCAAAGTCAAAGAACTTAAAATATTTAAAGAGGTAAATAAGATGTTCTACAGGCAAGACTATTAAGACACAATGAAGCAAGAAAAATTTATTCTAATTTGTCCAAAAAAGCAATATTGAATAATGGCAGTAATAGCACTATGAGTCTGTCGTATTTCAGAGTCTGTCCTATTTCAAATGACCCAGAAGTAATAGAAGAAGGTCAAACTGAATGAAAAGTCTTTAATTCTTTCCTAAGGAAAAGGGTTGTGTTGTAGCCAGAAGTCTCTCAGAAGAAGGGACTGTGTTCTAAGCAGATCATACAGTTTTCCCAACACCATTTACTTCTTTCATTTTTCAAACTTCTTATTTTGTATTGGAGTGTAGCTGATTAACAATGTTGCAGTCGTTCCAGGTAAATAGTGAAGGGACTCAGCCATATACACATACACATGTCCATTCTCCCCCAAGCTGCCCTCCCATCCAGGCTGCCACAGAGCACTCAGCAGAATTCCATGTGCTACACAGCAGGTCCTTGATGGTTTAACTTGTCCATCTCAAACTCCCTGTTTCTTCCCCTGGCAACCATAAGTTTGTTCTGTGTGAGTCTCTTTCTGTTTGGTAAATTCATTTGTATCATTTCTTTTTAGAATGCACATATAAGGGATGTCACACGATATTTCTCCTTTTCTGTCTGACTTGCTTCACTCAGTATAACAATCTCTAGGTCCATCCATGTTGCTGCAAATGACATTATTTTATTCTTTTTTTATAGCTGAGTAATATTCCATTGTATATATATATTAATACTACATCTCTTTATCCATTCCTCTGTCGATGGACATTAAGGTTGCTTCCATGTCTTGGCTATTGTAAACAGTGCCCTAACACTGTTTACTTCTAGCACATATGACTGCCACCTTCAGAATGATGTGGTTTTAATTTCTAAAATCTTTTAATTACACTGAGTTGGCCTTAAAAAAGAAATGTAGTATTTTCATTCTCAGATCTCCAGAGGCTGTTTCTAAATTACTTGACTCTCTTATATGAAGGTTCAGTAATCTACAGCGGGATAGCCCAGAAGTGAGTATAGACAAAGGTGTTAATTTAGATATGTGTTCAATCCCAAACATTCATGTAAAAACTGGAAAAGTTAATGATTATGTGACTGTTTTCTGCATTGGACATTTGAGAGAATGAAGATACAAATTTTGACTAAGCTTTCCAGAAAAAAAAAATTGTTGCAAGTTTATCAGATGGAACTTGTAACTCACTCTGGTCCAAGGCTGAGAATGTTGATGGTCTTTTCCACTGCAGTGTCAGGCTTTTTAAATTGTAAAATGCATTTCTGTTGCTCTCTACTAAGCTTGCAGAAAACTAGGTTACTTGACCTTCCTCTCTCAGAGAATTCTTTGATAACTTTGGTGATAGTGAAGTGTCCTTTCTGCATTGTGAAAATTGGCAGCTTGCTGCTACTATTCTGTGTATTTGGCAGCACCTTCAGCATCTTTGTATTGCAAAAAAGTACAGTGTGTAGAAATGGCCATTGTGTGCTTAGCAAGTATAAAAATATCAGAATCCCATTGTGTTTGTTACTGGATTGAGTTTATTTGTTTCACATGTTGAACAAACTATGTTGGACCCCAGCAGTGCAAGGGCTCCATGGAGTGACCCCTAAAGGATCTATGGATAGAACTGGGAAGAGGGAGGCCCATGAAGTTGGATATGAAAAATGTCACATTTTAATTGGTCGCATGGGTCCTCTCCATCCCCCAAAGGAAGATGAGGTAATCTGCCACACAGACCCCTTCTGTCCCCGATAGATAGGTTACCTAAGCCTGAAATAATCCTTTTTGTTTATGACTTTCTTGTCTTGCCTTTAAAAATCTTCCCTTACTGTAGCCTTGCTCACTGGAGGGGATGTTGCGTGATTCATGAATCATTCAATAAAGCCAGTTAGATCTTTTAAAGGAAAAAAAATAAATTGCATGTTATTTTCACTAGACTCCAGTTGAAATCTATTATTTCCTAAATCTTTAAGTAAAGGCCACTAGCCACAGTATTATTGATATTAACAGTGCTTGGAAATATTACTTGTAGAAATATTATCTATCATGTTACATTTGCCGATATCTTGAAAGATTACTCCCTCCTAAATGATAATAGTTACTAGACTCACCACTGTGTGTGTGCGCGCGCGTTAAGTCACTTCAGTCATGTCTGACTCTTTGTGACCCTGTGGCTTCTAGCCCACCAATCTCCTCTGTCCATGGGATTTCCCAGGCAAGAATACTGGAGTGGGTTGCCATGCCCTCCTCCAGGAGACTCACCACTACATCTAGTATATCAATACATTGATGAAAAACCATGTATATAACTCTCTTACAATATTTTTATAACCCTATTTCAAAAAATCTTCCATATATTATGCATTTTGAAATATTACTCTGAGGAGGGATCCATAGGTTTCACCAGGCAGCCAAAAGGCACACCAGGGGTTAAGAACCTTCCTTCCCTCGTGTGATGATTTCTTTCTATTAATACATCTGTGCCCATCGGTAGTTGTGGGGTGATCTGCCTCAGCTTCTTCCACCCCAGTGATTGTTGGGGTTAATTTTAACTGATGAATCATGGGTCCCTCATTTCCCCTCATTGAGCATCTGTCCTGACGCTGCCAGCTTGAGGGAGAGGATACTTCTCCAGACATAGGAAGATTTTTGATCATAGATGTACAACTAGTTATTTTCAAGCAAACCCTTTTGGGTATTTTTTAAAGTAGGAATATTCATAGGTGATTTTTGTGTGTGTGGTAAAATATACGTGACACAAAACCTACCATTTTCGCCATTTGAAGTACAGTTCTGTGACATTACGTACATTCACATTGTCGTGTATTCATCACTACTATTTTTCCCAGAACTCTTTCATCTTCCTCAACTGAAACTTTCTATCTTATGATATTTTGATTGAAATAACTATCAATTTAAATTCCAGTTCACATGGCATTTCTTAAAGTTTGTAAAAAAATTTCACACTACAGGGAAGTTTGTTTCTTAAATGGAGTTTAGCAGAGTGAGATTAATTCAGCTTCTTTACAATTTTTGTAGAAACCGGGAAATCTTTATTGGCATAGTATGCCACATGTATATTTGCTGATATTCTTTTTGAAATGGTTTTTAAGCTTTAAAAAGTTCCTTATATTTTCTTCTCCTTAAAAAGTGGACTTCATGCATACATCTTCCTTTTGAGCCTGCTTTTATAAAAGGGAATCTTCAGCATGTCTTCCTTGGTAACATTGTTGACTTTGTAAAATGGAATTTTGTTTGTTAATATTGTTAGTTGTTTTTATAGAGCTTGTTTTTCTTGGAACATACCATAAAACCAAAATATTTTGAATGTTACTCATTGACCGACAGCAATAAGAGTCAAGAGTTTGCATAATAACTTTAACTGGATTCCTAATACTAAAGCTCAATAAAAGAAAAATATTTTTTGTTTATAATTATTGCCATTTCAAAGTATTTTAAAAAGCAGTTTCGTAGAGACGATAACATGTACAAACTATGCTAACACAGAGCAATGATGTCCTATTATATTTGAGGAAATAGAAAGATCTGGCTTCCCTGGTGGCTCAGATTGTAACGTGTCTGCCTGCAATGCGGGAGACCCGGGTTCAATCCCTGGGTTGGGAAAATCCCCTGGAAAAGGAAATGGCAACCCACTCCAGTATTCTTGCCTGGAGAATTCCCATAGACAGAGGAGCCTGGTGGGCTCCAGTCCATGGGTCACAAAGAGTCACACAAGACTTTGATTTTTTTAATAGCTTATTACCATATTGTACTCTATAGTGAATTTTGTGACTATGGGATGGAAATGCAGATGGCAGTCCTTTCTCTGTATTTATGACTGATATCATGCACTCATATCCATTGTTTTTCAAAACAGAAAAAAATTGCATTGGATTTTTCTTTTACTTCATTTAAAATAAATGTTCTCTAAAAGAAATCCTTTTCTATTAGAAAAAAACACAAATGACTCAGTAAATCTCCATTTAATAAAATATATTTTTCTGAATGAAACTAGAAATTTAAGAAGTGTCAAGGGCAGTTCGTGTTTAATATCCAGGTAGTTTGTTTTTATGGAGAGGATGCAAGTAAGACTTACTTTTGGCTTTCTTGTTTTTAATTCCTGTTCCTAAAATGTTGGCTAATGCGTTTTTGGTTGACATGTAACCAGGTTTGTCTTCGTGAGTGTTTATTTCACCGTTGGCATTGCTTCCTTTTGCTAAGTCAGATTCTCACTGGAGCCGATTCTCGGAATGACTGATTATTTTTAGTGGAAGGAAGTAATAAATATGGCAATCAGTAATTAAAACAAATTCACCTTTTATTTGGAAGTATAATAGAGTTCTTTGATTGAAATGTAGTAGTGTAACTGAAGAGAACTGACTCCTTTTTTTTAGTACTTATTATTCTATGTACTGATACATTGTGAATTATCACAAGGATAGTTTCAACTTAATTTTACTTATTTGCATTTAGTAGCAGTTAGAACAGAAGCATTTCTTGGTCATTTCTCAGTCATTTCCTGTGAATTGTTTTCCATCGTCATTAAAATCTTGTCAATTATAAAACACAGTAAAGACGTTACGAAAACATTTTTGGCAGAGCATCTGTTTTTCCTATATTGTAGAGTTGGGATTTTTTTTCCCTATGAAATCTAGTGTTGATGCCCTCAAAAACCTACATGGCTATGCCAGAGACTCTTCATCTTTTACTTCTGAGTCTTTTAATGAACACAACTATTATTAAATCATAAATTAACTTCTCGTAATTTGGGAACTCTAGGAATTATTTTATGTTCATGTTCAGTGCATAAATCCCTGTTTTAAGGAGGTTTATTAAATATTATGAGCTTTGTAGGTGGCGCTAGTGATAAAGAACCTGCCTGCCAGTGCAGGAGACTTAAAGAGACACAGGTTTGATCCCTGGGTTGGGAAGATCCCTTGGAGGAGGGCACAGCAGCCCACTCCTATATTCTTGCCTGGAGAATCCCGTTGACAGAGGAGCCTGGTAAGCTACAGTCCATGGGGTCACAAAGAGCTGGACACGACTTAAATGACTTACACACACACACATTAAATATTAACAGGGTTATCATGGGAGGATAAACAATTTTTTTATCATATGGATCTTAAAAAATGGCATTACCTTATGCATCAGAGAGTTGAACCATCTGATCTGAAGCAGAGATGGGGAAATCAGTCAACCTTGCAAGGCTTTTTCTCCCCAGCAGGAATGCCTGGCTTGATAGATCAGGGCCCAGTGTAAGCCAGGGCGTCCTGGATGACCAACCCTGCATTCAAATCCTGTGCTTTGTGGTTGTGCTAAAGTGCTCCTGTGTAGCCTAGCTGCATGTTCTTGGAAACCAAATGATAAGGAACTGATATCACCCCTGAAAAAGTGAAGACTAACATTTTAAGTAATTCAGCTGACGGAACATGTTTATTGGGCACATTTGTATCAGGTATCGCCCTAAACTCGGGTGACATGAAGATGGAAAGAACTGACCCAGCTTTCATGGGACTTGCAAGCTAATAAAGGAATCAGAAAAGCAAGGCTTTGTGGCACACGTGTCAGGTCTAGTAAAATGTCAGATGCGCTGTAGGGACACAAATAGATAAGGAGTTTTGCTTCAGTAAATTTTTTTTTTTTTTTTTTTAAGAAAGGCATGCTTCCCTGATGGCTCAGTGGTAAAGGAATTGCTTACTAATGCAGGAGACACAGGTTCAATCTGTGGTCCAGGAAGACCCCACATGTCTCGGAGCAACTAAGCCCACACACCGCAACTACTAAACCGGCGTGCCCGAGGGCCTTTGCTCCACGAGAAGCCCCATGCACGCAACTAGAGAGTGCCCCCCACTTGCTGCAACTAGAGAAAAGCCCACGCAGCAACAAAGACCCCATACAGTCATAAATAAATTTGTATTAAGAAAAAGAAAGGCAAAATCATTTTACTCAAAACCTTAAAAGATAAGGAGATATTGTCAGTTGACCACTTGGAGATTAGCAGAAAGGTCTTTTATCTTCTAAGTAAAGAGAAAAGTGCAAAGCCAAAGAATTTGAAAAAGTAGCATGTTAAATTTAGGGGACATTAAATGGTTAAGATGGCAAAGAAGCAAGGAGGCCAGAGCCTGTTGTAATGGACCAGGGTTTTCAGCTCTCTGATGCCAAAAAAACCATGCAGTCTAAAAGTTGCTTGCATTTAGGATGGGAGAATTCACTGTACTCATAGCATTTTATACGTTTTTTGTTTACATTTGGCTTCTGCTTTTAGTTGGGTATAAAGTCTTCTTTCATAGGCATAAAGCATAGGCATAATGAAGTTAATTGCCCAGAACAGTGTCTGATCAATGTGAAAAGACATGGTTGTCGCTTTTAGAATTCTGGGTGAAAGGACTTCCTTGGTGGCTCAGTGGATAAGAATCTGCCTGCCAATGCAGGAGACATGGATTCAATCCCTGGTCCAGGAAGATACCACATGGTGAGGAACAACTAAGCCCGTGGGCCACAACTGCTGAGCCCATGTGCTGCCACCCTTGAAGTCGGTGCGCCTAGAGCCTGTGCTCTGCGATGAGAGAAGCCACCGCAATGAGAAGCCCACGCACTGCAACGAAGAGTAGACCCCGCTCGCTGCAACTAGAGAGAGCCCTCGCACAAAGCAACAAAGACCCAGTGCAGCCCCAGATAAATAAATTTATAGAATTCCGAGTAGAAAATCCAAGAGACAACACAAGGTTGTCAGAGAGAGACTCACAAAGGTAGAGTCAAACTAAGCTTTGAATAATGGATGGAATTTCAGTAGATGCAGAAGAGGAAGAACTTTTCAGGTAAGAAAATTGTCACCTGGACAAGGGCAGATGCTGGGAAAGTGTGTGTTGTATTTGAGGGCTAGAAGAGTGGCAGTTTGACCAGAAATAGAGTGTAGGGGAATAGTGGGACATAACTTAGCCCCACTGTACATTCTAGATTTAAATATAATTCTGTGTTTTCCACTTTAGATTGCTTTCCCGTAGGAATAACCTGGTGTCCAAAATAAGCATGCTTTCTTGGAAAAATGGTGTGTCTGATCCTGTTGCAGGTTCTTCCATTATGTGGCTGACATACTGGAAAGGGTGATAAGTTCAATTCAGAAATGGTTCATTTGATCACAGCGAGATACCACCCCACACCTGTTAGAATGGTTGCTATCAGACAAGTGATGACAAGTGTTGGTGTGGATAAAGAGAAAGGGAACCCTCCTGCACTGTTGGTACGAATGTACGCTGGCGCAGCCGCTGTGGAAACATTATGGAAGGTCCTGAAAAAATTAAAAGTAGACCCACCATATGATCCAGCAGCCCCACTTCTAGATGTATATTTTGATGGAAATGGAATCACTACCTTGAAGTGATATCTACACCCTCATTTTCATTGCAGCATTATTCACAGTAGCCAAGATACGGAGACAACCCAAAGGTCTGCTGATGGATGGATGAAGAGATTGTTACATGTAAACATAAACATATGGATAGTTGGGTGTATACATACACACACACAATGGAATATTATTCAACCATAAAAAGAAAGAAATCCTGCCGTTTTGTAACAAAATGGATGAAACATAAACGAAGTGAAATAAGTCAGACAAAGATATCTCATTTATAGGTAGAATCTTAAAAAGTTGACCTTGTAGAAACAGAGTAGATTGGTGGTTGCCAGGGACTGGGGTGGGGGTTGGAAATGGGATGTTGGTCAAAGAGTACAAACTTTCAGCTAAAGATGAATAAGTTCTGGGGATCTAATGTATAACATGGTGACTATAGTTACTAAAATATTTTAGACCTGAAATTTCTTGAGAGAGTAGACTTTAAATGTACTCACTATACCAAAAAATAAATAACTACATGAGGTGATGGGTGTGTGTGGTAATCATTTCACATTAATAGACATATGTCAGATCATCAGATTGTACACCTTAAACGTACATGGTCTTATTTATCAGTTATATCTCAATAACGCTAAGGATGTTCATTGAGCTCCTGACATGTGCCAGGCGCTGGTCTGAGGTTCATCAGTGATCAGACAAACCTCTCCCCTGGTGGAGCTGATGTCCTAATGCAAATATAAGTCAATACAGGAAAGAAGGGAAGGGAGAAATAAATTATTTGAGAGGGACTGGTACTGAGGCTGGTTGAGAGGGATGCGTCCTCAAGTGAAATTTCACCCACAGTATTTCCTTCAGTCAGATCACCAAGAAGCAACCCTTCACCTGAGTCTGGAGGGTTGGCAGCCTCAGTGTGGGCCTCTGAGCTGACCAGAGGTCCTTGTTTGAAGGTCTCCCCTGCCTGGTGCAGAAAGAGAAGAACTGAAGAGCCTCTTCATGAAAGTGAAAGAGGCGAGTGAAAAAGTTGGCTTAAAACTCAACATGCAGAAAACTAAGATCATGGCATCTAGTCCCATCACTTCATGGCAAATAGATGGGGAAACAATGGAAACAGTAACAGGCTTTATTTTGGGGGGCTCCAAAATCACTGCAGATGGTGACTGCAGTCATGAAATTAAAAGACGCTTGCTCCTTGGAAGAAAACTTAGAATATTAAAAAGCAGAAACGTTACTTTGCCAACAAAGGTCCGTCTAGTCAAAGCTGTGGTTTTTCCAGTAGTCATGTATGGATGTGAGATTTGGACTGTAAAGAAAACTGAGCGCCAAAGAATTGAGGTTTTGAACTGTGGTGTTGGAGAAGATGCTTGAGAGTCCCCTGGACTCCAAGGGGACCCAACCAGTCCATGCTAAAGGAAATCAGTCCTGAATATTCATTGGAAGGACTGATGCTGAAGCTGAAACTCCAATACTTCAGCCACCTGATGCAAAGAACTGACTCATTGGGAAAGACCCTGATGCTGGGAAAAATTGAAGGCAGGAGGAGAAGGGGACAATGGAGGATGAGATGGTTGGATGGCATCAATGACTCGATGGACATGAATTTGAGTAAACTCCAGGATTTGATGATGGACAAGGAGGCTTGGCATGCTGCAGTCCATGGGGTCGTAAAGAGTCAGACACAACTGAGCGACTGAACTGAAGTGGACTGCCTGCTGCGGGGGACAGATTCCCCAGTTTGCCTGAAATGTGCCCAAGTGTGTGCTGTGACAGGGAAAAAGAGAGACCAACCTCAGGGGGCCAGGGAGAAAGCCCCCTACAGCCCCAGATTCCTGGTGGACCAGACTCTCTGGAGTGGGCAGGGGAGACAGGATTCCATATTTTTAATAACTGACTCCAATTCATGTTGTTGTGAAGCAAATCCCAGACATCTTAAAAGTTAGTTCATTCATGTCTATTTCAGTGTGAGCTCTCTAAAAGATATGAGTTCTTTTTAAAAATGTGACCCAAATGTCATTATTACATCTAAAAAATTTTATTGGGATGTAATGTATTTAATAAGACACTAAATTGAAATTGCAAATTTTCAATGCTGGTGGACCTTGGGAAATTTTACATTTGTCAGGATTAACCTAGAATTATGTGAGTTTTTAAGACAACACCTTTGGGAACACAATCTTTACACAAATCGCAGATGCCCTACATTTAAACCCTGAATATTTATTCAGTATTTATTATATCTGTTTATGTCCTATTTGCTGGGGATGTGAAGATGAATATGACAAGATTCCTTATTTTGAGGGTTCAGTTCAGTTCAGTTCAGTCACTCAGTCGTGTCTGACTCTTTGCGACCCCATAGACTGCAGCATGCCAGGTCTCCCTGTCCATCACCAACTCCTGGAGCCTGCTCAAACTCATGTCCATCGAGTCGGTAATGCCATCCACCCATCTCATCCTCTGGCACCCCCTTCTCCTCCTGCCTTTCAGTCTTTCCCAGCAGCATCGTCTTTTCTGATGAGTCAGTTCTTCACATAAGGTGGCTAAAGTATTGGAGTTTCAGCTTCAGCATCAGTCCTTCCAATTAATATTCAGGACTGATTTCCTTTAGGATTGACTGGTTTGATCTTCTTGCAATCCAAGGGACTCTCAAGAATCCTCTCCAACACCACAGTTCAAAAGCATCAGTTCTTTGACACTCAGCCTTCTTTATGGTCCAACTCTCATATCCATACATGACTACTGGAAAAACCATAGCTTTGACTATGTGGATCTTTGTTGGCAAAGGAATATCACTGCTTTTTAATATGCTGTCTAGGTTTGTCAGGGCTTCCCTGATAGCTCAGTTGATAAAGAATCCACCTGCAATTCAGAAGACCCTGGGTTCAATTTCCTGGGTTGGGAAGATCCTCTGAAGAAGGAATAGGCTACCCACTCCAGTATTGTTGGGCTTCTCTTATGGGTCAGCTGGTAAAGAATCCGCCTGCAATACGGGAGACCTGGGTTCAATCCCTGGGTTGGGAAGATTCCCTGGAGAAGGGAAAGGCTACCCACTCCAGTATTCCGGCCTGAAGAATTCCATGGACTCGATAGTCCACTGGGTCGCAAAGAGTTGACGACAGCGACTTTCACTAGGTTTGTCATAGCTTTTGTTCCAAGGAGCAAGCATCTTTTAATTTCATGGCTGTAGTCACCATCTGCAGTGATTTTGGAGCCCAAGAAAAGAAAGTCTGTCAGTGTTTCCATTGTTTCCCCATCTATTTGCCATGAAATGGGACCAGATGCCATGATCTTAGTTTTTTGAATGTTGAGTTTTAAGCCCCTTTTTCACTCTCCTCTTTCACTTTCATCAAGAGGCCCATTAGTTCTTCATTTTCTCCCATAAGAGTGGTGTCATTTGTATATTTGAGGTTATTGATATTTCTCCCGGCAATCTCGATTCCAGCTTGTGCTTCATCCAGCCTGGCATTTCGCGTGATGTACTCTGCATATAAGTTAAATAAGCAGGATGACAGTATACAGCCTTGACGTACTCCTTTCCCAATTTGGAACCAGTTCATTGTTCAATGTCCAGTTCTAACTGTTGCTTCTTGACCTGTGTACAGATTTCTCAGGAGGTAGGTAAGATGATTTGGTATTCCCATTTCTTTAAGAATTTTCCACAGTTTGTTGTGACCCACACAGTCAAAGGCTTTACCGTATAGTCAATGAAGCAGATCTTTTTCTGGAATTCTCTTGTTTTTTCTATAATCCAATGGATGTTAGCAATTTAATCTCTGGTTCCTCTGCCTTTTCTAAATCTAGCTTGAACATCTGGAAGTTCTCAGTTCACATACTGTTGAAGCCTGGCTTGGAGAATTTTGAGCATTACTCTGCTAGCGTGTGAGATGAGTGCAATTGTGCGGTAGTTTGAACATTATTTGGCATTGCCTTTCTTTGGGATTGGAATGAAAACTGACCTTTTCCAGTCTTGTACCCATTGCTGAGTTTTCCAGATTTGCTGATATATTGAGTGCAGCACTTTAACAGCATCATCTTTTAGGATTTGAAATAGCTCAGCTGGAATTCCATCACCATCAGTGAGGGTAGCACTGAAATCTTGTCTTATATATAAATCTCTTAGTAACATTTAGATTTGAGGTGAGTCTTTTGGTCCACTGTACTTATTGCTGTTGTTCAGTTGCTAAGTCATGTCCAACTCTTTGCAACCCTATGGACTGTAGCACACCAGGCTTTCCTGTCCTTCAGCATCTTCCAGAGTTTGTTCAAACTCATGTCCATTGAATCAGTGATGCCATCCAACCATCTCATCCTCTGGTGCCCCCTTCTCTTCCCACCTTCAGTCTTCCCCAGCATCAGGATCTTGTTCCAGTGAGTCAGCTCTTTGCATCAAGTGGCCAAAGTATTGGAGGTTTAGCTTCAGCATCAGTCCCTGGACAGAGGAACCTGGTGGGGTACAGTCCATGGGGTCACAAAAAGTCAAGCACAACCGAGCAACTAACACTTTCGCTCCACTGTACCTGAGCCGTAACTTAATACCCAGAGCTCTTTCCCACCACTAGCCGTGCAACAGGAGAGCAGACGGTTAAGTGCGTCCTCACATGCCACGTTACTGTCAGAGTTTGGTTTCTCTTGAACCACCTCAGAGACTTTCAGGACTCAACCCCCCACCTCTTTTGATGTCCTTTGTTTTAGGCCCGCCCGTCTACCCAGCCTGGCACCACACGGCAGTTGACATTAAAGGATGATGAAGAGAGCTCTTTTCCCCAGGACCATCTTCACATCAGTCAGACAATACATACACAGGTCTTCCATCAGTGGATTCCTGTTAGATCTCAAAAATTTGAGAGGCAGGCCTTCAGCAAACATGTTAGGCAGAATTTTTATCAGCCCTGAAATATTTCAGCATGTGTATTTCTGGCTGGCTTTAGAATCTGTTGATGTTTCTCAAACTTGAGAACTCAGACCAGCCAAGATTATTTCTTAAGATACCAGTTTGAGAAACACTGGTCTGTGTATGGTTAAATGGTTCTATAGCCAGTAAACATAGGTCATTATTGCTGTTTTGGAATTTTGTGCCTGGACCCCTCAGAGAATCCAAGGTCTCCAGGGATCAAAGTTTTAAAATCACTATCCTGGCTATTGACTTCATTAAGGATAAAAAAACAAGCCCTGAAACATTGGAGTGTGTCAGTAGTTGTCAATGTCTGTGTCCAGAGCAAGCCCCTGACTTCCAAGTTCAGTGCCCCCCGATCCGCAGCCCCTGTAAAGCCTGGCCAGACTTCTCCCTTACACCCTCAGACTGGTCCTTCTTTCTCTCCATGTTATAGTATGTTGTGTAGTGAGCTTGATTGCTTAATTTATTATGTCACCTCATTCCAAGTTGAAAAGTAAAGCAACTTAAAGGCTTTCAAAGTCTTTTTTTTTTCCTTTTC
The DNA here is from genome assembly GCF_029407905.1 of Bubalus kerabau. Taxonomy (NCBI): domain Eukaryota; kingdom Metazoa; phylum Chordata; class Mammalia; order Artiodactyla; family Bovidae; genus Bubalus; species Bubalus kerabau. The sequence goes on along the minus strand of NC_073626.1, from coordinate 35,586,752 downwards.
TTTTTTTGGCTGCACAGCAGGATCTTAGTTCCCTGACTAGGGATTGAACCATGTTCCCTGCAGTGGAAGTCCAGAGTCCTAACCACTAGACCACCAGGGAATTCCCAAACTTTGCATTTCATGAGTCGAACCATGAAATACTGATAATTGCCTACATTAATAATGGTCATCTTTTCTGACTTCAAGGAATTCTTTGGTTCCTAACTTTTTCTGCTAATAATGTTTTAGTTTTTCCCACCTTTCTTCCTTGCTGCTAGTGGGCTCTAGCTGGTGACAAAATAAATGAAGTTCTTGGTTGAATAACAACAGAAAAACTCAGAAACCATCATGCTGAGTTTGACAGTTTCCTTTTATTACATATGGGTATAACTGTGAAGACATAGTCTTTTATTTTCTAGCAAAGTGTCGTATTATTTCACAAAAAACGACCAGTGACTTCATGTGAAGAAGCTTGGGAACCCCCTGCAAAAGCTCTAGCACTTCTCACACTGCATTGTGGTGAATTATTGCATCTGGCTTCCAAGAGAGAGTGAGTTCCTTACAGTTAGGAACTGTGCCAGAAAGTCTGACACAGCCTTACAATTACAAATTTTAACAGTCCATAACAATAACAATACAATAAAAGAAATAAGATGAGAATACTTTATATCCTAGGTGACATAAACAGTTACTTTCCCTGGGTAAGTGGCTGTTTTATGGTTTAACTTGTTGATCATGACACTTATTGGAATATTGTTTGCTTAAATAAACACAGTAACTTACTTTTTGGCCTTGCTTTTACAGTCCTACAGAAATGCTAAGGGTATTTATATTGACCATCACATTTAATGTCGTACTCATTTGACATTCCCAGTCCTTAACACGAGAACTGGCACATGGTGGGCACTGAGTGCTAGTTAAATACTTACTCTCTTCACCCACCGAGCAACTTCATTAACTGTAGTAATTAAAGAAGCAGGTTTCCCCATTCCCTAAGCTTTTTTTCAGGGTAGAAAACAGAAGGAGGCAGGGCTAAAGCAATTTACTGTCCTCCTCTTCTCCTTCCCTCCTCCTTTTAGGATTCTCTGATCCCACAATTCATGCTAATGAACTCATATAAGCTGTTCTTACCTCCTAAAGTAATTTCTTCCGAAGATGGAATAATAAGGACTGGATTGACCTTCTTTCATAAAAGTTAAAAATTAGGTAAAACATGGTTATTAGACATTGACTGTCAGGCAGCCCAGGACAGTGACTCATGAGAAAGAGAAAATGGATAAGATGAGCCCTGTAACTTCCCCAGTGTCCTGTCTGGGGAGAGTTTCCAGGCCACAGCACCAGGAAAAGGAACCCAGATGGCATCTGGTAGTCTTCTTGAGTTGAGCTGATGTTGCTGGGGTGTAAAAGTGGCTAAACTCGTGGGGACAGAGCACCAGAGAAGAGAGCCACACTGAGATAAATATAAAACCCTGGAGAGTGTCTCCCTTGACTCTTCAGCTGATGCTGAAGTCAGTTCATGCGTATGGGGAAACTACCCAAGTCCTGGGAAAGAACCAACGATAAGGATTAGAGGAATTCACACTTGGAGCTCACACAGGGCAGAGAATAGTTTGTGTTTCCACTTGTAAGAGTGCAAAAATCCGTACAATTCTGCAGTATCAAGTGAAGTCCTCAGGTGGGTATTGGGCAAAACACCCTAGACTAAAGACTGACAAAGCTTAAAATCAGATTGTGTTCTAGACAGAGTTCAAAAATACAAAAATACCCAGTACTCAATAATGTAAAGTTAACAATGTCTGGAATCCAATCCAAAAGATTACTAGGCATACAAAGGAGAAAAACACTACCCATTATAAGGAGGAAAAAAATCAATCAGTAGAAACAGACCCAGAAATGATACAAATGATAGAATTAGTAGAGAGGGATATTAAAAAGTTGTCACTATTCTGCATAATTTCAAGAAGGTAGAGGAAAGATTGAACATATTGAAGACAAGGAAGATATTTTTTAAAATACCCAACTACTAGAGATGAAAGCTACAATGGTTGAAAATTTAAAAATACAGTGGATAGGAGTAATAAGTGATTAGACACTGCAGAAAGAAAGATTAGTGTGCTTGAAGACATAGCAATAGAAACTATCCTAAATGAAAACCAGAGATATAAAAGGACACTTAAAAAGTTTTGAAACAGCACCAATGAGCTGTGGAACCACTTAAAAGCAGCATAATCCTAGGTAATTGGAGTCCCTGAAGGACGTGTAGAACATAGAGAATATGAAGTAATTCTCTATGGCTGCAATTATTCAAGATCAGCTTACCTGCCTCCTGAGAAACCTATAGGCAGGTCAAGAAGCAGCAGTTAGAACCAGACATAGAACAACAGACTGGTTCAAAATTGGAAAAGAGTACTTCCAGGCTGTGTATTGTCACCCTGCTTATTTAATTCATACGCAGAGTACATCATGTGAAATGCTGGGCTGGATGACTCACAAGCTAGAATCAAGATTGCTAGAAGAAATATCAACAACCTCAAATATGCAAATGATATCACTCTAACGATAGAAAGCAAAGACGAACTAAAGAGCCTCTTGATGAAGGTGAGAGAGGAGAGTGAAAAAGCTGGCTTAAAACTCAACATTCAAAAAACGAAGATCATGGCATCTGGTCCCATCACTTCATGGCAAATAGATGGGGGAAAAGTGGAAACAGTGGCAGATTTTCTTTTCTTGGGCTCCAAAATCACTGTGAATGGTGACTGAAGCTGTGAAATTAAAAGATACTTGCTCCTTAGAAGAAAAACTATGACAAACCTAGACAACCTATTAAAAATCAGAGACATTGCTTTGCCCACAAGGGTCCGTTACAGTCAAAGCTATGATTTTTCCAGTAGTCACGTACGGATGTGAGAGTTGGATCATAAGAAAGTTGAACACCAAGGAATTGACACTTTCAAACTGTGGTGCTGGAGAACACTCTTTTGAGAGTCCCTTGGACAGCAAGGAGGTCAAATCAGTCAATCCTAAAGGAAATCAACCCTGAATATTCATTGGAGCTGTAGCTCCAATATTTTGGCCAGCTGATGGGAAGAGCTGACTCATTGAAAAAGACCCTGCTGCTGGGGGAAATTGAGGGCAGGAAGAGAAGGGGGCGACAGAGCATGAGCTGGTTGGATGGCACCACTGGCTCAATGGACGTGAGTTTGAGCAAGCTCCGGGAGAAGTGAAGGACGGGGAAGCCTGGCGTGCTGCAGTCCACAAGATCGCAAAGAGTCTGCCACCACTTAGCAACTGAACAACAAACAACAATGGCTACAATTATTCTAAATTGGAGGAAGATTATAAACTTACAGATTATGGAAATTTAATGAATCCCAAGCGCAAGAAGCATGAAGAAAACATTGCCAAGGTAACATCATAATCAAAGTGCTTAAAACCAGTGATAAGAAGAAAAATCTAAAGTATTGGGGGTCGGGGATGAGGGTGGGGAGGGGAGACCTGTTATGCACAAAAGGACAAAAGTAAGAACCACAGCAGAGTTCTGTTTAGAAACAGGGCAAGCAAGAAACAGTGTAGCAGTATCTTTGAAGAACCAAAAGAAAACAGGCTCAATAGACAGGAGTTTGAGCAAACTCCAGGAGATAGTGACGGACAGGGCAGCCTGGAATGCTGCCGTCCATGGTGTGGCAAAGCATTGGACGCGACTTAGTGGCTGAATGACAGAACTATATATATCCAGTGAAATACATCTCAAAAATTAAGGCAAAATAAACATTTAAAGACATATGAAAGAATTCATCACCAGATCTGTACTTCAGAATATTAAAGGAAATCCTTCAGGAGGGAGGAAATGATACCAGATGAAAATCTGAATTCAGTCAAAGGATTGAACAGCACTGGAACTGCTAAATATATGGGTAAAAATAAAAGTGACTACAGCTCATTATACCTTCAGAGATCACATGAGAAGACTACCCATTCCATAGCTCAGGACTGCTTAAATGAAGTTTCCTACTGATCTCTGTGCTAGCTCAGCACCTTTTAAAGGCAAATTTGTGAATGATTGGGAAATTATGACATATACTGATGCTATACCAAATCAATGCAAATAAAGCAGATGTCAGTAATTTTTTTTGTATGTTGGTACGATAACCTGTTTATTGATTCTTGATGATCTTTTGAAGTTTTAGCTTACTAGTCATCATTTTCACTAGATAATGTTTTTGGAAGAAGAGAAAACAGAAAAGCATATAAGGGAGAGAAGACAATCATTTGTGATGCAGTCACATACCAGATTTCATTTTGTGAATTATTTGAAACCCTGTGTTATGACTTTTAATGTTTTCTTCTGCTCCTAGGTTATCATGTCTTAAATCAGTAGAATTGATTTGCTTAGCTAGCTGTCCTGAAATTTGTTCTTGAAACCAACACATTTCTTGATATAAGAGCTCAGATTTTTTTCCTATGTAAAAAAAAAAAAAAATATATATATATATATATATATATATATATATATATATATAGCCTACCATCTTCCTTTTTATCTCTGGCTTGGCAGTGTTTAAAATCTTTCTGTGATCTTAATGAATATCAAACTGTCTATAAGGTATTTCTTCTGAGATAGCTGATGTAGGTTATTCTTGAGGCCACTGGACTGCTTGAAAATTTTCCCAGTATTTGATGTCCAGTATGCTTACCTAGAGTGAGCCTGACTTGAGGTTCTTATGTTTCGTGGATCTCCCCATCCTCTTTGTTTTATTAATTGTATTGGGGTGGGGGCCACTGCTCAGCTTGTTGGATCTTAGTTTCCTAACCTGGAATCAAATCCAAGCCCCAAACAGGGAAATCCCAAAATCCAGCCACCCAGTTTTCCCTCACAGAAGCAGCTGGTACTGCTGGTTATTTGTGCCTTATCTCAGGGTCTGGATATTTATAAACACATGTATATATTTTCCCTCTACCCAGCACTTGGGTATCAATTATATTCACCCACACAATGGTTTGTTACACAGCCATTGAAAATAATGAGGCAGATGTATACGAACTGACTTGGAAAGGTATATGATCAAAGGAACAAGAAAGGTGCATACCCTTTCATTTCATTTTTTTTAATGCTTTAAATATAATTTCAGTACCATAAGATTCACCCTTTAAAGTGTACAGTTTTCTGTGGTTTGATTCCACAACATTTCCATCATGTTAAGAAGAAATTCCATACTCCTGCCATCTAGGTTTTTATAGTCTGTTGTTAAAAACCAATCATGCTGCAGTGGATAAGTCTTTTTTTTTTTGGCTGTGTTGTGGGCATGTTGGATCTTAGTTCCCGGATCAGGATCAAACTCGTGCCCCCTGCGTGGTTAAGTGTGGAGACTTAGACCCCTGACCGCTAGGGGAGTCCCCTGCATTGGACAGTATATACATAGCATTTCACACTTGTGCAAGAATATCTGTAGGACAAGCACCTGGAAGTGTTTGCTAGGTGACATGATTCATGCATTTAAAATTTTTAAAGTAGTTGCCCTCTCCAGAGTTTATGCTCTTACTACCAAAGTGTAAAAGTCTCTGTTTCCCATTTCCTGACTAGCATAGTCCTTAATCAAACTTGATCTTTGCCAATCTGACAAATAATCTTATCTCATTGTAATTTTCATTTGCATTTCTCTTATTCTAAGTGAGGGTGATTACTTTTACATGTTTAGGGGCTACTTGTCTTTCCTTTTTTATGGACTGATTTTTCATACCCTTTGATTTTCTGCAGGGTAGCTGACCTTTTTAAAAATATGAGCTCTTTGTGTTAGGGAGAAAAGCTGCTTGTGATATGAACTGAACATGTTTTCCCTACTTTTTTTATTTGTTTTTTAGTCTTTGTTCATTTTTTTTCTTTTATCATGCAGAATTTAAAAAAATTTTGTCATCAAATTTGGCAGACTTCTGCATCTTGTGACATACTTAGCCTTTCCCTACTCCAAGATTATAAAAACAAAATTCTCCCATATGTTTTTCTTAAACTGTAAGTCTCTTCTCCTCCCTCCCCCGCCCCCCACGTTTAACTATTAGATCCATCTGGAATTTATTTTTCTGTAAGATAGGAGGTATGGATCCACCTCCTCTTCTCTAGAGGGCTAACGTTTTCTTCCGCTGATTTGAAATGTCAGTTTTACATTGTCTTCTTGATTAAGAACGGTATGAGCAATTTTAAATATTAGCTTTCACATTCTAGGAGTGGTAGTCAGGGATTTCCCTGGTGACCCATGCTTAAAACGTTGCACTTCTAATGCATGGGGAGCTGATTCAGTCTTGGATCAGGGAACCAAGATCCCACGTGTGGCCAAGAAATAAAAATAAATTAATTTTTTTCAAAGTGGTAGTCAGATGTCTGGGCAGTGCCTTCTGATCTCTTGGGGCACCTGTAAGAACCGCAGTCCCCTTCTCTCCCTGCCAGATCCTACTGCTGCAAACTGCTATCACCCAGGGGATGTGTCTTGCTCTAGTGTGTGAAACCAAGTAGTTTGTAACCTCTGATCTAGGGACTTCCCCTTGGAAGAGGCACGGCCAGAGGCCCATCTTGTGAATCCAGAGTCATTACTTGAATGAAGGCTTCAAGGAGAGCCCAGAAGTAATGGAAGAATCTTTCCCCAAAAAACTCAGCTCTTCACTTTGGAGTCATTAGTTTCTATCCCCAGGTTGTCTTTCCACTTTAGAATCCTAGTCAATTTCTACATGTTCACACTGGTAGATTTACTCTGATAGGGCCATCTGTCCTCCTGGGGAAAGAAATACTGGCTTGGGCTGCGTTGTGACTGTGTTTTGGCACCATGTAGAGCTGGGTGTGTAGAGGTAAGAGCCATCGCTTCTAATCTGAAACTGTTTAGTTGAAAAGAGTGTGGCCCTTTAAAAAGGAGAATTCTCAGAGTACCCCTGACTATAAAGGCTTGTGGAATTCTACCCAAGGGGCGCTGGAGGAGAAGGTCTGTCTGGCAAGACTGATGCCCTGAGTAGGGTGGATGTCCCCAACGAGTGTTCTGTCAAGTGTCTGGGCAGCCCACTTGGTTTGGTAGGGGAGGATGTGCGGTGGCTTTTAATTTCATCCCTCTTGTACAATTGTCCTTGTATTGGGTCTACTCAGGGAGTAGCTTGTCACAGAACTGTGGGGTAGCAGATGCTTTCTGTGCTTGAACATTTTGGTGGCAGTGACACTTGGAAGGAGCGACTGGTGCGGCCTTCCTGTCTCGGTGTGTGTGCGTTAACCCTGGGCATCTCGTGCGCTGGAGGAGCTGATACAGGTGTAAAGGGAACCAGGAGAGACGTGAAAGGGTTCTGCCCTGATGCAAGCTGTTTTCACATACATTTAGTTTGTTCTGAAAACAGACACTTAAAAAATGAATTTACAGAGGGTACAGCAGAGCTCCAATTAAATAGTCATATTGAAGTAAAGAAATAATATGCATTTTATAGGCTTAATTATACATCATAATTAGCTAATGTAGTCCATGTGATTGTGATGTCTGGGAGACCAGCCCAGGGAACAGTTATGAGCAACAGCTAATGTGATTCCGCATGTTAAATGTCAGGATTTAAGGGCAGACCTTCATACAAATTTCTACCATATCTACTTGACGATAGTTTTCCAATTTCTCCTTCCTGTCCCTTTTCACCCCTCAAAAGCCATGTTAGTAAAGTCATCCTAGCATGCTCCTGGGTAACTCAACATCTGAGTCCTAGACACAGATTTCACTTGGCCTGAGCTCCTCCCACCGTTGTGGCCATGGCTGTTAGCGTTGGATAGGCTGTTCACACTGACCTCCTCCTGTCTCTCATCAGCTCTCCTCTCCACCAATGATCCACTCAGAGGGATAATCCACCAGCAGCTGAGCCCTGTCACCCACCAATGGGGAGGTCCCACATGGGGGGATACTTACCCCTTCCAGACCCTTCCTGAGGAAAGCAAGTTTCATTCCATGTGGCAGGAGTAATTTTTATATTTGTTTGGCCTTGTGACCGATAGGATGGGAAGTTGGGGGGAAGTGGAGAGGAGATGGCAGTTTTAACCGAGAAAAAAAAAAAACTTTAGTAGAAACTCTGCCTTCTTCGGGCGTGTCCCTCTTCTGGGCATCTCTTCAGGATTTCATTCCTCCGTCCAACTGCCGTTCACAACTGCCCTTTCCAACGGCTCCAGAACTCTTGGCCTTGGCATTCCATGATGTAAATTATTCCACGCATGGCTCGAAATGGGTGCAAAGCAATGTTACCAGGTGTCGGATCACTAGTGTAAGTTTCCCGGATCTCGGGGGAGGGAGGAAAAAGAAAGGGGGAGAACCACTCTTGGAATTTGTACAGTTGTTATTGTTTCAGCCAGAACACAGTGATTGCGCTGGCTGAGCTGGATGCTGTTGATGGCTGGGGAGAGAGGGAGCTTTGGGCTTAGAGCTGCGGTGAACTGGGAGTTGAGAGTTTCTACTTTAAAGATTCTAGGGTTAGGATGTACACTGTTTACAACTGAACAGTTGGCATTGCTGCTGCGGAGGGAGGAACTTGGGACCTTCAGTGCAAAGCCTGTCACAGTACTGCCTGGGGCAGTGGTGCCTCTTCTGTCTCAAAAAATAGGGAGAATTGACTTTTCTGTTTTCCTAAAGATAGCTAAAATATGGCTAGAAATCCAGATTGCTTACCAGGTTTGGAAACATCTAGTCACAAAATTCAAAGATCTCTGTGTGCACGGGATTTTTTTAAAAACAAAACTGTGATTGCTCCTCTTGTTCACTATATTTTTTGAGGAAGTTACTGTTCCTGGTTTACTGCCCCTTTGGGGAATTGCATGTGAAAGGTTGCTGCCAACCCCCTTAGATTTGTCTGGATTCCTTTTTGACTTGTAAGTTAAGGATTTGTGTTCAATAAAAACAATTTAAATTGAATACTTGATCTCTTGAATGACCACAAAAATTTTAAAATCACATTCATAATAAGCAATTAGCGGGAAATGCACAGGAATTACAGTTATTTATCTAGGAAAGTATAAGGTATATTTTTGTGTTGCGTTGATGCTGGTGACTTTAATCTGCTCTGCTGAAACAGTGCTTTCTTATTCCTTTTCTTCATAGTTGTCATGGATGATGATGACGACTCGTGTCTCCTTGATCTTATTGGGTAAGACGCTCATTCCGGGATTGGGGTGAATTGAGCGTGTGAGGTCTGCTGTACTGAAACAACCTAATAAGCACATTGAGACCAAGTGGGTTTTTTAAATAAAAATTAAGTAATCATCATAGGTATAGTAGATACATATAGGTATAGTAGGTAAGTATAGTATACCTACCTATAGGTATATGTAGGTATAGTAGGAGGACAGAGTGACGTGGATTAACATAGGAGTCATCATTAGGTAATCCTTTATTAAATTTATTTTCTAAGAAACCCTAGGAGGCCGAAATGAGTGCTAGTAGGAAATGGAATGACAGCAAAACAAAACAAACAAAAACTTCTAATAGTTTTAAAGCAAGGAGAGGATTCTACTTGAGCTAATATGTCATTTTCTTTTTACCCTAGTAAAGAGGAACCCTAAATATAAGTAATGTATTCATTTGCTGTTGTCTCTGTTTGGTTGTTGTTTTCTAGAGACCCACAAGCATTAAACTATTTTCTACATGGACCTAGTAATAAATCGGTGAGTAATACTCAGGCTGTCACAGTTGTACGTTTTGCTTCTTCTTTTACAGTCTGAGTGATCAGTTTTTTGAATTTGTACCTTTGCAGAGCAATGAGGACTTGACTAACGCAGGATATTCTGCAGCCAATTCAAATTCGATTTTCGCCAACTCTAGTGTGAGTATTGGAAACTGCAGTGATCAGGTGTTTCTGTCTCATTGATGCCTGGTGACTGGAAGCTGTAATTGCTTTTGGATCATGATGGGAATCCTCACTTCGTCTTTTGCAGTTGCCACAAGAGGAAAATCTATTAAATTATGTTGACAGTTTCTACTTTTAACTTAGCCTATTAAGATTTTTACTTTACTATTTTCCTAAGCTTTCAATTTTCTTTCTAAAATGCCAGGGACACATAACCTGAAAAACTTAGAGGCTTTTGAACCCTGTTACATAACCTTTAAGAAAAAATCCTTCTGAATTATGGTTATGTTCTTATCCTTTTCATCTTAAACGAGGAAAAAGATCATAGTAACTGACACCTAGTAAGCACTCAGTGTGTTCTTGGCACTAAGAGCTTAACAAATATCAACCGCACTAACCCTTACAATAATTCCATGAAGTATAGTAGGTTCTATTAGTATCCATATTTGAAGATGAGGTAACTGAAGATTGGTACTTACCGAGTATTACACAGCCAAGAGTTGCAGAGCTTGGAATTGAACCCAGGCCACCAGGTTCCAGGGTGCAGGTCCTTAAACTCTAGGAGCATCTAGACAAGAAATCTGACCTGGGGGACAGGGGAGTTCTGCCTGGAAACTGTATCCAGATGGCTGTGTTTAAGCCCATGTTACTTTAATCTTTTAACTGCTTTGTTCTCCACGGATGATAGTCCAGAGTCCCACTGCCCAAGTTTGAATCCTTGCTCTGCCACTTTCTAGCTCTGTAACCTTGCTTATATCACTAAATCTCTGTGAGGCTCAGGTTCTTAATTTGTTAATCCAGGAGAATGATAATTCTACTTCATAGGCTGGTTAAGATGAATGGAACTAGTCCATGGGCACACTGTTCAGTTAATGTCGACTTGTTGTCATCATCAGGGTCTTTATTTTCTTCCTCCATAATATGGAGTACCATTGGAGTAGCATTTAGAAAGTTCTTGGGAACGTACAATTCTTTAACATATTTGAGTGTGTACAAAGTATGTTAGATCATAACATGTAAGACTCCTCCACATGCTAGAGGTGGCTTTAAAGTCACAACACTATCTCCTGTAAGGCTTGTGAATCAGTAGCAATTCTGAAATTCATTCTGCATGGGCAATAACTGCATGCATGCCTATAGCCCATAAAGGAGGTATTTAGCCTGTTTCCCGACACTGCTGATGTTTCCTCACCAGCTCTCCCCCTTCGGTGTGAGTATGATTCTAACTCTTCAGGCTTCTTCATTCAGGGTGGATTTTGGGGGAACTTGGATTATGTCATGGCAATAGAAATATTTTCAAAGCTTTGAAAACTATGAAATTTTAAACCCATGGTCGGTTAGTTTGTGCACTGTGAAAACATTACTATGTCTCACCACTCAGGAGATAATCCACTGTTGCCTTGACCTTTCTCTGCAGAAACAAGCAAACACACCTCCTTGGTTTCAGTGGCCTACCCCCACTTCCTTTCAAATGACTTCAAGTTCTAATTGGGTGTCAGGTGAACTGGTCTTGCTTTTCTACCTGGTTCTTTCCGTCTTCTAGCCCCCAGAACACCACACCTTACTGGCCTATGGCTGAGAATTTCTAGGGTTTTGAAAACTGGACTGTTCATTCTTCTTCTTCTTTTTTTTTTTTCAGTCACACTCTGCGGCTTGTAGGATCTTAGTTCCCCAGCCAGGGATTGAACCCAGGTCCTGGCAGTAAAAATACCAGGTCCTAACTGCTGGACCACCAAGGAATCCCTGGACTGTTTATTCTTGCTTGATCTAGTTTTAAATGTTTTTCTTCACCTTTAAAAATTTTTAATTATGTTACAATATATATAACCAGTTTACCATCCTAACCATTTTTAAGTATACAGTTTGGTAGTGTTAAGTATATTCACATTGCCTTCACTTTGTGTTAAATAACTATTGATTTCATTTTTTTTTCTTTTATAACCTTGTCGTATCCCATGATAAACTTCTGGCCCAGTGGAGTGTCTCTGATTTATCAGTAACTGTGTTCAGTTCTCTACATATGCCTGTTTTGTTGTCTCTAATTGGAATGCCCAGAACTTAAGGACTCATTACGGACAGACACTCATGCACAAGTGAGCACTTGACAAATGGTGACCAACTTTTACTCTTGAATAGGACACTGATAGAGTTTTTAAAGCATCATAATGAGCTGATTACTCTAAGAAATCAAATGCGCATTCACTCATTTCACAAGGGAAGCTTCTTTTCATCCAGACTGATCTTGCCTGGATTGGGACAGGTTAGAACTAGGGGAGTTCTGAGAAACCTTGAAAGTCAAGGCTGCATCTGGGATACCTTCTGGACATCTAGTAGAACCACACTCAGAACTCCCAAAATTCACGTCTCCTCCTGTGGTACAAAGAACTAGACACTGCTGTCTCCTGGATACACACATACCCTAGGCTGAGTCCCATTCAGGCTTTGGACTTGGGAACAATCCTGAAAAATAATGCCTGTGCCACTGTCTCAAAGAATAAAACTACTCAGGTAGCCATGAGTATGTTTGCATTATTGATCTGTTCCCTATAAAATAATTTACCAGAGCAATGAATGCTTATACTTACCAAAAAAGAAAAAAAAAAACAAAAAACCTTAAACATCCTTACTAAGGAAATCAAGTATCAGAATAAGATGAGCAGTGTAGAGAGTTGAGTCTAAAAAGAAGACTGTTATGCTTTATTCATATTCAAAAGTGAGATTCGTTTTTTGTTTAAGAATCTCTTTCAGAGGTGAGATACGCCTTGTAACCTCCCACTTATCTTTTTAGAATGCTGATCCTAAGTCAGCCCTCAAAGCTGTAAGCAGCCAGCTTGGAGAAGGGCCCAGTGATGGACTGCCACTTTCAAGTAGCCTTCAGTTTCTCGAAGATGAACTTGAGTCTTCTCCTCTTCCTGATCTCAGTGAGGACCAACCTTTTGACATTCTTCAGAAATCCTTGCAGGAGGCCAATATCACTGAACAGACGTTGGCAGAAGAGGCATATCTGGACGCCAGTATAGGTTCAAGCCAACAGTTTGCACAAGCTCAGCTTCATCCCTCTTCATCAGCATCCTTTACTCAGGCTTCTAATGTTTCTAATTACTCAGGTCAGACACTGCAGCCTATAGGGGTGACTCATGTGCCTGTTGGCACCTCGTTTGCAAGCAATACGGTGGGTGTGCACCATGGCTTTATGCACCACGTGGGGATCAGTGTGCCCAGCCAGCATCTGTCTAATAGCAGCCAGATTAGTGGTTCTGGACAAATACAGTTAATTGGGTCATTTGGTAATCAACCTTCCATGATGACTATTAATAACCTAGATGGATCACAAATTATACTAAAGGGTAGTGGGCAGCAAGCCCCCTCGAATGTGAGTGGAGGGCTTCTTGTTCACAGACAGACTCCTAATGGCAACTCCTTGTTTGGGAACTCCAGTTCCAGCCCAGTAGCACAGCCTGTTACCGTTCCGTTTAACAGCACAAATTTCCAAACATCTTTACCTGTGCATAACATCATCATACAAAGGGGTCTTGCACCAAATTCAAATAAAGTCCCAGTTAATATCCAGCCAAAGCCTATCCAGATGGGTCAGCAAAACACATACAATGTGAACAACTTGGGAATACAACAGCACCATGTCCAGCAAGGGATCTCGTTCGCCTCTGCAAGCTCACCCCAGGGCTCAGTGGTTGGTCCGCACATGTCTGTGAACATCGTAAACCAACAGAACACAAGGAAGCCCGTCACCTCGCAGGCCGTGAGCAGCGCTGGGGGCAGTATCGTTATTCATTCTCCCATGGGCCAGCCTCACACACCCCAGAGTCAGTTCCTCATACCTACAAGCCTTTCTGTCAGTTCCAACTCGGTACACCATGTCCAGACCATCAATGGGCAGCTTCTTCAGACTCAGCCCTCTCAGCTCATTTCCGGCCAGGTGGCCTCAGAGCATGTCATGTTGAACAGAAACTCTTCCAACATGCTCAGGACCAACCAACCATATTCTGGACAGATGCTGAACAACCAGAGTGCCGCCGTCCAGTTAGTGTCCGGGCAGACATTCGCCACCTCCGGAAGCCCGGTGATTGTCAACCACGCCTCCCCTCAGATCGTCGGTGGACAGGTGCCTTTGCAGCAGGCATCACCCACCGTCTTGCACCTGTCCCCTGGGCAGAGCAGCGTCTCCCAAGGAAGACCTGGCTTCACCCCCATGCCCTCGGTGACAAGCATGGCAGGACCTAGTCGGTTCCCTGTTGTCAGTTCGTCCAGCACTGCCCATCCTAGTCTTGGGTCTGCGGTTCAGTCTGGTGCATCAGGATCAAACTTTACAGGAGATCAGCTGACCCAGCCAAACAGGGCTCCAGGACCGCTCAGTGTGTCCCATCGTCTTCCAGTTCCTTCTTCCAAGTCTACCAGCACCTTCAGTAACACGCCTGGAGTGGGAAGCCAGCAACAGTTCTTCTGTCAGGTAATGTTCCCTTTATCAAACAAATGCTTGGGTGATTATGGAATGGAAGAATGGAATATGTATTTGTAAAGAATATAATTTTCATCCTAGGTTCCCAATTTATTATCTGAAGATGTTCAACTTATGATTGATTGCCTTTTTTCTTCTTAGTTGAAATGTTCTATCCCGCATAGCATTGTGGTTTAGGGTGGAGACTTCATGGATTTGAATCTAGGCTGTATGACTGGGAACAAGTCTTACCTTAACTAACCTCTCTAGACTTAAGTTTTTCCATCTGTATAATAGACTTTTTATTAATAATACTACCATCCCACATAGTTATTGAGAAAGGTAAATGAGATAATCTGTATAAAGCACTTAGCATGGTCCCTGGCAAGTGGCAAATACTCAGTGTGTGCTTAGCTCATTGTGTCCAACTCTTTGCAACCTGGACTGTTAGTCAGCCAGGCTCCTCTGTCCATGGGATTTTTCAGGCCAGAATACTGGAGTGGGTTGTCATTTTCCTCCTCCAGGGGATCAAAGAGCCAATATTAATACATATATTTGATGGAATGTGTTATAGGCATTTAAAAGGAAAGATTATTTCAGATTATTTACTTACATCATGGGGCTTCCCTGGTGGATCAGACAGTAAAGAATCTGCCTGCAGTGTGGGAGACCCGGGGTCAATCCCTGGGTTGGGAAGATCTGCTGGAGAAAGGAATGGCAACCCAGTCCAGTATTCTTGCCTGGAGAATTCTATGGGCAGAAGAGCCTGGCAGGTTACAGTCCATGGGGTCGCAGAGTCAGACACGAGTGAGTGACTAACACTTTGGCTTCACTCCCACTTGCATCTTGTAGAAGCCACTGGGTCCTATGACTATGGACTGGGTAGAGAAGTCGTGGCTGTTTCTTGGGTGCCAACTGGAAAAGCTCAGGGACCCACTGAGACTCAGCAGCGGGTAACTGGCCTGCACAGAGGGATGCATACAGAGGGAAGGATCCAGGGCACTGGATTGGACCAAGTACCTGAGCCTGTTCTTACCAGGCTGCTGTGCAGGTGAACGACCAGGAAGTCAGTTACACCATGTGAAGATGATGTTCCTGAAAAGCATTTCAGACATTTGTCAGCGGTGGTCCCTCACCCCATCTGCCAGTCCTTGAACTCCTATGGCTTTTGGCTCTCGCACATTGAGAATGTTCTGTAGCCCCAGTTCCATACCCCACCTGCCCGCTGTGGTATACCCTCTCAACTCCTCCATTTTCCCTGCCTTTCTCCTCCACATTTAGAAGAACTCAAAAACTTCTCTCTACCATGTAGGTCAATATTTTTTAAACTGTATACCTTTGACTTAGTAATTCCATTAAGAATCCTAAAGAAACAAAGATTATTTATGATTAAGGATGTTCAGTGTACCTTTTGGTATCAAAACTGTTTGTTTGTGTGTTTTGTTTGTTAAATTTTATTTACATTTATTTGGCTGTCCCACGTCTTAATTGTGGCATGCCAGATCTTTGATCTTAGTTGTGACATGTGGGGTCTAGTTCCCTGAACAAGGATCAAACCCAGGACCCCTGCTTTGGGAGTGAGGAATAGTAGCCATTGAACCACCAGGGAAGTCCCTCTGTGTGTTTTGAAATAATGTCAGACTTACAGAAAAACTAGAGTTGTAAGAATGTGTACAGAATTTTCGTGTACCCTTCAGCAAGATTCTCCAAATGTTAACTTTTTACTCCATTTGTTTTATTCTTCTCTCTCTCTCTCTCTATTTCACACACACACATACACAAACACACACATAAAGTTTTGAAGAGTAAATTGCAGGCATGATGCCTCTTGACCCCTACGTACTTCAGTCTCAACAGGTTTATTTCTTGAAGTCAGGGGCATTCCGCTACATAACCACAGTACTGTTATCAAAACCAAGAAGTCAGCATTATTACAATATTACTATTAAATCTATAGACTTTATTCTGTATAGCTCATTTTCCCAATAATGTCTCTTATGGCAAGAGAGAATAAAATATGTTTTGTTTTGTTTTTATGGTCCAGGATGCAACCTAGGATCACTGCCTAATTCTGTTGTCATGTCTTTAAATCTGAAATAGTTTCTTCATTTTTTATGACCTTGACTTTTTGCAGAGTACAAATCAATTATTTTATTGAGTGTCCCTCAATTAGAGTTTCTCTAATGTTTCCTCATGATGAAATTCAGGTTATACATTTTTGGTGGCCTTCCCTGGTGGCTTAGCAGTAAAGAATCTGCCTGCCAATGCAGTAGATGTGTGTTTGATCCCTGGTTCAGGAAGATCCCCTGGAGAAGGAAATAGCAACCCACTCTGGTATATTTGCCTGGGAAATCCCATGGACAGAGGAGGCTGGTGGGTTGTAGTATATGGGGTCGCAAAGAGTCAGACTCAACTGAACAACTAAACAACACATTTTTGATAGGACTGCCACAAAAGTGGTGTATGTGTCCTCCTGAGGTGGACTCGTCCCATTCCTGGTCATGTCAACTTTGAGCACTTGCTTAAGGTGGGGTCTGCTTCATGTGGTTTCTGATGTGTCATTAATAAGCTTCTTTGGGGAGCTACATTGAGATTATGTAGATATCGTTTCTTGTCAAACTTGAACTAGTTTAAGCTTCCATTGATAATTCCCAACTGAATCAGTTACTACTCAGTCAGCTGTTGCTGTGATGGTCAGCACATAGAGACTCTCGAATCCCATCAAGTTTATTCTACCTTAACTGTTAGCATTCTGCTCTAAGGAAGAGCTTTCCTGTTTCTCCCTTTTACAAATTCTATCAGTATAGACTCATAGATTCTTATCTTATTTAATGGGTTAAAAATTGTTGCAATCATTTATTTTGATGCTCAAATTGATCTTTTAAAATTATTTTTTAACATGAAACTTGAGATCATATGCTCTTTTTTTTTTAAATTTCACTTTGATGCTTAGGTTTGTTGGGGTTTATATGTTTATTTAATTTTTTGGGTGCATGGCATGTGGGATCTTAGTTCCCTGCCCAGGGGTTAAACCCGCATCCCCTGCTTTGGCAGCGCAGACTCCTAACTACTAGACCACCAGGGAAGTTCCACTCAGGTTGATTTGATGGCCATTGAGCGCCCCTCCAAATTAGCTGCTGGTCCCTCTGACATGTTTCCATTGTGTTTTGAGCACTGCCTTTTAATTTCTGGGAAAACATGATGTTCCATGTTCATCTTTCACTTTCCTGCCCCTGCCCTGGAATTCAACCATTTTAGGGGCCTTGTTCTTTCTAGTGGAGAACAATACTTAGAAGCCAGGATCTGAGCACTACATATTCATTGCTACAGATGTTGTCGCAACTGGGACTTATATATATCTACACATACACAACATCTGTAGCTATCTATTATCTATATATCTATATTAAAAACAGTGAGTTCATATTGATACTTCAATTCTAATCCAGGACCACCAGATTCATTATTCAAGTGTCCTTTCCATATTTATCACTCCCTTTTCTAATTGGAGAAGGCAATGGCACCCCACTCCAGTACTCTTGTCTGGAAAATCCCACGGAAGGAGGAGCCTGGTAGGCTGCAGTCCATGGGGTCACAAAGAGTCGGACACGACTGAGCGACTTCCCCTCCCTTCCCTTTCTAATAGTGAAAAAGCCTGCCCCATAATATATTTGCTTATTTGCCCAATCCTAGAATACATGGAAAATAGTTTTAGAATCACTAATTCATGGGCTTCCCTGGTTGTCTCAGAGGGTAAAGCGTCTGCCTGCAATGCAGGAGACCTGGGTTCAATCCCTGGGTTGGGAAGATCCCTGGAGAAGGGAAAGGCTACCCACTCCTGTATTCTGGCCTGGGTAATTCCATGGACTGTATAGTCCATGGGTTGCAAAGAACACGACTGAGTGAATTTCACTTATAAAATCATTTTAAGTGCACATTTAAACATGAAATATTTAAAATGTACATTTAACTGTAAAATAGTTAATAAGCAGTTTGCTTTCTCTTTTAGAAAAATGATGAAAGACAATATGGTGAACTAGAAAATAGAAAACCCTCTTGCTTACCAAACACTCAGAAACTTGATTAAAAGGAAATGTACTACTCCATTAACAGCTGTTCCTTGGGTGATGGAATTACAGATACTCTGTTTTCTTCTAATTTAAAAAATTTACTCATGTAGAGGAGGTGATACCTGGAAAGCATTTATCAACATATTGATGCATTTTTTTAAAAAGGAAAACTTCCCATTGGTAAAAATTAGAAACAGTTCCAAAATAGCTTAGAATGAAAAGTAAACCCTCCTGTTCCAGCTTTCCCTACCAGAGGCCACCAGTGTTTCTGTGTTCTTTCTCTTTCTCTTCCCCCAGAGACATCCTTTGCATATCTAGCACACGTCACATATACACTTAACTCTGCAACACACCGTACCTGTTACCATACCCATTTTTACTTAATTAGATAATTTGAGGATCTCATGATATCTGTATATATTGGTCTACTTTATGTTTATTATAATTAATTATACATAATCAGCCACAGCATGGTCATTTCCTTTCTTTTTCATTTTTTTCAATAATGCTTCAATGAAGGGGGGGAAAATCTCTCTCTCTAACTCCCCAAAGTTTCAATTATCCAAAGGTAACAAGAGGCATATTCCAGCAGCTCCGAAGTAATTTTTTGTGACTTTAATGTCAAAGAATATTGAGAACTAAATCTTGCATTATATCCCATGTGTTCTGCTCTAGGTTTTCCAGAACAATTAAAATATCAGGTATTGTGGAATAAGGAGGACATAACCTCGGAGGCTGCACAAGCTGGGAAAGTAGTGTTGAGGTGCCATCTAACATTTACACTCCCAGGAAATCCAGAAGCACAGTGACTCTTGTACTTTATAATTTCTGTATAAATTACCTTATAGAACATTGTGAGGAACAAAAATACCATTATCAAGGGCCTTCAATGTTTATCTACTTGGGGAAATTTCATTTAGCAAGTTTTGATACTATAAAGCGTTAATATTAAACGAGTTTTAAATATAAACTGTATTTTTTTGCCATCGATAATACACTTATTTGGTTCAAAATTCAAAAGGTACAAAAAGTTGTGTACTACAGTGAAAAATTTCCTTCCTCCTGTCGCCAGCCACCCAGTTGCCTCTAGTTTAACCAGCTTCTTAAAGAGTGAACTTAAGTCCCCGCCCCACCTTTTCTTTTATGACCACAGAAAAGTTGGGAGAGTACAATGAACCTCTTCACCGAGATCCACTACTTGTTTATGTTTTGTAGCATTTGTTCTGTTTGTGTCTGGATGTCTCTGGTTCTCTCTCCAAACACAGACATACACACACACACTTTCCTCTGAACTGTTTGAAAGTAGGTTGCAAAATGGCATGAGCCTTGACCACTAAATATTTTAGCAAGTATCTCCCAAAAACAAAGACTCTTTTCTACACAACCTCAGTATCACTATCATGCCCAGGAAGTTTAACATTTGTATAATAACGTTATATCAGATTTCTTCCTGTTGAGCCAGTAAGGCCCTTTACGACAGGGCCTCACCCTGGAAGCACTGAGCACTTGCTGTCGCGTCTCCTTAGGCCGCAGCAGCCTGGATCGGTTGTTTCAAGGGTGGCCCTCAGTGCGCTGATTGTTTCCTGATGAATAGATTCTGGCCGAGCGGCTGCCATACAATGTTTGTTTGTCCCTTTATGGGTGATCACTTGGTTCCCGTGGCCAGGTTTCTCCTCGAGGTATTCAAAAGTATCTTACACCAGTACAGGAAGACATAATCTCTGGGACGGTGTTTGGGACTATGTGACCCTCTTGTTTCTCAGCCTTTCACCATTGACTTCACTGATAGATATTACATTAGTGATTGCAAAATGATTTTCTAATTATTCTATCTACTGTTAGTGATTGAGATTTTTCCAAAAAAAGAGAGCTTTTCTTCTCACATTGTGTATATATGTGAGCTGTTGCTGCTGCTAAGTCACTTTAGTCGAGTCCGACTCTGTGCAACCCCATAGACGGCAGCCCAGCAGGCTTCCCCATCCCTGGGATTCTCCAGGCAAGAACACTGGAATGGGTTGCCATCTCCTTCTCCAATGCATGAAAGTGAAAAGAGAAAGTGAAGTCGTTCAGTTGTGTCTGACTCCTAGCAACCCCATGGACCACAGCCTACCAGGATCCTCCATCCATGGGATTGTCCAGGCAAGAGTGCCTTCTCCAGTATATATGTATATGTGTGCATATAACACTATGAAATCATAGTTGTTTTTTTTCTTTTAAATTTATTTAATTGGCTATGCCAGGTCTTAGTTGCAGCATGTGGGACCTAGTTCCCTGACCAGGGATTGAACCCAGGCCCCCCTACAATGGCAGCGTGGAGTCTTAGCCTCTGGGCCACCAGGGAAGTCCTGACATCATAGTTTGTTTTTTCATTCATTTTAAAACTACTTATTATGGGGAATTTTATTTTATTTATTTACTTATTTACTTTGTTTGGCTGCATCAGGTCTTCATCACGGCATGCAGGATCTTTATTGCATCATGTGGGATCTGTCGTTGCCATGCACCGACTCAGTTGTGGCGTACAGGGTCAGTAGTTGTGGCCCGTGGGCTTAGTTGCTTCACGGCATAGGGGATCTTAGGTTCCCAGCCAGCGATTGAACCCATGTCCCCTGCATTGCAAGGTGGATTCTTAACCACTGGGCCACCAGGGGAGTCCCTATGAGGAACTTCAAACATGAACAAAAGTAGACAAGGTAGTGTATTGAACCCTCATGCTCAATCAGCTTCAGGGCTTACCCACTCGTGGTTGCTTCTGTGTTATCCATACCTGACTCAGGCTTCCCTGCCCAGTGTTATTCTGAAGCTAATCGAGACATAGAAGTTCATCTCTAATTTTTTAGTGTATTTCTCTAAAATATCGTGTATTTTCTTTCGTAGTTAGTGTTGCAATCTATTGCTTTCCTTATTCTTTTGATGCTTAAATTGTCCCGTTTGGTCAGTGCAGGCGAGGGCTACTTAAGATGGCTTCTGTACTTTTGTCAGCTCCCCACCTCCTTTGAGCACTCTGTGGAACAAGATGTTATAGGCGTCTTATGATTTCCTTGCCTCACACCTAGAATCAGTCATTTCTCTGAGGAGCCCTGTGAATTTAAATCTCTTCATGCAAAGAGTCATTTACAGGACTTAGGCTTTCTCATGAATGCTGCTGCTGCTAAGTCGCTTCAGTCGTGTCCAACTCTGTGCGACCCCATAGATGGCAGCCCACCAGGCTCCCCCGTCCCTGGGATTCTCATGAATGGATTAATATTTTACAAATCACTGATTAAAGCAGTTTTCAAGAGTTGAGCCTGTCAAACAAAAGTAAACAAAGTAAGTCCAACTCTCTTTAGATCCAGGCAAGAATACTGGAGTGGATTGCCATTTCCTTCTCCAGGGGATATTCCTGACCCAGGGATCGAACCCAGGTCTCCCGCATTGCAGGCAGACCCTTTAACCTCTGAGCCACCAGGGAAGCCCCTACTAACTAAGTAACTAACTAAAATTCCCTGAGAGCTTTGCGTGAGAGATTTCTGGAGTGGTCACCACTGAAGTCTCCAGCCATCCTTGCCCCTCCCTAATTCCTTCTGCATCCAGCTCAGCCTGCCTACCTTACCATGGAACCACTGAATGCTCAGACACTCAGACTTCATAATCTAGATGTTCTTGCTTTTTTCTTTTCCTTCTATACTTTTAATAGGTTACTAAATCCTACAAATTCTTCTTTGAACGTCTCATATCCATTCTTCCCAACAACAATGAAAGTAATAATATTATTAACAACTGGTACATACCTTGGGGCCATGGGTAGCATATTGTTCCCATTTTGCAGTCAAGGACTTGGAGGTTCAGAGCATGGGCGAATTGCTGTAAAGGCAGACTTCACCTGCTAGCTGTCTTACCACACTGCCTCCCATTGCTCTGCTTTCTGCATCCGTACTTGGGGCTAGACTTTAAGAGGGACAGCAGTATAATGGGTAAAACAAGAGTTGGAATAGCAATCAGAGCTCACTTGCAGGTCATCTTCTGCCAGTGACTGGTTTTGTGATCTAAGTTCATATCTTAAATTCTGAGCCCTTGTTTTCTCTTGAAAATGAGGAAACCCTAGCTAAGCCATAGAATCATCTGGGGAGCTTTGTAAAAATATGGCTACCCCCATAAATTCTGACTTAAATGGTCTGGATTAAAGGCTCTAGACATTAGCCTAGACATTTTTCAAAAGCTCCCCAAGTGATTCTAAAGTGCAAACAGGAAGAAGGGCCAATGAGTAGATGGTTCCCAAGGCCCATTCATTGTTGTCATTAGGTGGCTGTCACCATTGTCTGAGTGATTAATCTGCCTTCAGCCTCTTCCCAAAGTCTAGTTTCCATCACATTCATCTTTCCAAAACATTTGTTCAGTGACCTAAACCGCATCATCTGGGAGCTTCTCACTGCACAGGAAAAAAGTACAAACCCCCAGCCCAGCCCTTAAGCTGAACTCAAGCTGAACTCTTCAGGTTAGCCAGGCACAACCCCTCATGGTTCCCCAGACAGGCCAGACTCACCGTGAGCCCCAAGCCTCTGCTGATGGGTATCCACTGAATGTCCTTTCCTGTCTGGCCTGATGGCTTTCCCTCCATCAGGGCATCCAGACTTCTAAAAGAATGAAGCCTTTCTCACCCCATCCATTGATCTCTTCTCTGCACTGTTTGTTTATACTGCCCACCAGTATAATCAGTCGCTGTACTGTTTCCTTCGTTGATTCATTCGTTCAGCAGTGTATCAGCTCCTGCACGGCCAGCCCTGGGCCATGTCCCAGGGCTACGACGGGCTGTTGCAGGGCAGAAGGCAGCGGACAAGCTGGCCAGTATTCTCCGTGCTCCAGTGGGAGCAGCCCGGAGCTCCAGGCTCCAGAAAGGAGCCTCTCACCCTGATGGGGCAGGTTTCCATGAAATAGTGGTTTCTGACTGAGCCCTCCTAAGGGAGAAAGAAGTTATCCAGCAAGAGAGGGTCTGAGCCAAGAATGTTCCGGCAGTAGGATCAGCAAGTGCAAGGCCTTGGGGAGGGAAGAGAATGTGGTTCTGCAGGGAAGGAGAACAGGTTCAAGTGAGGCATGAAGATTTCGGTGGGAAAGGTAAGCGGACACTAAATCCTACAGGACCCTGATGCTGTGTCACGGAGCCATCATGGGGTCATAGCCTCAGCGTGACATAGTGAAAACCGACTCCACCTGGGTGGCAGTAGAAAGGGCAAGAAGTGAAATGGATTTGAAGCAGGTTAGATAGGATTTCTGATTGATTGGCTGGAGTGGCGGAATAAGGGTGACACAGATTCCTGACTTTTTTAAGCCAAAAAGTTGGCTTAAAACTCAACATGCAGAAAACTAAGACCATGGCATCTGGTCCCATCACTTCATGGCAAATAGATGGGGAAACCATGGAAACAGTGAGAGACTTTATTTTGGGGGGGCTCCAAAATCACTGCAGATGGTGACTGCAGCCATGAAATTAAAAGATGCTTACTCCTTGGAAGAAAAGCTATATGACCAACCTAAACAACATATTAAAAGGCAGAAACATTACTTTGCCAACAAAGGTCCGTTTAGTCAAAGCTATGGTTTTTCCAGTAGTCAAGTATGGATGTGAGAGTTGGACTGTAAAGAAAGCTGAGGGCCGAAGAATTGATGCTTTTGAACTATTGTGTTGGAGAAGACTCTTGGGAGTCCCTTGGACTGCAAGGAGATCCAACCAGACCATTCTAAAGGAGATCAGTCCTGAATATTCTTTGAAAGGACTGATGCTGAAACTCCAATACTTTACCCACCTGATGTGAAGAACTGACTCATTTGAAAAGACCCTGATGCTGGGAAAAACTGAAGGTGAGAGAAGGGAACAACAGAGGATGAGATGGTTGGATGGCATCACTGACTTGATGGACATGAGTTTGAGAAAGCTCTGGGAGATGGACAGGGAAGCCTGGTGTGGTGCAGTCCATGGGGTCACAAAGAGTTGGACACGACTGAGCAACTGAACTGAACTGAACTGAGATTCCTGACTGTGACACCCAGGTTCACTGAAACAGAGAACAGGGGAAGACATCGTGGTTTGAAGGGAAGTTCTGAGTTTAGTTTAGGATATTTGTCAAGGATGAGGTGCTTGTGTGACAACGGAGTTGTATGGGAGACGGCTCCATATCCTGAAGCAGAGGGTGAAATGCCAGCTGAAGTGGGACTGACTTGCATGTATATCACGATGGAAGCGGCCAGAGTGGAGGAAAGGCATCAGGAAGAGTGTGTCAGTAGAGAGGGAAGAATGACCAGAAGAGAACCCTAACACACTTCAACACTTTGGGGGTGGACACAGAAAGACAAAAGAGATTCAGAATATTCCAAAAAACCAAAAGGTCTTGGCAGTTTGGAAGCTAAGAAAGGAAAATGAGGCAGGCAGGGATAGTTAGGGTCCATAGAGTTGAATGTCACTGAGGGGCTGGTGGAAGTTAGGATGGGAATGTTTCTGACATATTTAGCAACAGGGAGGCAGTTGTTGACCTTGGTAACATTTGTTTCCATGGAGTGATATGTGCAGAAGCCAGATTATAGATGAGGGGAGATGAGGAGTGTGGTCATGAGCATGGACAGCTTCCAGAAAAATGACAGTAACTGACCCTGCAGTAGCTCCACGGATGTGTGGAGTCCAGTGGGTGAGTTTTATGAGATACGGGAAAGCCTGGACCTTTTTTCCAAAGCTCTTGGGAAGGAGAAGAACATGAATTCCAGGGCATCAGTGGAGTTCTTTGTAGAAAAAAAAGGGGAGGTGCTTCTTCCACTGTAACAGGGAAGGGAGAAGGGATGACTGGGGATCAGGTGAGGTCATACTTTGATGGCAGAAGGTGGAATGAATTCTCACCTGGCTTACAGGTTTGAAGACAATGAAATAGCCTTCAGTGGAAAATGAGCAGGAAGCTAGCCAGAGAAAGAAAGGGTTACTGGTCAGGCCTGAGGGCCTGAGATCGGCCGCCGTAACTGTGGTGCGCTGATGGGCTGGGTTTGGGCCTGCCTGGGTGTTCTCTGGCTGGTAAACGTTCAGAAGGCAAGGCCTGTAGCGGTATCCTTCAGTTCCCCTCTTTGATTACTGTTGTATGGTGTATACAGTGAACGCCCAAATGTCTTAGTCAAGGTACTTTGGGTTGCAACTATCAGAAACTCACTCTACCTTGTTTGGCAAAAAAGAACATCTCATGGAGTGCAGCTTCTTTATAAGGGTCAGAACCAGGCTCCCTGCTGTTCCCTTGGCCGTTCCAAGATGGCATGTGCCTGCCTCTCTCCTTCACGGTCCCCTCTCCCTCTTCTGGCCCCAAGTGGCCAGCCCAGGCCAACGTCACAATATTTGCCAACCATTTAACAGAGACTGGAAAAAGAAAAAAGAAAAACAGAGACTGGCAAATGCAGTGGTTTCCCCACCTTCAGAATACATCAGAATCCACTGGAGAGCTTTGTTTAATAAAGGATTCCTAAACGTCACATTGGATTTCTGAATCCATCTTTGTGGATGGAACCCCAAAACTTTGTCTTTCAGAAGCTCCCCAAGGTGATCTTGGTACAATTAGGCTACAAACCTGCCCTTGAGAATGACTGCTCTTAGGTACCCACCCGCTCCCCCCATTCTCAACTCCAAGAGCATCTGATTGGCCCACCCGTGGTTCAATCAGCCTTGACCAGAGGAGCCAGTCACGGGTGACCTGAGGGAGCAGCCACATGGGGCCTCTGCTGCTCTGTACAGAGCCTTTGTTCAAATTAGGAAAAAGTGCACCCTGAGCCGAAATAAAGAAAGGCACCCCCAGGAGGGAGAAGCTACTCACTGGCAGGGTTGGCACTTTCCACGGGAAGAAGAGGTGCCCCTGCCCTGGATTCTGGCTCTCCACATCCCCTAGCCCTGTGTGTGTCCACCACGCTGGCTCCACCCATTTCTGTGCCAGGAGGTGGGGGGCGATTCCCAGAGGAGGGCGTGGGCTGGGAAGATTCCCAGTGGCCTCCCTTATTCAGCAGATGCTTGATGCTTATAATCTTGCTAGTTTGTTGTGGGCTTCTTACAAAGGGTACCACAGAGCTGGGTAAGGATAGATTCTGTATTCTGATTCATTGGAGGATTTCTCTGTATTCACATGGTATCAAGATAATGCAGGATCTAAAGAGTTAAAATCATACACTGATGTGAGCAGAGTTCTTGGAGCCAAGTTTGCAAGAAAATAGCCTTCAGTAGCTTCTCTATTGTAAAGAAAATATATTTCAAGAGAAAGTTTTCTCCTTAGAGCTCAGGGAAAAAAGACCAGAATGATAAACTTTATTTCTGGAAAAGACTGTCAGTTGGGGGCAACCTAAACTGGGGGGGAAGTGGCAGAAAGTTGTTGGCTGATAGGGAGAGCTTTGGCCTAGGAGGAAGTAGGGACCCCTGTAACTTACGCTGCCATGGAATTCACTCACTCGTTTTCATCTGACAGCAGTTCACCCTGTGCTCGCTGTGGTGTCAGGCCCTCTTCCGGTGCTGGGGATTTAGTAGTGAACCAGACAAAATCCTGCCCGGAAAATCAGAGGACTGGAAGCGACCAGTGACACCTGGAAACGGAGTGGGCCTGTCGGGCAGCAGAGCTTTCCAAACATACAGACCTGGTGAATGGAGGTGTAACCCACATTCCCAGGGGATTGCTATTCTCCCATCACCCTGGCCCACCCAACCTCCATGTTACCCACCATGGACCAGCTGGGGAGATCATTCCAGTCCCCAGCAGGGGGACACAATCAGGGGCACGGGCAGCAGCTGGAGGATGAAAATGCGCTGATGCCAGTGTCGAGCCCCAACTCAGGTGGGCAAGAGGCCTGTGAAACACTCATACCAGAACCTGCTCAAACGAGAGGCATCCTGCAGAGAGCAGCCTTGCTTTCAGACACAGCGGCAATTTATTCCCTTTGCTGTTATTATCATTCAGTCGCTAAGTCATGTCCCACTCTTTGTGACCCCATGGACTGCAACACACCAGGCCTCCCTGTTCGTCACTATCTCCCGGAATTTGTCCAAGTTCATGTCCATTGGGTCAGTGATGCCATCCAACCATCTCATTCTCTGTCACCCTCTTCTCCTTTTGTCTTCATTCTTTCCCAGCATCAGGGTCTTTTCCAGTGAGTTGGCTGTTTGCATCATGTGGCCAAGATATTGGAGCTTCAGCTTCAGCATCAGTCCTTCCAATGAGTATTCAGGACTGATTTCCTTTAGGATTGACTGGTTTGATCTCTTTGCTGGCCAAGGGATTCTCAAGAGTCTTCTCCAACATCACAATTGGAAAGCAGCTTTGACATTAGATTAGATTGTTCGGGGTATTTTTTTTTTCTTGTTACTCTTCTATATTATGAAAAAACACACACATTTAGGAAAATAAAGAAAATATAAATGTACAGTTACCAAATAATTATAAACAAATACCTGTGCGAGTAACAACTCAAGAAATGGACTGTTCTCAGTACCCGCACAGACCACCTCCTCCTTCCGTGTGCCTCCCTAACCCCAGCCTGCTCCTGACTTTCATGATGATTTCTTCCTTGCTTTTCTAATGTATTTTTTAACTTTTTGTTTTGTTTTGGCTGTGCTGGACATCTTGTGGGGTCTTAGTACCCAACCAGGGATCAAACCCGAGCCCTCCGCAGTGAAAGCTTGGAGTCCTAACCACTGAACTACTGGAGAGTTCCCTAGTTTTACTCCTTATGTATGCATGGATTTTATTTGTTTGTTTAATAGCTAAGAGTCATTCAGGGTCATGACTGATAAATAAGTTGGGAGATCAGGCTGTGTAGTGCCATTTACGTATTCAGTTTTTCAAAGTTGTATGCTCTTAAGCAATAAGGATGAAATTCTTCTGTTTTATGTGAACTAGGCCTATTGAAAGAAATTCCAAAGATGTGTCCTGGCAGTACTGCTGTGAGGACTTTGGTCATTTGAACGTATTCCTTCTGGTTCATCTACTCATCTGTTGATCTCGTTATTTCAGAGTCCCATCTAGAATATAGCCTTGCCCTGTTAGACCACATTTTTCCAACTTTTATCTGTTTTTTATCCAAAGTAGTACTTTTCTTTCTTTTTTTTTTGACCACACCTTGCAGCTTGTAGGAACTCAGTTCCCCAACCGGGGGTTGAACCTGGGCCACAGCAGTGAAAGCCCAGAGTCCTAACCACTAGGTCAAGGTGGCCCTTAGTGTTTGTCTGCTGGAAATACTTGTGAGGAAAGCCGCAGGCCTCCCTACAACATGGACATCCTCCTTGTGGCTTCTCTGCAGTAGGAGAGTGTGGGATTCTGTGCCAGGGGAAACTCTGTGAAGACTGGGAGGTTCTCCCCTGTGGTGTTCTCACTAAGAACGTATGAATATTGCCTGTAGACTTAAGAGATGCAGGTCCAAGCTTTCCTGCTAATGGAAAGATGAGCAAGGTGACCATTTCCGTCTTTGTAATGATCTCCTCCAGTCTCCCTTGGATGATGTCAAATCCCTCTTCATTTTTGTATTAGAAAAAGGAGCCAAATAGATAGTTATTTAGCATAATTCACTGTTTAGAACAGAAATATTAACATATCTAGTTAATTGCATTAGACCAGGCATTACCCAGTTCTGTGAGCGGCCGCGTGTGAATGGTTGGTGGGAAACTTCTCCTTAGGCCAAAGTCACAGGCCATCACCCATGGAGATGGTTACGCTAAAGCATCTGCTGGTGTACAAAATTGAAGGAAAACCTGAAAACTTACTGCACTGTGAAATAGTAATGACATAAAGGATTAAAAAGTGGGTGTGGTGTAGAAACCCACCCTTTATTGTGCGTGCATGTGTGCTCAGCTGCTTCAGTCATGTCCAGCTCTTTGCGAACCTATGGACTCTAGCCCGCCAGGCTTCTCTGTCCATGGGATTCTCCAGGCAAGAATACTGGAGTGGGTTGCCATGCCTTCCTCCAGGGGATCTTCCCATCCCTGGGATTAAACTTGTGTCTCCTGCATTGCAGGCAGATTCTCTACCACTGAGTCACCAAGGACTTTTTCACTTTTTTTTATCACTTTAAATGCATTATAGAGATAACAGATTTTTTTAGAGCTAGAACTTGTTAGCCCTTAAACATCACCCAGTTCATCTTCCTTATTTATAGAAAAGCACATAACAATTTAAACATCAGATTAATTTTTCTAGTGATATTTTGCCCAGACTAATATTCAGTTGAATTTACATTTCCCAGTTACCTGCCACCTAAGGCTGTCATTTCATGAACCAAAGACCTCCCAGACAGCAGGGGTGAGAGGTTCTTCAGATCATCTACACAGCAAACAGCGAGTGTTGACAATAGATTTGGCGTTGGCACTTAGGCCCTGACCGGGTGCTCGGCATTCCTGCAGACCCCGAATAGTCAAGGTCATAATCCTTGCAGGTGTGATAAAGCATTCCTGAAGCTAGAAACTGTTGGGGGGTAGAAACTGAGCTCCAGGCTCAGCCCTGCATCTGAGTACCATGGACACAGGAGTTCCAGGAGCAAGAAAGCAGCTGGTGTCAATGCACTCTGCATCCCTGAATGGTGTCAAGAAGACTCAGCATGCCTGGAGGCTTTAGAGGGTACTCTTTGCAGTTCTCCCAATGTGACAGGGAAAATTGTTTTGTAATCTAACCTGAAGGCGATGCAGGAGACTCATTAACTGGCTTGGTTGGCATTTTAAGTGATCTTTTAAAGCTTTTATCATGGATTTAATTTTTCCATCTTGGCCATGTTTTTCACAGGCTCAGAAAAAAAGCTTGAATCAGACTTCCCCCATTTCTGCTTCCAAGACCACAGATGGCCTGAGGCCAGCGCCCATGCCAGGCCTCTTGAGCACCGCACTGCCAGGTCAGGAGCCCCCCCCCCCCCATGAGCTCTCCTCAGTCTGTGCCCGTCTTCCCAGGGGGCACTCTGCATGCCCGTCATTCTGCGTCTCTTCCACTCCGCCTCACCTCTGCTCTGATCCTGCCTGCCTTCTGTATCCCTTCCACCCAAGTTATATACCATGCTGCATCTGTGCCATCATTTTATATAAAAAATGAGAAATTAAAACCCCTTGGTTAAATTATGTTCAAAAAGTGTGCTGCTTAGAAAGAGTGAAATCTAGTATTTTGAAAATAGTGAAATGAAAATAGTATTATATGGCACATGTGACTTTGCGGCTGTCCTCATGTTGCTTTGTATAGGTGTATTTAGAATTCACCCCTCTGAGACAGAAAGTATCATGGGTCATGTCTCCCATGGCTTCTAAAGCTTTGAACACCCACACTGCTCAGTAAGTACCAGAAAAGACGACACTATGAACACTCATAGCCAGTCCCGTTTGGGCCTCCCTTTCCTTAAGTTGTGAGTATTTGGAGGTTCGGTGCTACTGACAGATCACACTGGCTCGAGGCCTATTCCGTAGACCTTAGATGATTTGAAACTGTAGCATTGACAGCTTTTTTTTATTACCATTTGTGTATGTGTTTATGTATTACC
Source organism: Bubalus kerabau (assembly GCF_029407905.1). Taxonomy (NCBI): domain Eukaryota; kingdom Metazoa; phylum Chordata; class Mammalia; order Artiodactyla; family Bovidae; genus Bubalus; species Bubalus kerabau. The sequence continues at coordinate 35,555,918 of NC_073626.1, read as the reverse complement.
TAAATAATCTTTCATAACCCTTACCTCTGCTTTTTGCACTTTGGTAGATAAATGTACTTCCTGCTTCCTTTCTCATAGCCAACATCCATGATAAATCTATTTCAGCAAGTTCAGTAATGTGTGTACATTGGACTCTAGGGGTTACCTGCCGGGCCTGACTTACTGTTCTGTTGAACGTTGTCTCATGTGTTCATTCTAATAGGGCAGGATTCTGGAAGCAAAGTTATACCAGCGTCCTTAGGAACCACACAGCCCCAACAGGAAAAAGTCGTTGGATCACCTCCTGGCCAGCCAACGGTGCAGGTAGAAGACAGTTGCCTGGCTTCTTCTTAATGTTCAGTGTGATTGAAAGAAAATGTCACATCCCCTCCTGCACAGTCAGCCCCGATGCCCTGTGTGCCCACAGAGGCGCTCGTTGAAGACCTTCCCCAAGGGCCAGGTCTTGTAATGTCAATGTTTCTAGGATGAATGCATCTCTTCCTTACATACCTTCAGTGCTATGATTTCCTCATGAAATAATATACCAGCAGTTGTCCACCTGGAACTATCACAACATTATTAATCAGCTATACTCCAAAACAGAAAGTTTAATTAAAAAGAAAAATTAATCCTCAAGAGCAAAAGTAAATAGAATGTGTCCCCAAATATAGTAATACATTAATACATTTGTTTAAAGAAATAATAATTTATAGCCTTTGAATTACATTTTAGTTGAAAAATTCCATTCTGATTTTTCTTGGAAAATATATTCATGTGAAAATATTAAGTACTTATTAAATAAAATAAAACAGTGCAAAAATTTATCTTTTAAAAATAAAAATGATTCTGAATACAAAAAATAATAATATACCAGCAGCCAACACATAATAGGCACTCAAAAAATGTAGTTTACTGTTGAATGATAATGACCATTATCTTATCAAAAGTGGATCTGTTCCTCTTAGTTACACTAGAGATTTTTTCCCCCTGTCGGAGTGTATGAAGTAGTCAGACTTTATGGTCTTTTAACTCATCCACTGGTCTAAAAAGGAAAAAACAAATTTTTTGTCTTCCATTTTCTAAGGCCTTAGTTTCTTTTCCATCAGTTTTACCAGTTAATAGCTGAATGAAATTTGTGATCGTCTGGGCCTGCCTGGAATTCTCAGTGAAGGATCTGGCTCAGTTCTCAGGTTCTGACATAAGGAGTGTTTGTTCCTTACTATGATCTAAGAAATACCCTGCTAGGTCACACACCTGGACTAGATGTAAAAAGAGCTCAGATGTGTTTGCTTCCTTATTTACTACTGAGAAGATGAGTTAAGGACTACCTACTGAATTTTCAGCTGTTTATGAAGCTGGCACTTAAAATATTGTTTTTTCAAAAATATAATGAAAGGACTTCTCTGGTCATCCAGTGGCTAAGACTCTGTGCTTCCAATGCAGGGGTCCTGGGATCGATCCCTGGTCAGGGAACTAGATTTCACATGCTGCAACTAAGAACTGGTGCAGCCCAATTGAAAAAGCAGTAATAAGCATTTAAGGGCTCCCCTGCTTGTCCAGAGGTTAAGATTCTGTTTCTACTGCAGAGGGGCATGAATTTGATCCCTGGTCAGGGGAGTTTCACGTGTCACAAGGTGGCCAAAGGAAAAAATTAAAATATAATGAAGCGTTTGTAGAGGGAGCTGGGAATTCAGGCTTTAAGGTACAAGTGAATCCCTTCAAGGAGCTGATAGCACAGCTTTCTGTAATCTTGACACAGCACAGCTTTGCTGCATGGGTCTGTGGGACTTCCTCGTTTCGCTTTCCAACATGGCAAATTCTACATCCTTAGAGTGTGCTCTTGATAGAGAGCTGAAAAGGCTGCAGCCACAGTGACCTTTATGTGGAACTGTATTCTGCTGTGTTTTCTACAGAAGGGACTAAGAAGAGGTGTGTTTTGTCCTCAGGTGGATGGTCACCCGGGAGGACAGAAGAGGCCTGCTGCCAAACAGCTGACTAAAGGAGCTTTGTGAGTCCCCTTCAGAAATTAACCATTTTGAATGTTTTTCTAGGTTCCTAACCTTCAACAAATAGACAACAGCTGTCAGGTCATGATGCTATATATTTTTTAAAGTATACTTTGGAAGCCTTTCCCTATAGTTTGTTAGCACCCGTATATATGTCAAATGTAGTTTGAGCCTACTGCTTACCCTTTTGTTCTTAAGAATAGTTCTTTGTCTTCTTAGCAACCACATGCCCTTTGGCCTCAGGATCTCTGAGAAGCATGCTTTGATAAATCCCTATGTTCAGAACAGAAATGCTAACCAGAAGCTTAGCTGGCCAGTGGTGAGGCATTGCCAGGGTCTGTGTGAGCACCCGCACTTGAATGGTTGGTGGGAACACGGTGCTTTAGAGGCCAGGGTCATAGTTTGAGACTAAACTCAGGGTCAGACTAAACTAAACCCACTATGATGTACAGAGTATAAAGCTATACTCTAGATGCTAACATCCCTGGGTGTCTCATTGTCTTTGCATGCGAATAACCATTGTGATTAGATTTCTTGACGTGACTCAACACAGCCATCGGCAATTTCTCTCTCTCAGCATTCTCCAGCAGTTACAGAGGGACCAAGCCCACACGGTGACACCTGACAAAAATCAGTTCCGGTCACTCAGTGATGCGGTGCAGAGGCTGCTGTCCTACCACGTGTGCCAGGGCACCATGCCCACAGAGGAGGACCTGAGGAAAGGTGAGCAGGCTGGAGCCCCAGAGCGCCTCCTGGGGACACGGCCCACAGGAGAACCTGAGCTCGTGGCCCCCAGATGGTCACTGGATTACTCTTTTTCACCGCAGACTTGCCATCTTCCCAATTTACTTGGTTTCCCAGGCCATGTTGAGAATTGTGACTTATTTTTCTCAGCATTCTGTGAAGGGATACCCAAATGTCTGGACATTTTATGGGCAAGTTTGAGGGCAGTGAATGCAGAACATTGTCTGGACTCTGGCTGCAGGTGGGACGGCCCTGGGCTAGGTGCTCTGCACAGTGATTCAGGCACAGTCCTTGGCGTTTAGGCTGAGTACACACATACCCTGAGCTGTCAGCATCACCGTTTTGAATTAGATACTGTAGCCCTCCAAAGCTTTGTGGTTCCAAAGGCAGTCCAAGGCACCACTCCACATCCAGAAACTAGCGAAACGTTTAGAGGTAACATCCTCTTATCCCGCCTCGAGCTTAGCCCATTCCGATGCCTGGCCCTTCTGCCTCTCTCAGCCGCGCTGCCCAGTTCTACTCTCCTTCCCACCACGTTCCCAGCCTGGACCCCGTTAGGCGCCCTCCACTGCTTGAATCAGCCCCTCAGCTGCCCCCAGCCTCGTCCTTCTGACCGGGGTCTCTAATGGGAGTGCAGCCATCAGCCCACCGTGAGCTTCCCTGGGAAGGCCAGGGTGCTCTTCATCCTCATCCAGCACGAAATAGGGATGTGGAGGCTCTGAAAAGAGAAAAGTGGAAACTGAGACGTTTGGAGACAAAGGACAGAGCCACAGGACCATGACCTGCGAGATGCCGTGGACTAGTTGGTGTGGTTGCGGGAACCTGGTCTGCCCGGCCCAGACAGTAGGACCTCATTGTCTCAGTGGTTTCAGATTTTCATGCTCTGGAAGGAAGTGGAGGCTTCGGTCACCTGAACTAGTAGATGATTCTCTGTTCGTTGATATTTGCTGCTGTTCTGTGTTTCGTGCTTTTCTTTTATAGATGATCTTAAAGGAGTTGTGTTTTTGGTTTCCTAATCAGAGTTAAAATAAGCTCGTATTAAAACGAGTTTCTGAGAGCACATGCTAGTGAACAGTAAGGGAAAGCCATGCAGAAGCATCGCATCTAACCAGGGAAGAGCTGAACTGAGAGAAAGTGGAGGAGTGAAGGACCTAGTGGTTGGTGTGCACTCTCTCACTATTTTTTTTTCTCTCTCTCTTTTTAAAGTTGACAGTGAATTTGAAACAGTTGCCACTCAGCTCCTGAAAAGGACCCAAGCTATGCTTAACAAGTACAGATGCCTGCTCCTGGAGGACGCCATGGTAAAGTTCCACTGAGCGCAGTTTGTTTCTTAAACTCCACAGGTCACAGCTACTAGTTCAGAGAGAAAAACTTCAAAGAATTACATTTTCCCACCATAGTTTAAAAGGAGCAGATACTTAAAATTGTAGAAAAAGTTACCTTTACCTGTACCTACTACTAACAGCAGCTGTGGGTTGGCCAAAAAGTTTGTTCGGGTTTTCTGTATATTTTCCATACAAACTTTTTGGCCAACCCAAATACAAGTGCTGTGCTTTCCGTGACTGATCACTCTCAGTGCGTGCCATTGTTTTCCTGGTTCTGAGTGAGGATGTGGGGCTTGCTTACGTAATTTGCCCAACGCCATACAGCCAATAAGTTTGTTCCGTAATTAGCAGAGCTGGGATACAGACCAGGACCCCTTGACCCCAGCCCCCCATACTCCGATGCTGTCCACTGCCTCTCATCAACTGGAAAAGGCAGGAGAGGACCAGTGACACTTCTGCTGAAGGTTGTTCAGAATAATATCTGAAAAGATGAGGTGACAGATGTTAAAATTAGTTTTGTTTTCAGTTGAGAGGTCACTAACGTCATAAAAATCATGCTTCATTTTAAAATGTACAACCTGATGGATTTTAATATGTTCACAGACTATGCCGCCATCAGCACTCCATAACTCCAGAACATTTTTAGCCCTCCAAATAGAAACCAAAATTGATTTTAAAGCACAGCAAATTAGAGAAAGGAGTAAGATTATCTCCGAAAATGATGGGAAGACCAAATCTCTCTGAGATTTTAGAAGCAGCTCTAAAATCATACAGACTAATAAACTGGTCTCTTACAAGTGGCTTTTTTTCCGGTTGCGCCGGGTCTTTGTTGCTGTGGACGGGCTCCTCTCTCATTGCGGCAAGCGGGGGCTGCTCCCTCGTGGTGTGCAGACTTCTCACTGCAGTGGCTTCTCGGGTTTGTGGGCTTTGGTAGTTTCGCTTCCCGGCTTCTAGAGCACAGGCTTAGTACTTCATGGCGTGTGGGCTTAGTTCCCCGAGGCATATGGGAATCTTCCCAGACCGCGGATGGAACCCGTGTTCCCTGCATTGGCAGGTGGATTCTTATCCACTGTACCACCAGGGGAGTCCATAACTGGCTTTTAATTTGAAGTCAGCTTTGAAAATTTACCTTGGAAGAGTAAGTGAACTGTATTATATATGTATACAGTATAGTGTAAATATGTATGTATGTTTGTGTTTACTTGATGTGTGTGTGTGTGTGTGTGTGTATATATATATATATATATATATATAAACAGGCATCAGTTCAGTTCAGTCACTCAGTCATGTCCGACTCTTTGCGACCCCATGAATCGCAGCACGCCAGGCCTTCCTGTCCATCACCAACTCCCGGATTTCACTCAGACTCACGTCCATCGAGTCAGTGATGCCATCCAGCCATCTCATCCTCTGTCCCCTTCTCCTCCTGCCCCCAATCCCTCCCAGCATCAGAGTCTTTTCCAATGAGTCAACTCTTCACATGAGGTGGCCAAAGTACTGGAATTTCAGCTTTAGCATCATTCCTTCCAAAGAAATCCCAGGGCTGATCTCCTTCAGGATGGACTGGTTGGATCTCCTTGCAGTCCAAGGGACTCTCAAGAGTCTTCTCCAACACCCCAGTTCAAAAGCATCAATTCTTCGGCGCTCAGCCTTCTTCACAGTCCAGCTCTCACATCCATACATGACTACTGGAAAAACCATAGCCTTGACCAGACGGACCTTTGTTAGCAAAGTAATGTCTCTGCTTTTGAATATGCTATCTAGGTTGGTCATAACTTTCCTTCTAAGGAGTAAGCGTCTTTTAATTTCATGGCTGCAATCACCATCTGCAGTGATTTTGGAGCCCCCCAAAATAAAGTCTGACACTGTTTCCACTGTTTCCCCATGAAGTGATGGGACCAGATGCCATGATCTTAGTTTTCTGCATGTTGAGCTTTAAGCCAACTTTTTCACTCCTCTTTCACTTTCATCAAGAGGCTTTTTAGTTCTTCTTCACTTTCTGCCATAAGGATGGTGTCATCTGCGTATCTGAGGTTATTGATATTTCTCCCAGCAATCTTGATTGCAGCTTGTGCTTCTTCCAGCCCAGTGTTTCTCATGATGTACTCTCCATATAAGTTCCGTAAACAGGCATACCTCAGAGCTATTGAGGGTTTATTTCTCCAGACCACCTCAATAAAGTGAATATCACAGTAAAGTGACTCACATGAACTTTTTGGTTTCCTGATGCATATAAAAGTTATGTTTACACTATAGTCTTTTAAGTATGCAATAGCATTGTGTCCAGAACAAAAATGTGTATGTCTTAATTTAAAAATACTTTATTGCTTAAAAATGCTAACCATCATCTGAGCCTTCAGTGAGTTGTAATCTTTTTGCTGGCAGAGGGTTTGAAATATTGGGAGAATTACCCAAACATGACACAGGGACATGAAATGAGCAAATGTTATTCAACGTTTGCTGGGGAAATGGTGCCAATAGACTTTCCCAATGCAGGGGTGCTACAAACCTTCAATTTGTTTAAAAAAAAAAAAAAGGCAATATCTACAAAGCACAATGAAATGAGATATGAGATATGCCTGTAATTTATATATATTTATTTTAAATTGTGCCACCAAAGTCAAACGGTTGTTCTTACTTTGACAATCATTTCTGCAATAAAACTGAGATATCAAGAAGACTGACTGTCATTCATGAGAAAAGGATCATTTGGACAGATTTGGACAAATGAACTAATTATTTGGACAAATTATGTCTGCCATGAATTATTTTATGTTAAATAAATAAAACAAATTATTTTATGTAAAATAAGAATAAATAAGATTTGATTCTATACAGCAAGAAATAACTCTAAGGAAAGCCTTAATACAAAACACAATCATAGGGAATTCCCTGGCGGTCCAGTGGTGAGGACTCTGTGCTTGCAGTACCATGGCCCAGGTTCAGTCCCTGATCAGGGGACTAAGATCCCACAAGCTGTGCTGCAAGGCCAAAATATGATTATAGCATAGCAAAATATAAAGTCAAAGAGTGAACAAAAAGATTTCCAACATATTACTCAGCAGAGGAGGAAATAGGCAGAGAATAGTGCATATAGTTGCTTGTCATTTGTGTGCAAAAAATAGAGAATGAATAATGTAAATGTGTGCGTGTGCATAAAATATCTCTGGAAGAGTTTGTTAAACTGCTTGGCAGGACTTCCCTGGTGGCCCAGTGGTTAAGAATCTGCCTGCCAATGCAGGGGACACAGGTTCGATCCCTGGTCTGGGAAGATTGCACATGCCTTGGGGTGACTGCTGAGCCCGCACTCTAGCACCTACACACCGCAAAGAAGGGCAGCTGCCCCACCCCACCCGCCGCCTCCTGCTCACCACAACTAGAGAAAGCTTGCAGTCAGCATTGAAGAGACACACAGCCCCCTAAAAGGCCCTACCTTCAAATTAAAAAAATAAATAAATAAACGGCTTGGCAGAGGGTACCTCCAGGGAGGGCCCTAGGTGGGTGGGCAAGGCATTGCACAGGGCAGGCGAAGAAGGAAGGCTTACTTTCTACATCCCCTTTTAGTACCTTTTGAAGTTTGTACCAATGTTGTAAATAACCTTTTCCCAAAAAATACAATTTTAAAAAATATGTAAATGATAAACACATTTTCTTCTCTGATTGCTTCCTCTGTCCCCCAAATGCAGCAAGATGTTCGCAGTTGTTAAAAGGCATCTGAAATGACTAGACTCTCTCATTTTTAGCGGATCAACCCCTCCGCTGAGATGGTGATGATTGACAGAATGTTCAACCAGGAGGAAAGAGCTTCTCTGTCCCGGGACAAGCGTCTGGCACTCGTAGACCCCGGTAAGAACTGTCAGAGTGAAAGCCGAGGAGAGCTCCTGCCAGGGTTCCGGGGCCATGGCTCTGGGGAGACCATCTGAACTGACCTTGCGGGATAAGACCTGAAGGTAGATCCTGGATTCCAGGGAGAAAAAATCCGGAGTTGAGAGCACGATATGAATCCTCTGAGAAGGTCTATGTTCTGCAAAATCCAAACCGGAATTTGACATTTGGTTAACTGAATCGTCTTCTCTCCTGTAAACTCACTCTTCTCAATCTTTCTCTACTTTTTGAAAACTAAGTCAGAAGCCTTCCCAGAAGCAACTAAACCTCAGCCAATTATTGAGTTGTCTTACTGTGTGCCAGACCTTGTTGGGGGGAGTAATTGAGGCACAGTTCCTGCCCATAAGCTAATGGATGGTCGTGCTCCTTGTGGGTGCTCCCCATCAGTTTCCTGCCGTTTGCATCATGCTAGAGTAACCCACATTCCGCCTTTTAGAAATGGATTCTCAGGACTGCCCTAGTGGTCCAGTGGTTAAGAATCTGCCTGCCAATGGAGGCGGCATGGGTCCCATCCCTGATTGGGAAACTAAAATCCTGCGTGCCACATGGTATGGCCGAAAAATAGGGGAAAAAAAAAGAAAAAAAGTATTCTCCATACTATTTTCTAGCCTCTGAAATTTTTAAATCCAATAACATTATAACAATTTGTGGAGTATGGATTTTCACCCAGTTTCACCACCCTATAAAGGTTTTTATTCCTACAAGTTTTCTTCCAGTCCTGGTTCCCACTTGCATATATCATGTACAGGTTGCTTTTATAGGACACCCTCCAACTGTGCTTCTGTGCGTTCCTGGACGTGAACCACTGATTTAGAGGGTGGGGTGGGGGCAGTTTGCACCTGACCCACTGAGGGGCTGCTGTCTAGTCCTCACCGCCTCCTCCTTTCATTAACATTCTTTTCATTCCCAATTGCAGAGGGTTTTCAGGCTGATTTCTGTTGTTCCTTCAAACTCGATAAAGCTGCCCATGAGATGCAGTTCAGCCGGAGTGACCAGCATGGCGGTAAAACAAGTTCTGTGCATCTGACGGCCAAGGCCCAGAGCAGAGACCGAGCCAAAGCAGGCCTGGCAGAACCAATGAATCATGACCAATTTCATCTAGTGCCTAATCACATCGTGGTCTCTGCAGAAGGAAACATTTCTAAAAAAACCGACTGCCTCGGCAGAGCACTTAAATTTGACAAAGTGGGCTCCGCTCAGTACCGGAGTGCATCTGAAGAGAAAACCAGCCGGAGAGACTCCGCAAAAGGCAGCGAGTGCTCCCCCGGCCCTGAAGGCCACCGGAAAAACTCGTCCAGACCAGATCACGGTCCTGACAGCAAACTCTCAAGCCTCCTAGTAGATTCGCACCTGGAGATGACCTGTAATAGCTCCTTCCAGGACAAGACACTGCGGAATTCTCCAAAGAATGAAGTTTTACACACAGACATCATGAAAGGGTCAGGCGAGCCCCAGCCCGATCTCCAGCTTACTAAGAGTTTAGAAACGACATTTAAGAACATTTTGGAACTCAAAAAGGCTGGGCGGCAGTCCCAGAGTGACCCCACGGTTAGCGGCTCTGTCGAGTTAGATTTCCCCAACTTTTCTCCAATGGCTTCGCAGGAAAACTGCCTGGAAAAGTTCATCCCGGACCACAGTGAAGGCGTCGTAGAAACTGACTCTATTTTAGAAGCAGCTGTAAATAGTATCCTAGAGTGTTAATAGCGCAGTCCTCCCCGCACCCACCCCAAGACCCCGCCCCGGACAAGTTACATTCTTTCCTGGCAAAAGCAATGGAAACGGTCTCCTGTCTCCAGCCTGCTTGATCTTTCATCACAGGTTATTCTTTCTAATTTCAATCCCATTCTTTGTTTAAGAGCAATACTCGTCGTGGTTACAGGGAGATCCTTCAGTAAAGCTGATCCTTATTAGAAAGCAGTCTGATAGGCCCTATACATTTCAAGTGTTTTAAAAGTGCTTATCGTCATTTTTGTTGTTGTTTATTTTTTTCCCCAAACACTGTAATTCAATGAGATCACAGTACACTTGGCCCTAGGCAAAATTCTGACAATCATAAGTCATTTGAAAAGAACAGACTTTATTAAAGAAAATCAAACAGGACTGTTAGAAGATACTTTTTAAAGAATATCCCCACTGTATCTCCAAATTTGGGCTTTGAGGGGGGTGGGTCTTGGGGTTGTCATGGGCCAGGAGACCACATGGCTCTCCCCTCGGCCATCTGTGAGCAGTTAGTCCTGGCTGCTCTGCTGGGACCCACAACCCCGGCCTGAGCGCCTGTAGCGCACAAGCAGGGCTTCCTGTTCATTCAAGTGCTTTTCTGATGCTCCCTGAGCAAAACCTCACCTCTTCAGCATATCCACGTTGAATTTCATCTAGGGAAAACTTTGTTTTGAGTTGCGACAGCATGACTTGAGATAATCTCACCAGGCAAAATAAAGGAAAAATGGAAACCAGTTAAGTGGCACAGTGTACAGGGGAGGCCAGGATCGAGCCTTGAGGAATATAATATGTATATATGTAAAAGCATATATATTATGTTCACTGTTGAGAAAAAAACAAGTGTTTTGCATTCTACAATTGGATCTAGTCAACATACAATGTATGTTTTTGTTGGTTGCTGGGTTTTGTTTCATTCGACCTCTCTTCGCACCCCCTCCCACAACAAATAGCCAAGCATCGAAAGCACTTTCATTTGAAAACTGTGTTATAATTTTTCAGTTTAAATGTTAAGGGGACTTTGGCCTTGTTTCTGCTTCTTGTTGTCTGAGAACAGTAGTCACACCCCCCGGCAGCAATCATTACCAAAACACAGACAAACCAAAGGTAACCAGGCAGCCCACCACTGAAAGGAAAGCTCTGAGACCCGGATGCCCACTTGAGAGCCAAAGGACACGCCCTGTCATGGTTTGTGTTTGGCCCATGTTCGTGTTCATGGGTGTGACTTACTGCTTTATTTATTGATATTTCTTTTCAGGGCGCTTTCCCATTTTCCTTTCTTGTGTGCCTGCCCCAGCCCCTCCCATTTCTGTTGTCACTCTCATTCTCAATGTCACCGCGACCATCAGTGTCCCCTTGCATTGGGAACGCTACACGTGGCATTCCGTGTGTCCTGACATACGTGTGTGCGTGTGTCTGGGCTGTTCAGGTACAGAGGTTATTTTGGCTACAGAGTGTACACAGTCACCCTCCCTCTTATGTGGACAGGCGCTCATCTCTTCTGTCCATCTCTCTGGCTTTAGAGGAATTCCCACTGGTCTTCACTCGAACACGTTGCCAAGATCTACTTCTGGCCTTCCCCAACATGAGGACAACCCCCCGTCATCATGTTGGACCTTTCTGTTCCAGATTGGCCTTCAATGGAAAGGAGGGCTTCTGATTCCTAGAAAACACAACAGAAGACCTAGACTCTGCCTGCCCCTTAGTGCTCCCCCACACACACACAGAGAAATCCTGGGAGACTGCCAGTCTTCACAAAAGTAAAATACCTTCTCCCTACTCCCACCCCTGAGCCAATAGAAACCGGAAAGTCTGGGCCATTTCACGGTTGCCATGTTTTCCTTATTGTGCCAATGTCCAAGTTGCAGATTTCCCCTTTTTTCCCGTATTGTAGCATATTAGAAAGATAAGTTGGTATTGCCAGTTGGAACTTTCTGTTTGGGCAGCCCTGGGATAACACCCTGCTCTGAACCCCATGATGTCACAGGCTCTTCTTCTCTTAGGGCTCATGCTTCCCTAATTACTAGCAAGACTTAAAGGTGGTTCCTCCTGATCAAATTCTTCTCATTGTGGAAATTTATACCTGGAAGCCTTCTTGGAGGCTACTAATGAGTTACATTAATTACCGAATCAGTGGAATTCTCAAGAGACAAGATAGATCCATGTACATTTGTCACCTCTCTTCTGCCCTGCCCTGCCCTGCTACCCCAGTCCCAGCTTTTCAATATACCATCTTAAAGGGTTTTTTAAAGACTTGACACTTGTCTAGAAAACAGAGAGCCTAATTTACCAAAATGAAACTTGTAAATTTTTGTGTCCTTGTATGTAAGTTTACTTTTAACGGCGGAAAGATTCTAGATAATGACAAATGACGATTACGAAGTATATTTGATTCCTGTGATTAGGTCCTGACTCGCATGTCGAGGCCCCTCTGGTGGAGGGTGAGAGCTCAGCCTCCGATGGCCAGTGTTCAGTTGTTGAGGTTCATTAGTCGAAGTTAAGTTTTAGAGCTACTCGTACTCAGTAACAAAAATCATTTTCTTTTCTTTCTTTTTTTTTTCTGTTGCTGTTGTGGAAGAGTGTGAATTTGTTATTAAGCATTTGATTTTCTGTGTCCTTAAGTACTGCCTAAAGATAAAGCAAATTTTAAACTGGCAATTACGAAAAAGAACTATTTTAGCGCTGAAGAATTTAGTAGACTTTGTTAGATTAGGGAGGCCTTACAGACTGACTTGACTTAAAGAGGATGCGTCACTCACTGTCAGTGTGGTGTGGGCTTTATTTGCTTCAATACCTTCATTTGTATAGTATGTCTCACTTGAAATTGCTTTGTATACATTTTGTAAAAATATTTATAAAATGTTTTGTAAAAAAAAGTATAACAAATTGCAGTTTATTTTGTTATGTTGGATAAATACTGTTAAAAGAAACCAGTCAGTAACTATATTGTTAATCCATGGTTAGGAAATGTTTAGTTGGAGATTACAAAATGAAACAACCATTGCAATACAGCCAAAGATTTGGGAAAATGTGCAACTGTGATTGTCTTGATTTTGCAAAGAAGAGTGGCTGCTTTTCCCAGAAGAAAAGGGTAAGTAAGTGTCCAGCGGGCTTTCTGTTATTAAATCCTGTTACCCAAAACTAGCTCTGCCAGTGAAGGGGTAGGATTTTAATTGATCAGCCTTTCTAAACAGTTGCCAATTAAAGTTGGTCAGTGAGAAAGTTTAGCCATGTACATGTCAGGCCTCCCTCCCGGGACTCCTGCCATATGGGCCCTTAACTAAGGAAGGAAAAATGAGGTCATTTAAAGGTCTCAATCTGCAAGAAATTTCCTTTAGTCATTATATTTCTTTTGTTTCTGCAGGGACAAGAAGGCTAAGGGATAGGTTAAAAAGATTAAGAACTGTTTGACATGAGACTTGTTCCAGAATGAACGCGTTTCCCTTTGGATTCACACATTTGACCAAATTATATTGAGAAGTAACCCCTGTTATGTCTATAAAGTCAGCCCCAGGGGCACTTCTGAATTCCTATACTCCCTCCCAAGTGTAACTTTACCGAAATGGTCAGGAAAACTACCAGAGTGGAAACTTCGTGGAGTAAGGGTCTAAGACTCCTTACCTTTTTCTTTGGGGCCTAGAATTTATACTTAGCCTCCTTATTTTATGGTTTAATGGCTCCCTTTCCCACCCCCACCATTAGGTGGTAGCAGTTGGGATATCAAGATTCTTCAGCAATCAATATATAAAGAGGAAGTCCTTCTCCTATATCTTAACAGAAGTTAGAATAATGACGTCAGTGGACGGATCCCTTAATATCTTCTGCAGTGGTGTCCTGCTATCGAGCTTCTCCCCTTGCTAAGGACAGATACGTGTCCAACATGACACTCGCCCCTCTGCCCATTTGCCGTGGGTGTGCCCCGTGAATAAAGAGAAGGATCATCTGGCTACTTGGTTAGGAGTGAAGTCTGTGTGTTGCGCGGGAGCATGCACAGAGGAAAAAACCTTCTCTTAGGATGGTTAGAGCCCTGAGGCCTGTGTACGAGAGGCCCTATCCCAGGAGAGGGGCCCTAGCACTACCTGATGTGGGGAGAGTAGCCAGGGAGTTACTGGGGGAAAAGGGAAGGGAAAGGAAAGAAACTCTACCATCTTGGGGCACAGCAGCAGCATCGCTCAGGCAGGATATCTGTGGCACTGGATCTGAGCTCTGGCTCTGCTTCAGAGACAGAGGGCAGACTCCCAGGCATCTGGCATTAAGTATCAAACTATCAAGCAGTTTGCAGGCAGTGTGCTAAACCCTGGGCATCTACAGATCACTCAGGTGTGATGTCTATGCTCAAGCATCCCAAGTCTAGAGAGGAAACAAGTCCATAAATAGCTACATTCCAAGAGAAAAGAAACTTGGGGCTAAAATGTTTCCAGATCTCCACTTGGTAGAGAACCACGATCTATATGCCCATGCCCCTCTTATTTCCATGGTTCTTAGTGCAATTTCCTAGGGTACGTTTGAGAAAAAATAAGTATGATACTTTTTGCATGAATGAAGTTAGAGGAATTTTATAGTGTTAACTATATGGAGAAATCTGGTGCAGCAGACACACAAACTGTAGGAGCACCTTTGCAGTATCAAGTGGATTCTAAAGGATACATACAGGCTAAAGTGAATAGCCTGTATGTATCTACACTGCTACTGCTAAGTCACTTCAGTCGTGTCCGACTCTGTGCGACCTCATAGACAGCAGCCCACCAGGCTCCCCCGTCCCTGGGATTCTCCAGGCAAGAACACTGGAGTGGGTTGCCATTTCCTTCTCCAATGCATGAAAGTAAAAAGTGAAAGTGAAGTCGCTCAGTCACGTCCGACCCTTAGCATGGACTGCAGCCTACCAGGCTCCTCCGTCTACGGGATTTTCCAGGCTAGAGTACTGGAGTGGGGTGCCATTGCAGGTTAAAAGGCCTTCATGAGTCCCTGATCTATATTCCTTGTAGGCATGTGCTGGAGCAAATCATGTGTGAAGGTCAAGGAAAGCAGTACAATGGGAGGTGGGAGTGGGTGGGCACAGAAAGTGTCTTTAGCAGCAGAACCTGGGAACAGGCCCCAGGACTTCACCTAAACTCTCATCAGACAGCTTCGTGCAAGTTACTCTCATCCTTTGCTTCCTTGCCTATCAACTGGGAAGACTTGTCCTGATTCTCCACTTTTTAAGGTGTAAAATGAAGCATTAAAGGAATGTGGAAGGTAGGAAAAGCTAAAGTTCCATTCATTATCCCCTAAATAATTCACAAGAGATCTGGGTGGTTCTGTTTTGCATTTGCTCTTGCCTACAGCATGCTCTCTGCCCACCCCCTCAGCTCTCCTGTGTCTACCCTCAACCCTCAGGAGGCTGCCGCCCTCCACCAGTTCTCCTTTTCCCCTTTCACATTTGCTCCCTTTGCTCGTTGTTTATCAGGACCTAAAGCTTCTGTCCTGGAGACAGCAATGGCCACACACTCCGGTACTCTTGCCTGGAAAATCCCATGGACGGAGAAGCCTTGTAGGCTGCAGTCCATGGGGTCGCAAAGAGTCGGACACGATTGAGCGACTTTACTTTCACTTTTCCCTTTCATGCAACCCGCTCCCGTACTTTTGCTCCCTTTGCTCATTGTTTATCAGGACCTAAAGCTGCTGTCCTGGAGAAGGCAATGGCCACCCACTCCAGTACTCTTGCCTGGAAAATCCCATGGACGGAGAAGCCTGGTAGGCTGCAGTCCAGGGGGTCACAAAGAGTCGGACATGACTGAAGTGACTTAGCAGCAGCAGCAGCAAAGCTGCTGTCCATGTTGTCTTTCCCAACTCCAGGCTCACCTGGTTGCTCTCTCCCACCTGCCGCCTGGGGGCCCCATGGCACTCTCTGAGGAGGCAACCAGGAAATCCTGAAACAAAGTCGACTGCAAGGAGGGTCCTAATCCAAGAAAGGTTTGGGGCGGACGGGAAATTGCAAGTTGGGCCCACTTTTGGGTGTGTGGGGTGTGATGCTTTTGCCTTACTGAGAAGGCATGGATTCCAAGTAATCCCAAAATGCAGATATGTTAGGAAAGGAATCCTGGGGCCAATTCAGAGAACCACAGAACGTTGGCTCTGAATTTTTTATTATGGATCCTAGTTCCCCCATCAGGGATCTAATCGGTGCCCCTGCACTGGTGTCTTAACCACCGGACCACCAAGGAAGTCCCTTGCAAGGTGTCCTAAAAAAACAAACAAACATAGTCAAGTGGTTTCTAAAACAGGCAAATCACAAGAACCTAAGAGAGTGCGTTCTTAAACTAATACGTAAGTGATAAACAAAGGGCACACCACAAAGTGTAAGTCTTTCTCCTATTCCAGGCCCTACTCCCATTTCCCCAAAATGACCTCTGTCAACACTTTCCTGTTAGTTGTGTGCTAGTTGCTCAGTCGTGTCCAACTCTGCGACCCCGTGGATTGTAGCCCGCCAGGCTCCTCTGTCCATGGGATTCTCCAGGCAAGAATACTGGAGCGGATTGCTATGTCCTCCTCCAGGGGATCTTCCAACCCAGGGATCTTCCCAAACCCAGGTCTCCCGCATGGTAGGCAGATTCTTTACCGTCTGAGCCACCAGGGCAGCTCACACTTTCCTATATATCCTTTGTACTCTATTACAGAAAATTCAAGAAAATTACAGATTTCAACAAAATTACAGAAAATCAAGATTGAAAAATCTTGATTTTTCAAATGTAGCCAAATGTCTGGGAGTTTTATAGTTAGGATTCTTTGGTTTTATGTAACAGAAACCCATCCGGTCAGTTAACAGCATAGAGAAGTTTTATAGGAAGGATAAAGATTAAAGGGAAGATTGAAGAGCTTGAAGACTTCAGGGAATTTTCTGCTAATCCAGTAATTAGTACCCTGTGCTTCCATTGCAGGGGCCATGGTTTTGATCCCTGGTTAGGGAACTAAAATATCTCAAACCAAACAGCATGGCCAATAAATAAATAAAAATTAAAATTCTAAACTTAATTAGCAAAAAATTAACTTAAAGTATTTGGGGGTCAACTTCCAAAAACAAAAGAACTTGAAGACTTGAGAAAGAGAGAAATAAGAAAACTCCAGGAGGCCTTAGGAGGTAGAAATCCTTAAAAGTCTTGCCCTGGACTAATTCTGTTTCTTCCACTGTCACACTGTTGAAGATTCAAAATCTGGAGGAGAGAGGGTTAGGGTCTTATGGGCAGGTGGGAGTTGAAAAGATGTTCCAGAGACCCCTTTCAATGGATGTATTGGGAGGTCAAGTGTGTTTGGATTTGATGCCCCAAAGACTGTACACAACAAAGGAGAGCTCACTCAGCCCACAAGAGAAAAGGGGACGGAGGTCAGTAGGCCAAAAAAGAAAAAATACCACTGAGATCTCAGGACATAAAGACCTAGCTCACTGCAGATATCAATAATTGCTTAGTCTTCCATAAATTGTTCTAACCATTCCCTCATGATGGACAACTGAAATGGTCAAGAAAAAAGAACTGAGGCCTGTGCGGTCTGGCTATAAAGAATCAGATTCTAGAGGTTGTATATGGCCATGCCCCATTCTCATCTATCTTGCCCAGAGCTCAGGGCGTATACTCAATTCACTATAAACATGTAGTCAGTGAACATTCTGGGCTTGAGAAGTACTCCATCTCTTTTTCTCTGGATCAGTCTGGTAGAATGACGGCTTTGGGTCTGAGAATAAGTGTTCTGCTAGCACCATCTGCTGGCCCTGGAAAGCCTCTGCTGACTCCTGGCCTCCAAGTCTCAGCCAGGGGTGTTACATGTTACTAACACCTCTGAAAGAACTTTCAGTACCACAGAACCTATCTTGTATGTGCAGAGGGGAACTTACAAAAACATTTACTTTGTTTCTTGTTTACTATGTAATGGATGTTTCATAGTTTTCTGGCCTTTCTGTTTTTGCCTTTCCACAAAGTAAGACACATGGTGAGGTGCTGAAAGAGGGAGTAAAAATGAGCCTCACACCACAGTCTGTGATTCTAAAGACCATGTTGTCCTCTGACATTTATTCATCAGGTACTGAGCTCTGTGCATGGTTACTTTATGGTTGAACTATTAATAGTTACATAGCACTTACCAAAATGATGTTTTGAGCTTAGATGGTAAATAAGTCCCTGCAGGTGTCCATTGTTTTGAGAGGTGCTGTAGAAGATTCAGAGAAGTATGTGACAAGTTCTCAGCCTTCAGAGAACCCAATCTAGTCAGGGAAACAATAAGCCAGACAATACAGGATAATATTTGTGGATATGCCTGCAAGTGTGTGCCTGCACGCCTGCTAAGTCGCTTCAGTCCTGTCCGGCTCTGTACAACCCTATGGACTTCAGCCCCCCAGGCTCCTCTGTCCATAGGGATTCTCCAGGCAAGAATACTGACCTGGGTTGCCATGCCTTCCTCCGGGGGATCTTCCCAACCAGGGATCAGCCCCCTGTCTTTTATGTCTCCTGCATTGGCAGCAGGTTCTTTACCACCAGTACTACCTGGGAAGCCCCCATACCTGTAAGTACTAACTGTCAAATAATGACATTGCTTTAGACCTTAAGATAAATATATAAATACATGTAAGATAAATATATGTACTCTGCTAGACATATGACAGTGCCTGGAGCATTTTTTTTCTTGTCACAACTTAAATAAATAATATATATTTGAAAGATAAATATATGTACTATGCTAGACGTGTGGCAATGCCTGGAGCATTTTTTTTTTTTTTTTTTTTTTGGTCACAACTGAGGATGCTAGACATCCTATAATGCACAGGACAGCCGTCCCTGTCCTGTCAAAGAATTTTCTGGCCCCAAATGCCAGTAGTGCCGAGACTGAAAAACCTGTGCTTACGACCCTTAGATCAGTGATGAGCAAAGCAGGTATGATCTCTGCTCTCCTAGTATCATGGGGAAGAGATGTTAAAAATACAATAGCTTCCTGACAGAATTCAAGAACAGAGACTACTCAAGAACCTTGCTCGTCAAAGTGTAGTTTTCAGACCTGAAGCATCTGTATCACTTTGAAGCATGTTTAAAATATGTAGAGTATTGATCCCCGCCCCTTCCTGAATAAAAAGCATGTATTTTAACAACATCCTCAGGTAACTCCTATGCACATTAATGCCTGAGACACGCTGCTCGTAAGGCTTCCAGAAAAGACAAGACGTGAGTTTTCATTGTTTTATGAAAACCAGGAAAGGAGGAAGCATATTCCAGGCGGTAAGAGCTGTATGAGGGAAGGTCCTGAGATAGTAAGTTGGAATTTCTAGTTTTCGGTTCAGCACCAGTAATAACATAGTGTTAAAGTTCGCTTAGCGCCAGACTTTGTGCTAAGAGCTTTAGATGGAGTAGTTCACATAACTCGCCTGAAGCTAGTAATAAGGCAAGACCCATTATGTCTATCTATGGGAAAAAGGAAGTCAGGGGTCAAAGAATTTGCTCAGGGATCCACTGACGGAGCCAGGCCGACGAAATCACAGCTGCGTTTTTCCACCATCTTGCTGTTGCTGCTGCTGCTAAGTCGCTTCAGTCGTGTCCGACTCTGTGCGACCCCATAGACGGCAGCCCACCAGACTTCCCGTCCCTGGGATTCTCCAGGCAAGAACACTGGAATGGGTTGCCATTTCCTTCTCCAATGCATGAAAGTGAAAAGTGAAGTCGCTCAGTCGTGTCCGACTCCAGCGACCCCATGGACTGCAGCCTTCCTCCGTCCATGGGATTTTCCAGGCAAAAGTACTGGAGTGGGCTGCCATTGCCTTCTCCGAGGTGGTTCTTATTCACCTTTACCCACAAGAGAGCGCCAAAGCCGTAGTCCCAGCTCTACCCACCCAGCCACGGAGACGCGTAGCGCAACGAGCGGAAGCCGGAGGCCCAGCGCCCACACTCCACCGGAAGTCAGTGCATTGTGGGAAGCGTCTCGATGTTTATTTACATCCCGGCCTCCAGCGTAAAGCGAGTTCACTTAGAATGGAAAGGACTGGATTCTGAAGATGACACGGCTCCGAAAAGCTTCCAGGAAGTGCGAAGGAAGCTTTGTGTAACTTTTGGCGGGAATCAAGGCTAGCAAAACCTCAGCGGTTTACTACTACTAAGACGGCCCGGGCCGCCCTGCCTTGAGCTAGCGTAGACGTCTCTATGGTACAGTAAACATAGAGAGGCGTCTCTCGGCCCTACGGGGTGGGAACTGCGCATGAGTAGTAGCTGCAGCGTTGGAAAAATGGCGGAAGAAGAGTAAGTGTTTGGGGAGGTGTATCTCTGGCGTGGCTTCTTGAGCATCCGATGCCATCCACGGTGTTTAGTTCTCGCTGGGGGAAAATAAGGGTACTTGTGGACTGAAAGAAGAGAATAGGAAAGGCTCCAGATTACAGAGAGAGGAGTGAGGCGCCGTACGGGTTGGTGTGGGTGGGCGAAGTGGGCCGCCGCGGAGCTCGGGTCATCTCAAGGGGGCGAGGATTGACTTTCGGGCAGCGGTCTGAGAGCAGGCTGGGTTCCCCCAACTGCTTAAGTGTTACCACTGTAGCTGGGTCTGCACGCGACCCAACTCCACGGGGCGGAATCTCATCGCTGATAGTGTCTATAAAGCTGTGGCAGCATTAGCTCTGTTGACGTATATAAGGACCAGTGGCTGTGGGCTTCGTGACTTATTAAGTCTTTGGATCCTAGGAAATATGAGGGGTCCATTTTGAGGGCTAGTGTTAGAAACCACAGATTTCGAAAGGGCCACAGCCCTTAGGAATTTGAAGATAGTGTTTGCCTAGGCCCGGGATATCTTTTGGAAATCTGGTGCATATTTGTTTCTTAAGTACTATCGCTGGTCTCCATTTTCTGTATCAGGCCAAGAAGAAAGATCCCTTTGGTTCCAGAGAATCTCTTGAAAAAGAGGAAGGCTTATCAGGCCCTCAAAGCCACCCAGGCAAAACAGGCGCTTTTGCAAAGGAAGGAGGTAATGGTGGGAACCAGGTGGAGGGAATTAGAGTTTGTGTTTGAGTTGTTCCAGCACGTGTTGAACTAGGCTTGGTACCGATGGCCCCTTCCCCCATCGGTTGGGTTATACCTGGTATTGGTTTCTTGTCTTTGTTTAGCAAAAAATGTATCAAACACTTTCCACGGGCAAAGTACTGGATTTGAGTTGTTAAGGAAGAAAGTAATTGCAGAGTTCCGGGTTCATACCAAGTGATTTGAGAGACCCGAATTTGTACCTGGAAGATTTTTAATGTACCAGTTTTGTACAATTTTTGCTATTTGCTACATGATTTTGGAGAAATACATTTTGGAGGCAGTTTATGATGCCTAACACAGTGTTAGGATCCCTAAACACTTGATGGTAAACATTGCTGCTGCTGCTAAGTCCCTTCAGTCTCGTCCAACTCTGTGTGACCCCATAGATGGCAGCCCACCAGGCTCCCCCGTCCCTGGGATTCTCCAGGCAAGAACACTGGAGTGGGTTGCCATTTCCTTCTCCAGTGCATGGAAGTGAAAAGTGAAAGTGAAGTCGCTCAGTCGTGTCTGACTCTTAGGGACCCCAAGGACTACAGCCCACCAGGCTCCTCCGTTCATGGGCTGACAGCACGTACATTGATTTTTTTGTTTGTTTATCAGGGACTTTTCCCAATAGTTCCCACGGCTTCTCAGCTTCACTTCTTTCTTGTCGATCTTGTTTTTAAATTATATAAGAATAGAGGGGACTTCCTAGCATTCCAGTGGCTAAGAATTCTCGCTTCTATCCCAGGGGGGCATGGGTTCAATCCCTGGTTAGGGAACTAAGATCCTGCATGCTGAAATGTAGCCAGAAAATAAGTAAAAATAAATTAAAAATAAATAAAAACAGGATGTTTGTTTGTGCCCCCTTCCAGAGGATAGGGGAAATAAGCTCTATAAATAATGACTAGTGAATTACCATTGTGAAAGAAAAAGATGACTACAGAGGCCAAAAAATGGTGATGATGGTCTACCTTCTCTGTAGCAGAGGAAAGGAAAACAAGTCAAGTTTAAGCGACTAGAATGGTTTGTACATGATTCCTGGCGGCAACTACGGGACAGAGTGCGACTCAGACGGCTAAGAGTGAAACCTCATGGCTTGGAGGTGCCAGACAAACATTCCTTGGCCTTTGTTGTACGCATTGAAAGGTAGGGAACTTGGGGGATTCCATGAGGCTGGGGAAACTGTTGGTTCAGCTTTAGACCCTTTTTAGGGAGATGAGATTTAAGCCCTTATTAAGGCAAGCTGTGCTAGGAATTCTGGGCTAAGCAAAACAGATTTTGTCTTCAAAATTAGGGAGACTGGAGGACTTCCCTGGAGGTCCAGTGGTTAAGGCTTCACCTTCCAGTGCAGGGGCTGTGGGTTTGATCAGTGGAAGTAAGATCCCACCTGCCTTTGTAGCCAAAAAACCAAAACATAAAACAGAAGCAATACTGTAACAAATTCAATAAAGACTTCTAAAGTTAGTCACCTTAAAAAAAAAAAAAGATTCGGAGATAGGGACTTTCTGATGGTCCAGTGGTTACGACTCTACACTTCCATTGCAGGAGGATAGGTTTGATCCCTGGTGAGGGAACCAAGAATCCCACGTGCCACAAGGTGCAGCCAAAAAATATATAAATATATTAGGGAGACTGACATTAAGCAAACAAACATGAAAATATACTAACTGCTGTGAAGGCAAAGTGCTGGGTGTTAGGACTCGGGGGCCACAGTGTGGTCTGTAGTGGTTTAGGACACTTGAAGCAGGAAGCTGTGGCCTGCCCACATGAAAAGTTTGGGGGGCAGCTTTCCAGGCAGAGATGCAGCAAGTTCAAGTGCAGGATCAAGGTGGTTTCTTAGGAACTGAACCAGGGCCCAGCAGATGGCGCAGTCAGTGCTGGGGGAGCTGTTTCACATTCAGCGGTAACCTTGCCTGTTCCTGCCTGCACATGCAGCGTTAGCTCTCCCTTTCATACCCACTCATCCAAGTCAGAAACGTGGGGTTTTGTTTTTATTTGGCTGCAGCAGGTCTGTTTGAGCACACAGGATCTTCGATCTTCATTGTGGCATGTGAGATCGAGTTCCCTGACCAGGGATTGAACCTGGGCCTCTAGCATCAGGAGCACAGAGTCTTAGCCACTGGACCACCAGGGAAGCCCCAGAAACCTGTGGGTTTTAAGTATGTGTGAGCCTCCTATCCTTGCCCTTGCCCATAATCTCTTCTCCTTTTTGCCCTTTTTTTTGTATTTTTTAAATTAGAGTGTAGTTGGCTTTCATTGCCCATGATCTCTTTTCTGGACTATCACATCAGCCGTCTAGCTAAACTTCCCAGACTTTGGTGTCACTTTCTTGTTTCTGTTTTATAAGCTCTCTTTGGTGATGGTCAAATCTGGTTATGTCTCCTTTACTTAAAATCTTCTCTAGCTTTTAATACCCACAGACACAAGTCCATGGTCCTTAGCTTGACAAATACAGCCCTCCCCATTACAAGTCCAGGGACCATTTCTGTCCCTGTAGCACCTCGGCCGTTGCTCCACATAGCGTGGTGAGTGATCTGTTTACATAGCTGCTTCCCACTCAGTTAACTCTGTAAGTCATGCTCTGTGTCCTGCCCTCTGGGTGCCCATTAGTGGCACACACTTCATGGTGCCTGCTGGGCAGAGCCTGACTTTGCTGTTCATTTCAGGATTAATGGGGTGAGTTCACTGGTGCAAAGGACCATTGCCAGACTTCGCCTAAATAAGATTTTCAGTGGCGTCTTTGTGAAGGTGACCCCTGAAACCATAAAGACGCTTCGTATCGTGGAACCTTATGTGACCTGGGGGTGAGTGTGGTTTTCTGTGTGGATTCGCGTCACATTATAGTGGAGAATGCTGAGAACACTGGGCGCGCAGGGCGCTGTTCTCCAGCGCTGTTACTGAGTCAGGGGAACATCGTGCCACGACCACAGTCATCGGGGGCCAACTGCCCGCCGTAAGAACCTTGAACATGGAGCAGGTAGCGCAGGGGTTATTGGTACAGCTCAGAACGGTTTGAACAGGGCTGTGGTAGGGCTTGGTCAGCTGTAGGTTAAGGCTGAGTAAGATAAGAGATTATTAGAATCTTGAAGCAGAGCTAGGGTGGTATTCCTTCAAACATTAAAACCCCAAAAAAGACTTGGATTTCATTTCAAACTTTTTCAAACTCTTGAATAGGGTCACGTAAGGCCAAAGTCCTAGATTATAAGCCACAACTTTATTTTTGCTGGGAAATAAACATCTTTACCTGGCGAGCATTTGTATCTGTAAATTGTAATTTCTAATTACATAGTTGGGGCTGTGTGGGTGTTTTCCACCTCTTTGGGTGTATGCTTCCCAAGTGTCCCAGCTGCAGTGTGTTGAGGACACTCCTGGGGAAGGGGGTTGGGAGACTCCCTAGCCAGGCTACAGGACTGCGCTGCCAGCGTGGTGCAGCCTGCCAGGGGCGGGGCGGCACTGTGATTGAGCTTCGTTCTACCTCACATAGATTTCCAAATCTGAAGTCTGTTCGGGAACTCATCTTGAAACGTGGACAAGCGAAGGTCAACAACAAGGTCATCCCTCTGACAGACAACACAGTTATTGAGGAGCACCTGGGTGAGTGTTTGAGGAGTCAGCAGAAAGGGTCCCCAGAACTTGCCAGAGTGCTGAACTCTGGCACATCAGAGCCTTGCAGTATGTGCTGGGAAAGTGCTAAATACAGGAATCTGAACCTTGTTTCTTAGGGAAGTTTGATGTCATTTGCTTGGAAGACCTCATTCATGAAATTGCCTTCCCGGGGAAGAATTTCCTGGCGATCTCAAGGTTCCTACGCCCTTTCCAACTCTCAGTGGCCCGTCACGCTACCAAGAATAGAGTGGGCTTCCTCAAGGAAGTGGGCTCACCAGGCTATCGAGGTGAACGCATCAATGAGCTCATCCGGCAGCTGAACTAAACCCAGGTGAGGTGGGGCTGAAACTGCCCTTTGGTGGACTCTCAGTGGGCCAGGCCTTGACCCCTGGAAGGTCATCTTGCATTTACAAGTGTATGAGAATAACTTTGGGTGGGAGGTGGCTGGAGATAGTTGAAACAGTGAGTCCCTGGTTAGGACGTGGGGCTGTGTGTAGCTCAAGAGTTACAGGATAGAAAACACTTGCGTGACCAGAAAACCTTCTGTGTTGCTATGTTCATTTTAGCTGGAGATGGAGAGAGAATAATAAACTAATTTCACAAAGGATATTCCTTCCTCTGTTGAAGGAATCTTAATTCTTGAAAACTTTTATTGTTGTGGTTACGCTTAGGTTAGGGTTACAGTACGTCTGTATTAATGAAGTTGTTTTTTCTTCCTCAGCGTACCTGAAAACAGTGCACTGGAAGCGTGTGTTTTGTTTTATGGAATTGTTCAGTATCTTCAAGGAAGATTGTTTTCTGCTAGAATATATCTTCAGAAACTGGAGGGAAGGGCCAGGGGAAACATGGCAACGTTCCCAGCAGACACTGCCTCCCACCTCAGTTCCAAGGAAGAGTTCCTGTGATGACCACCGTCCCACTCTGAAACCAGCAGAAGGCTCATGCCATGAAGGAGAAGTCCTCTTTTGTCACGTCTATCCTGGGCGTTACTGTTGGTGACTGAACACTTACCTATGAATGCAAGACAGCAGTGGACCAAGCCCAGGAGCATGTTGAACCTAGGGTTTCCTGGGGCCTTGTTTTTGGAAGAACTTGAAGTTAGAATTGAGTTAAATTAGAACTTGAAATTAAAATTGAAAGCACACAAAAACAGTGCTTGGTTGTCTCTCCTGCGAGTTCATGTTCTAACTTCAGCGACAGCTTGGCACGCTCTCGGGCCAGCTCTGGGTATATCCAGTGTCTTAGCATTGCAGCTGGCTTAGTGCTTTTCTCTAGCTCAGGATTTTAACCTACTCTTGGATCTGTGAGAAGGGCCCTTTCCCAGAAAAACATACACTCCAGTTTTTTCTTGGAAGTTTAGGCTATTTGTAGATCCTTCTCAGGGACCCAGGGACCTTATGTGAAGAAGTCCTGCGCTATCAGGATTGGTTACACAGGCTCTGATCTTGCAGCCTCCTCTGGTTCTGTGCCCTGTGGGAAGACCAAAGCTTACCAGGGTTTTTTTTTCCCCCTTTCAAGCCAAGTGGATGTTTTCTACAATATGGTAGAATGCTGAGCCCCTGTGCCATTAATCAGTCAATCTAAAAAGAAGTGGAAAACTTAATCCAAGCCAAATTTAAGAATCATAACTCAGAAAGAGCATCTCAGAAAGCCCTAAGAACTGTTTTGCCTGCCCATTAGAAGTGAAGATACAGTTACATAAATTTTTTGAGAGAGGAGGGCTGTACCTCAAATAACATTGACAGCTGATACAGTCCAGACCTGAGTGCCATGGGGCCCCTTATCAAGATGGAATGTTACCTCTAAGGGCTTGTCTTAGGAGAATATTGCTCTTTATGGTGGAGTGGAAATTTCTGCCAATGAGGAAACTTTGGTCAGTGCATAATGCAGCTAGACACAATGCACAGTGGCAGGAGAGAGAAGGCCACAGAGATTTCTTGTTTTGGAGATTTCCTTAGTCCAGTGGCTAAAACTCTGCTTTCAATGCAGGGGGCCAGGGTTCAATCCCTAGTCAGGGAACTAGAGCCCAAATGTCTTAAGTTTGCTTGCATGCTGCAAAGATGGAAGATCCCATGTAGAAGATCTGGCTCAGCCAAATAAAACACTTAAAAGTCTTGCTGTAAGGTATATACTTCACAGTTTCCCTCTGTTCATCTTTCATCTTTTGACAGAAAGTGTTAGGTGACCAAGTATTTGGTCCCTCAAAGCAGGGATGGCGGCTTGCCTGCTGCAGGGCCATTAGGTCCCTTGATGCCAGGTCCTGATAGCCTGGTTCTCTCTCTCTGGGGGTTATGCTAGCAGAATGTTCGTCAGGGACTGACAGTCAATTCTAGATTGTCCAACAAGGGACTTGAGCTAATTTTCCGTATATGTCCATTATTTTATAGAAAACTATAGATGTGATCTAGTTTCAAGTCATTCAAACATCTGAACTTGAGAAATTTGCCTCTTTCATGGGTCTTAAGATGAGGGAACAAATACCATGGCCAGATGGTCCTGTCACTGGAAGACAGAAGCCAGTGTCCTGCACTGAATGCAGACGGACAGCTGCAGGGCCTGTCCTCAGGCTGCCTGTGAGCATCCCGGAACCCAGGGGAAACGTGACTGCATCCCCCTAACCAACCTGGGGAGAGCTGAGATCATAAAGTGTACCAAAAATTTCCTGGGTCCTAGTAGGATCTACCAGCCACTAATATAAAGGATTATATATTGCAGAAAGAATCCACCTGGCATTGCAGAAGACATGGATTCAACCCCGGGTCTGGGAAGATCCCACATGCCATGGAGCAACTAGGCCTATGTGCCACAACTGTTAGGGCTTCCCTGGTGGCTCAGCGGTAAAGAATCTGCCTGCCAATGCATCCCCCCTGGAGAAGAAAATGGCAACCCAGTCCAGTATTCTTGCCTGAAAAATCCCCTGGACAGAGGAGCCTGGCGAGCTACAGTCCATGTGGTCGCCGAGTTGGACACAACTTGGTGACTACACAGCAACAGCATGGCCGGAGGGGCACCGTTGATTGGCTGGTGAGAGGGTCTCAGTGATACTGGCAGTGTAACAGCTTGCACAGTGCTAGACTGGCGCAAAATAATTGGGTTTTGAAACTTGCATGTGTTTGAGCCCAAGAAATACATTTGGTTCCTAAGCAAAACTAAGAGCAATTGTCAAAATAGTATACAATCGGGTCAGCTGTCTTATTTCAGATGTCTTCTCACCATGGTCTGGTAGTGCTGGTCTTAAAGTCAGGTGTCAAAACAAGAGTTTCAGTTCATTCAGGAAAGGCCTGCTAACGTGGCTAAGGAATCCTGTATCCCGTGTCTTTTCCAGTATGAATATGTCCTGGTTGCAGGTGATGGTGAATCCAATCTTCATCCAAGGTTGGATTACTGTTGTAAAGCAACTATACCCCAAACAAACACGCACACAAACAAAAAACCCCAAAGTTAGATTATGGTGATAGACTTCAGAAACAGTGTCCTTTTAATAACTAAACTTACAAGGAGCTATCTGGGAAGTGAGTCTTGTCAGTGAATACTTCAATTAACAAAACTAGAATGTTCACTGAAACAATCTTTTTCTTTCAAAAATTACCCTCATTTCTACCAAATAAGTGGTTAACTGACCATATTGTTAGCTATATAATCTATTAAAAATGTTTACACACATGACACAACCTAAGAAGTTTTATCACCATTTGTTTAACAGTGCTTCTCATTTAACATACCAAATAAGTCTAATCAGTTTAATATTCCTCTGAGATGGGAAGAAAACAAGTATTTTGAGGTGCTCCAGGGGACAATTAGGAAAACCTCAAAGTTAGTTAGAGAGGTCAAACAAACTTCACTTAGAATTCGATCTTTGGAAAGGTTGTCAAAAGTATCAAAATGTTTTAAAACACTTGGTCAAATAGAATCACAGGTCACTGTGAATTCCCATTCACCTAACCAAAGTGACAGTGAAAGATCTCAATGGCAAAGTCAGGTCACTCAAACAAACTCATAATCTACTGAAAAAGCAGCTCAATATTTTAAGAAAAATGTGTCCTCTTAGAAGGCCAAACTCAGGTTTTGTACCACTTTAAAACTTTTTCTTAAGTTCAGTCTTAGCCAGTCTTGACCATGCACAAAACTCTCACAGTGTCCTTTTTCACAAACCTCCATGAATTTCTCTATCCGTAAAGAAATAACCAGCTCTAGGACACCACCTTTTTTTTCCCTTTAACAAAATGCATTTTCATTCCTTATACTTTGCTTTGTTGAAAACACACATCCTACCTTCCTTGCATCCTAAAATGTCTCCTTTATAATTCTTAACCTTAAAACCTTAAAATTTCAGGATTTCCCTGGTGATCCAGTGGTTGACTCTGAGCTTCCACTGCAGGGGACACAGGTTTGATCACTAGTCAGAGAACTAAGATCCACCTGACGTGCATGGTATGGCCACACACACACACACACACACACACTCAAAATCTCTAGTGAAAACCAAGAAGCAAGTAATTGTAAACTGCTGTGATATCAGCATTTCCTGATTGACAAACTTACGTGTTAGTTTTCCTCTCTTAAGAACAGACCTCCCCAACAATTAATGTTCTGGTATTTCATCCTATTTGAAATGACCTGGATAGCAAATGAATTCTCGTAATTTAATTTGGTTTAATTTCTAGTTACCAAGATCTGGAGATACCTCACCACACAGTTTGCTGGAGCTCAGTGAAAGCGCCAAGTCCCAGCCACTGGACCATCAGGGAATTCTTGGCTCAGTTTCTCTCAATGACACCGTCATGAGTGCTTGAAGCACCAGGCAATCAGCCTCTGTCATGCCCCCAGATAAGCAGTACTTACTTGATGATCACAGTGGGGTTTCCTTATGGGACGGCTACAGGTCATGAAAACTGATCCTACGACACTTCTGGGAGATCCTCTGTCGTCTAAGAGTATCTTGTAACTGGAAGGAGTAAAATGTCCCTTTATTCTTTGGAGATGAAAAATTCAGTCTCTGACTTCACTAGTAAAATTTTGTTCAGACCATGTATCAACTCATTTTTTTTTTTTCAATTTAAGCCAAATTTGACAAAAACCCAGCCACACGTTTCCCTGGTTCTCTTGCCCAGAGCCCCTAGGTTCCTAGGAAATGCACCAGTGCCCCAAAGACAGCAAGTCTTAAAACCAGCTCAAATAAAAATTTTAGGATCAACACCCAGACAATGAGATTTGAGTATCAGGAGAACTTACCAAGAACTGAGGAGTGTTGAGAAGCTGGTGGGGCTCAATGGGCCCATGCCAGTACCAAGCGCTGGTTCTGAGTAGACCCCAGGTAGCCTCTGGCAGGAATCTCTGATAGCCTACACCAAGCATATATTAATGAAATGAAAAATAAATCTAAAAAAGAAACTTAAGCTTTTATTTGAGCCAAATTTGAGAATTATAATCCAGGAAGAGCATCTCAGAAAGCTCTGAGAACTATTATGCCCGTAAGAAGTTATATAGTTTTTTGAGACACAGGGCTGTACATTAAATGACATATTGTTGACAATTTACATAATCCAGATCTGAGCACCATGTGACCTCTTATCAAGAAGGAATATTACCTTTAAGGAGTTGTTTTAGGAGAATGTTGCTCTTTACTGTTGAGTGGCAATTTCGACCCACGGGGAAGGTTTTGACTGACGGAAAGGTTTCGACTGATGCAAAATGCAGGTACACAATGCACAGTGGAGGGAGAGAGGAGGCGAAAGGGCAGAGATTTTTTTGGTTAAAATTTTTCTTCTCTTGCCATAAAATATGAATTTTATTTCACAGTTAATTGGCTCAAGAGTTAACCTGCCAGGAATAGATGTTACTCATACTGTAAAGCACAGTGAAGTCAGATTTATTTAAAATGATGTATCAAAGTCATGAGAAAAGAGCAGTTGTGAATGTGGAAGCCCAGGGTTTATAGCCCAGATCTTATACTAAATACAGGAATGTTCCTACTTTTGCCTGTAAAATGGAACTAATATAGTCTTGCCTGTCTGCCTCTCATAGTTGAGTATTATTATAAAGGAGGTTTAAAAACTTATGCTCTTCTGTATTGTATACCATAATATATACCATTCCCTGAACAGACCGTGGCACGATTCTTATTTCTGGGAAAAGCTAGTCCTTTTAATGTGTGCTAATATGGGTTCGTGAGTCATGAACCAGTATGTTCTAGGTGTAGGTGGAACAAAAAAACCTAGTTTCAGGAAGCAAGAGCAGGTACAGTGAGCCAAGTAGCTGATTTAAGGAGACTGACTTTAGAAGGTAGGTAGAGCTTTTCCTCAGCTCTCAATCCTCTAGCCCCTTGCCTGACCCAGCTGGTTCTCAGAGCCTAGGGTTCTAGGGGTTGTTGTTGACTGGCTCTTTTTATGCTTTGAGAGTTCATTCATTGTCATTCCAGGGCCAAGTTTTCTCATCAGACCTTTTTTTTCACTGCTTATCTGGAGAATGGTTATCTGAAATCAAAATGCCACTTGTATCCCAAATTCACTTCCACAACCACCAGTATAAACTAAACCAGGAGATAAACACTGATGTCTAAACTCCTAAGAAAGCATTCCCAGTGGGTCAGAACCATTTAGTGTTTCCTCAGTTCAGTTCAGTCGCTCAGTCATGTCTGACTCTTTGCGACCCCATGAATTGCAGCACACCAGGCCTCCCTGTCCATCACCAACTCCCGGAGTTCACTCAAACTCACGTCCATCGAGTCGGTGATGCCATCCAGCCATCTCATCCTCTGTCGTCCCCTTCTCCTCCTGCCCTCAATCCCTCCCAGCATCAGAGTCTTTTCCAATGAGTCAACTCTTCGCGTGAGGTGGCCAAATTATTGGAGTTTTAGCTTTAGCATCAGTCCTTCCAATGAACACCCAGGACTGATCTCCTTTAGAATGGACCGGTTAGATCTCCTTGCAGTCCAAGGGACTCTCAAGAGTCTTCTCCAGCACCACAGTTTGAAAGCATCAATTCCTCAGTGCTCAGCTTTCTTCACAGTCCAACTCTCACATCCATACATGGCCACTGGAAAAACCATAGGCTTGACTAGATGGACCTTTGTTGGCAAAGTAATGTCTCTGCTTTTGAACATGCTGTCTAGGTTGGTCATAACTTTCCTTCCAAGGAGTAAGCGTCTTTTAATTTCATGGCTGCAATCACCATCTGCAGTGATTTTGGAGCCCCCAAAAAATAAAGTCTGACACTGTTTCCACTGTTTCCCCATCTATTTCCCATGAAGTGATGGGACCAGATGCCATGATCTTCGTTTTCTGAATGTTGAGCTTTAAGCCAACTTTTTCACTCTCCACTTTCACTTTCATCAAGAGGCTTTTTAGTTCCTCTTCACTTTCTGCCATAAGGGTGGTGTCATCTGCATATCTGAGGTTATTGATATATTTCTCCCAGCAATCTTGATTCCAGCTTGTGCTTCTTCCAGCCCAGCGTTTCTCATGATGTACTCTTCATATAAGTTAAATAAGCAGGGTGACAATATACAGCCTTGACGTACTCCTTTTCCTATTTGGAACCAGTCTGTTGTTCCATGTCCAGTTCTAACTGTTGCTTCCTGACCTGCATATAGGTCTCTCAAGAGGCAGGTCAGGTGGTCTGGTATTCCCATCTCTTTCAGAATTTTCCACAGTTGATTGTGATCCACACAGTCAAAGGCTTTGGCATAGTCAATAAAACAGAAATAGATGTTTTTCTGGAAGTCTCTTGCTTTTTCCAGGATCCAGCAGATGTTAGCAAGTGTTTCCTAAGTAGCATTAAAAAATGAAAGCATACCTATGCACTGCAAGTAGTAACATTATGATATTTGTTTCAATGTATATAAGGACTGAAACAGAGTCTAAAAAGATAGTTTTTTAAATGGAGGTTCCCAGTCCTGAGATACAAATGCAAAACCACTGCAGTGATGCTCCCAGGAGGCTTGAGTCCAGCTGATAGGTAGGGGTGAAGCACAAGGAAGAGCCGAGTGGCCAGCACCCAAGGTCTGAGTCTACGTGGGACATGGTCATTCCCTCCAGGTCTCAGAAAAACACACAACTTTAAATTGGAGAATTATGTTTTATTTGGTGAACATTCTGAGCAATCAAGCCTGGGAAGCAGCCTCTCAGACAGCTCCGAGGGACTGCTCCAAAGAGGAAAGGAAGGAGCCAGGATATTCAGGAGTTTTGCAATAAAAATCAGGTAGTCAGAACATCAAAAGTTTAATTAAAGAAAATCCAAACATCTCAATTTAACGAATTTAATACTTTTCTATGTATGGGAAGATGCAAGAGTCCAGGCTTACTGAAACCATTCCTTTGATATGTACCTGACCTATCCAGGACCAGCATCCCGCTCTTTCCCATCCTGAGTTCCCTCAGGGTGCACCCCGGTGGCCACAGCGGCTGAGGGCCTGGCAGCAGGCAGCCCACCTGTCTCTCCTGAGCTCCCTCAGGGCTCACCATCAGGGGCAGTTGTAGCAGCTGATGGTTTGCTGGCTACAGCCCCTTTTGTTGGTTGATATGGCAGGCAACATTCTTCATCCACAGTGCTTCCCCTTAGTAATAAAATTCGACCAACATTTGGGCGACATTTCACGACCTATATGGTCCCATGGTGCTAGGAAGGCTCATTCCTAGAGCAGGCAAAGATTCTGTTGATAAGCTACTCAATGTATGGAGAAGTTTTCTTGGAGCAGGCCCTGTTGATATCTAAAATTCTCTGGCTCCCTTGTCTTACTAGTCTATTATGATCGAGGAAAGGTTTTTCACTGTTGCTTCTTCCCATATCTAGAATCACACTATTACAATCATTGATCTATTTCCTTGAGATGTTTAGCCATCATTAATTTTGTTAGAGACCTGGTTACACATTGAGTAATGCAAGAGACAATCTTATAAACTAGCTGGGATAAGTAATAGAGCTAGTAACATTAATAAGATCATAGTACAACAGAGAGAGACACAAACCATAAACAATCTGAAAACAAAGAACAAACTAAAACAATGATTAGTATGAAAGTGAACATGTTAGTCACTCAGTCATGTCCGACTTATTGTGACCCATGAAATGCTGTCCACCAGGCTTCTTTGTCCATGGAACTGTCCAGGCAAGAATACTGGAGTGGGTAGCCATTCCTTTCTCCAGGGGATCTTCCTGACCCAGAGATTGAGCCCAGGTCTCCTGCATTGCAAGCAGATTCTTTACCATCTGAGCCACCAGGGAAGCCTATAACTACTTTAATTTGGTTGTAATAAGCCATCAAGTCCATAGGAGACCTAGCTGGAGAAGCCAAATTCTGAGAGCATTAGGTACAGAGAAAAAGACAAATGTTTCCTTTTTATAAAGGTATATTTTATCAACATCGGAGAAAATGTTTTTCTGGAAAATAAAGATTTAAAACCAGTACTTTGCAGAAAAAGTCATAAAATTATAAATGTTTATTTACCAGTTCATTCAGTCCTATGTAATTAATTTCTGATGATCTGGATGAAGTACTCAGGTTTTCCATTAGAGTTTTATAATTTCTTACCCAGTTCAGTGGTATGATCTAAAAGTTACCAGAGCTGACCTTCCGGCAGCCGGGCCACGCGCCGAACCGACACTGACAGGTCCTCGCGATTCGGCCCGACGCGCCCCCTCTAGCGACATCATGGTGGCGTACTGGCGACAGGCTGGACTCAGCTACATCCGATACTCTCAGATCTGTGTAAAAGCAGTCAGAGATGCACTGAAGACTGAATTCAAAGCAAACGCCATGAAGACTTCTGGGAGCACCATAAAAATTGTGAAAGTGAAAAAAGAATAATCTACCCTGAGTACAGCCTGAATGCTGCATGTACAAGGTGAAGCTGTGGGCACATATTATAGCAGATTGGAAACCATCTCCCTTCATGGAAAAAAAACAAAATAATACCTGTCTTGTTCATAGATTGACAATGCCAGTAAATTAAAGTACAGTTCACTCTAAAAAAATAAAAGTTATCAGAACTTATATTTGTCAAAATTCCTTTTTATGAATTTTTTAAAAGATTTTTATTTTATAGAAGCATCAGAGTAAAACTGACTGTCAACAAATGATAAGACTTAAATGGCATGGTTAAAGATCTGATTGCAATGCAGCTGGCAGGAAGGAAACTTGGATATTTCTGTGACATATAACATTTTAAGATAATAACTAGAATTATGACTAATAGCATTATACCAAAGCATATCAGAATTTTATAAATTTCATATAAAATTTAGAATATCTATAAAATTTATCTATATAATATAACCTAGGGTTCATCTCCAATCATTTGACAATGATTCTCAAGTAATTGAACATATCAAAGAAGCCTAATTAGCCTAATAGGCTAAGTAAGATGCCTTACAGTTCATCTGAAATATCCCAGACTTAACCAGAGATCAAACGAACCTTAAAGTTTGATATCTGGGAAATTTGTCAAAAATATTATCACTTGGTCAAATAGGATTACAGGCTTCCCTGGTGGCTCAGACAGTAAAGAATCTGCCTGCCAATTCAGGAGACCCAGATCCCTGGATTAGGAATCCCCTGGAGAAGGGAATGTCTACCCTTCCAGTATTCTGACCTGGAGAATCCCATGGACAGAGGAGCCTGGAGGGCTACCATCCACGGGGTTGCAAAGAATCAAACACAATTGAGCGACTAACCATTTCAAACAGGATCATAGGTTACTGTAAAACAATACTCGCTTAACCAAAGTGACAAAAACTTTTTTTAAAAAGCAACAAAAAACAGATCACTTAAAAAACTTCACACAATCTGTTACCAAAAGCAGTATATCAAGAAAACTTCATTCTCTTAACAGACTAAATCAAATCCAAGCTTGCACCAGCCTACTTTTAATAACATTATCCATTTACCTAATTAAATTTATCTAATCTGAGCCTGCCCATGTACAAACTTTTTCATGGCTTTTTTTTTTTTTACAAATTTTCTACAACTTTTTATATTCGTATTAATTTGTCCGTTTTTTAAATCCAGAAATAACCAGCTCTAGGGAATCATTCTTTCCCCTTAATAAAATGTATTTCCATTCCTCATATCTTTAGCTGAAAACACATATCCTATTTCCCTTGCATACTGAAACAGCTCCCTTATTATCTTTAGTAGTTCTAATTATATACAACAATTTTAACCATTATAAACCTTAATCTTGGGATTTCCCTGGTGGTCCAGTGGCTAAGACTGCATCCACCAGAGTTCTATCCCTGGTCAGGGAACTAGATCCCACATGTCCCAACGAAGACCTGGGGCATCCAAATAAATAATGAATATTTTTTTTAAAAAACCCTTAATCTCTAGCAAAAACCAACAAGCAGCAAGTAATTATAAACTGTCACATCAGCCTTCCCTGACTGGAATATTCCCAAACCTCTAGAAACATATATCATGATTTCTTTCCTCAATGTGGTACAAGATGTGTTTCTAATAAACACTTAGTTTTCTTCTCCTAAGAAAAGTGGTTAAATGTAGAACTGTTTAGCAGTTAATGTATCAGCATTTTCTTATTTGAAATAATGTGGACATTCAATACATTCTCCTCATTTAACTTAACAAAACTCAAGTTACCAAAACTCTGGAGAAACTTATAGACAGACATACCCAAGATATAATTACTTCTAAAAGAGTTCACCTGAAACTCTCATCATAGTTACCTTTATTTTACAACTTATAAAAATACTGCCATACCAAGTAAACGTGCTGTTGGCAAACCATAACAGAAACAGCATGAATCTACTGACCTTCAGTAAACCTAGGTACAATAAAGACATGTCTATATTGATTAAGCTAGCAAGCTTAAGCTACTTTTAATACCAGATTTTATACTATATATAAAATAGATAACCAACAAGGACCAACTGTATAGCACAGAGAACTATACTCAATATTTTCTTTTCCCTTATCAGATCAGATCAGATCAGTCGCTCAGTCGAGTCCAACTCTTTGCGACCCCATGAATCGCAGCACACCAGGCCTCCCTGTCCATCACCAACTCCTGGAGTTCACTGAGACTCACGTCCATCAAGTCACTGATGCCATCCAGCCATCTCATCCTCTGTCATCCCCTTCTCCTCCTGCCCCCAATCCCTCCCAGCATCAGAGTCTTTTCCAATGAGTCAACTCTTCGCATGAGGTGGCCAAAGTACTATAGGAAAAGTCTGAGAAAGAAAAAAAAAATATATATATATTTGTATGTGTGTATATATATGTATATAAACTGAACCACTGTGCTGCCCTAACACCTGAAACTAACACATTATAAGTAATGATATGTCAATAAAAACATTTTTTAATGAGACATTAATATTGAATATTTCTTAGATCATGTAAACCTGAAATTCATTCTGGCCAGTTTCTTTCGTATTTAGAAATATTTAGTTTGTAACATCTTACTTTTAAGTCAGTTATATAGAGCTCTTTTTAAAATTTAATTTTAATATTTCCTAGAGGTAGAGCCATTTCATAATAATGTCTCTTACTAATGTACACATGGACACATAAACAAACAAAACTAGAGATCTCATAGCTTCACTTTAAAACTTAGTTATGAATCAGTTATTACAATATAAGCTTACTAGTTCCCACTCCAGTGTTCTTGCCTAGAGAATCCCAAGGATGGGGCATCCTGGTGGGCTGCCGTCTATGGGGTCACACAGAGTCGGACACGAATGAAGTGACTCAGCAGCAGCAGCAGTTCATAAGTAAGTTGGAATAAATTACATTTGCTTGCTAAGATGACAAAGGCTTTATTACTTGTGGAAGAGACTTTTAAGATTTGTATTTGATCTTGATAAACCCTTAAGGAGGCTATGAACTGGATTTTGGTGGAGGGTGCCTTTCCAACTGTTTAAGTTTTAAAAGGCCACTTTTTCCTTTTTTGTTCCTTGGTTTCAGGTTCTTTCTGAGTCAATTAGGCTCAGTTTCAGGTTCTTGTGGGTTGTATTTACATTTCTGATTTATCAAGACTTGTGAGACAAAAACTTTTAAATTTCCAAGAACTTTTTAGTCACCTAAATTATATTAAAAGATTGATTTGAAAAGATTTCTAAATTTCAGAGTTCTGTGTTCTAAAAGTTTCGGGTTTAATTTATCATGCCTTCAAAAACTTCTCTGGTGGCTCAGAGAATCCACCTGCAAATACAAGAGACATGGGTTCCATCCCTGGGTGGGGAAGATCCCCTGGAGAAGGAAATGGCAACCCACTGCCTGGTAAATCCCATGGACAGAAGAGGCTAGCGGGCTATAGCCCATGGGGTTGCAAAGAGTTGGACTTAGCACGTAAAATAACAAAAACTCACAGAAGGCAATGAAGAAAGGCTCTCTTTTTGAGTGCACAGGTTAGGCTCAGAGCAAAATCTCTTATTAGCTCCTGAATATGAATTCTCAGGTTCTTACTTTATATGGTATGGGCTCAGATAAGCCTAAGATTTCCTTTAGTATGTTTAATATTTCCTGAGGGGTAGATATATATGCCCCTTCTTATAATATCAAGCAAGGGAAGCATTCCCCAGCAAAACATGTCTATTCCACAATATAATTAAGCAAAAGAGATGTAACTATCGAATATAAGGCCTATTTAAATAAATAATTTTTATTAACTTTCATCTCAATTCTATCAACTTTTATACCTTTAACTTTAATTTTCATTAGGACCCAATGAACAAGTTTTGGTCTTACAAGGAATTCTAGAACTCTTTATTTCCCCAGACCATTTTACCTACTTTGTATTTTTATACTGGGGCTCTGGAGTCCCCAGTCAAGCCAAGGGATTCAGGCCCTTTTGTCAAACTTTTAACTTGATTGATTAGCCTGTCGCCCCAAATAATTGTTGGTAAAGTATCTCAGTGTATTTTTTTTTCAGCCCTTTAAATACATGTTTTAACTCGGGTAAATAGAGTGGACTTGTTTGGTACCCTTTAAAGTTGGAGACCACTAGGGGGTCCCTTTGGCCCATCCAACCTTAGGTAGTGTTTTATCAAACCTTTGATTTAATCCTATTAACGCCTGTTTTATTTATCCCACTTTTAAGTAACCATCTAAGGATTTCTTTATCCATTTGGGACCAGTCACCTTAAAATCTCCACCTTGTTGGGGAGAAGTCTGTAGACTTTCCCTTCAGTTTTTTCTTGTTTTCCTGTTAATCAACCTAATTAATTATTCCAGTGTTTTTATTATCATCTATAAGACCCACTGAGGGGAAGAATAGACCACAGTAAGGCTTCCCAAACCTTGTTTGTTTTAAACTAAGGGAGTTCTTAGGTTAACCATCATATTTTTTTCCCACCTTCCTTTCTCCTCACAGATACCAATAAAACAGCTATTTATAATGAGAGCTCTCTAAAATTTTACCAGTTTAGAGTTTCTCCAATTTAAAGGCTCCATCATCTGGCCATTCATGAGAGGTATCTTAATAGTGCCTCAAACCAGTAAGATGCAAGAGGCATTCCCCACAAGATGCCACCTAAACAAGACCCAGAAAGTTTATTCCCCAAAAATAGGCTAAGAAAGGAAAGGCCTTTGGGGTACAGGCTGCAACCACCAAAGTTCAGTTGGCAAAAAGCCTCAGAGGAAAACATAGGAGATACACTCTTTGACATACATCAACATGTATCACAGCAAGATCCTCTTTGACTCACCTCCTAGAGTAGTGGAAATAAAAACAAAAGTAAACAAATGCGACTTAAACGAAAAAGTTTCTGCACAGCAAAGGAAACAATAAACAAGATTAAAAGACAACCCTCAGAATGGGAGAAAATAATTGCAAACAAAACAACTGACAAAGGGTCAGTTTCCCAAATATACAAGCAGCTCATGCAGCTCAATACCAGAAAAACAAACAAACAAAAAAAGGATGCAAGACCTAAACAGACATTTCTCCAAAGAACACATAAAGATGGCCAACAAACACATGAAAAGATGCTCAACATTGCTCATTATTAGAGAAACGCAAATCAAAGCTACAATCACCTCACACCGGTAAGAATGGCCATCATTAAAAAATGTACAAACAGCAAATGCTGGAGAGGATATAGAGAAAAGGGAACCCTCTTGCACTGTTGCTGGGAATGAAAATTGACACAGCCACTATGGAGAACGGTATGAAGATTTCTTTAAAAAACCGGAAATAGAACTACCATATGACCCAACAACCCCACTACTGGGCATATACTGAGAAAACCATAATTGAGACACCTAACCTAGATAGCATATTAAAAAGCAGAGACATTACTTTGCCACCAAAGGTCCGTCTAGTCAAGGCTATGGTTTTTCCAGTGGTCATGTATGGATGTGAGTTGGACTGTGAAGAAAGCTGAGTGCCGAAGAATTGATGCTTTTGAACTGTGGTGTTGGAGAAGACTCTTGAGAGTCTCTTGGACTGCTAGGAGATCCAACCAGTCCATTCTGAAGGAGATCAACCCTGGGATTTCTTTGGAAGGAATGATGCTAAAGCTGAAACTCCAGTACTTTGGCCACCTCATGCGAAGAGTTGACTCATTGGAAAAGACTCTGATGCTGGGAAGGATTGGGGGCAGGAGGAGAAGGGGACGACAGAGGATGAGATGGCTGGATGGCATCACCGACTCGATGGATGTGAGTTTGAGTGAACTCCTGGAGTTGGTGATGGACAGGGAGGCCTGGCGTGCTGCAATTCATGGGGTTGCAAAGAGTCAGACACGACTAAGCGAGTGAACTGAACTGATACCCCAATATTTACGGTAGCACTTTTTACAATATCTAGGACATGGAAGCAACCTAATGTCCATCGACACATGAATGGATACAGAAATTGTGGTACATATATACAATGGAATATTAGCTATAAAAAAGAACACATTTGAGTCAGTCCTAATGAGGTGGGTGAACCTAGAGCATATTATACAGAGTGAATTAAGTCAGAAAGAGAAAGATAAATATTGTATATTAACACATACGTATGGAATCCAGAAAGATGGTACTGATAAACCTATTTACAGGGCAGCAATGGAGCAGCAAACATAAAGAGCAGACATGTGGACACAGAGAAGGAGAGGGTGGGATGAATTGAGAGAACAGCATGGAAACATACACAGTACTGTATGTAAAATAGATACCAAGAGGGAATTTCTTGTGTGACACAGGGAATTCAACCCAGTGCTCTGTGACATCCTAGAAGGGTGGAAGATGGGAGGGAGGCTCCGGAAGGAGGGGACATACGTATACCTGTGGCTGATTCATGTTGATGTGTGGCAGAAACCAACACAATATTGCAAAGCAGCTATTCCCCAATTAAAAAAATACATATATACAGCAAAAAGCCCATCAGAGTTGGTAGTCAGAAAAAAGACTGCTCAGAATCCCAGCCTATATGACTGTCTGCCAAGTGTACACCATACCTTCCGGATGGCAGAGACCAAGTTCTCAAAAAACTAAAGGCCTGACACAAAAGGCCTGAAAGAGATGAGGTGGAATATTTACATCTCAAACACACATAAAAATGCAAGCTCCCCCTACAAGGGCTTTTGCTTTTGTTTAAGGTCAGAATTCAGATGTTTTTTATCAAGCTGGCTTTTTCTAACTTAACTGCATAGTCAGTAAGAGAGCCCCAACTTAAGTCATTTTCAGGGTGGGATTTCCTTTAATTCCCAATTAAGTAGGTATTTGCAAGTACGAACTCTGTACATTCACAAATCTGGCTGGAGTGTTGTTAGTCTGAGGCGGGTTTTCTGATGTCCCTCATTTTTGTTTGAGAGAATCTATTTCCCATTTTAAAGATGAATTTCTCAGGGATAAGATTTACTTTTAAATCTTTTATCTGAGTGAATTCTTTTTAAGGTATCCAATTTGAGGAAGGCCTCAGCTGAGCCTCTTACTGAAACATGCAGCCCAGACTCCTCCTCATCTTTTCTACTGGGCAAATCCCAGTGTCTTTCAACCAGGCTCCCTCTGTATCTTTCTGCTAGAGGGTACTTTCTTCCAGTGTCTTTCAACAGAGCTCCTCCAGTATCCTGTCAACTAGGGAGGTCCCTCCCCAATATCTTTCAATTGCGAAGCCAGGTACCTGTTAGACACTGCCAAGCAAAGCTCAGAATACTCCATCAAAAATCAGGAGATCCGAGAACAAGGAGAGACTCAGCTAAATTCGTCTTAACTCTACGAGTAGGTGGGTGGGCACAAGAGGTCTCTGCTAGTACCAAGGCTCCATTTCCCCGTAGAGTTCAGGCGAAGGAAAGAAGTCTGCTCTGGGTTCCCTCAGTGGTCATCAAAACTGTGGACTGGAAAAAAAAAAAAAAAAAAGGCAAAACCTAAAAGTGGAGAATAGTTTTATTTGGCAGACTGAGAACTCAAGCCCAGGAGGCAGCCTCACAGAGCTCTGAGGGACTGCTGTGTAGGATATACAAGAGTTTTGCAACAAAATCAGGTAGTCAGACCATCAAAAGATTACTGATAAAGAAAACCAGACAGTTCACGTTAAAGAATTTAGCTTTTCTCATGCATAGGAAGTCATACGAGTCCGGGCTCACTAAAATCATTCCTTTGCTATGAACCTTAGCTAACCAAGGCCAGTATCTTATTCTATCCCATCCGGAGGCATCTCAGGGCGCACGGCTGGGAGTGTCTGCAGTGGCTGAGGGCTCAGTAGTAGGCCTTCCTCCATTCTGGGGATGTCCCTTGGGGCTGCAGTGTCCTTTGCCAACAGGGCAGCAAAATTTTTCATTCACAGCTGCAAAGGACCTCGAGCCTCAGAAACGGCCGAGC
Source organism: Bubalus kerabau (assembly GCF_029407905.1). Taxonomy (NCBI): domain Eukaryota; kingdom Metazoa; phylum Chordata; class Mammalia; order Artiodactyla; family Bovidae; genus Bubalus; species Bubalus kerabau. The sequence goes on along the minus strand of NC_073626.1, from coordinate 35,513,896 downwards.
CAGGCTCCTCCAGGCGGCTCCTCTGCCCACTCGGAGGGTCGGCGAGCCTACGGTCCCCAGTCTGGAACTGTGGCGCTGGGTGCTCCGCGGAGCGCGCGGCCTCCCAGGGCTTGGGTCTCCTCGGGAGTCGGGACGCCGTGGGTTCGTCAAGGGTGGCCGCGACCTGGCGCCTCTCCAGGCCGGGGAGCTCCTGGCCCTGCTGGACCAGCTGCAGGAGCTGCGCAAGTGTCACCGAGGCCTGGGTTGACTCGGCGGGCGAGGAAGCCGGGCCGGACTCGCTCCGACAGGTAAGAGGCTCCATGGCGGGCGCGGAGGCCTGGGCGCTTCCGGGTTGGATGGACGCAACCACGGCCGGAAGAAGTGAAGGGGGACGCAGACCGTACCAAGTGGCCCAGAGAACGGGGGGCCAGCTCCGCGCCGAAACGCTTTACCCACACATAGAGCCCTTAGCTCGACCCAGAGGCCCTGAAATAAAATGCTTTAGAAGCCGGGAAGGCTTGCACAGAACGGAACTGCGTGCGCACACGCCGATACAAGCAAAAAAAGACCCGAGTTTGCACAGATGCCTGGGCCATGGCAACTCACCTGCTTTCACGCATGTGCTGAGACTACTGCGTAGACACGTGGCGCGTGGTGGGGTGCGGGGATAACCTCCATCCCGGGCCCAGCAGTGCCAGACAGAAAATAACGGAGGCGATGTCTCCGCCGGCCTCAGGAGAACTGGGAACAAGCGACGCCCCTGCAGAGCCTCGCCACTCTCCCCCCAGATCCTGCGGTGGAGACTATCCCTGGCTTTCACAGAGTGGAGGAGTGAAGATGAAGGCAGGCCAGGAGGGCTACATTCCCTTCAGCTGCTTGGGAAATCAATGCCAATAAAACCCAGGTTTCTATGTTTATCGAAAGCTAGCCTGATCTGGCGTACACCGCCTTAATCAAGCGAGCAGAGCTTAACTACTACTAATTGGACAAACTAGCTTCATCTGTCTCCTGAAGTGATGGAAGCACACTACAAGTTTAGAAACAGTACATCTCTGTAGCGTTCCTGCCAAGAACGTTTGCTCTGAATCTAAACTGGAGGAATGAATAGACACAGTAGGAGACATTCTAAAAAATGACTGACCTGGACGCTTTATAGTTGTTGAGGTCATAAAACACAAAGACAGAAAAAGACAAGACTAAAGGTCTATGTCAGACTAAAGGGGATGTGGAAAATGCAAAGTGTGCATCCTGGATTGGAGGAAGATAAGGGGGAAATCAGTTACACAGGACATTTTACTCTTGGGAAAACTTGAATATGCTCTATATATTAGATGACAATATTATATCAGTGTTAAATTAAGTGCAGTAATTGTGTTTTCCTTATGTGGGGAATAGGAGATACATGCTGAGGTACTTATGGGTGAATGTCATGATGAGAGAGAAAAGGTTTATATGGCAAAACTGCTAAGAATTGGTGAATCTAAACAGTTTGAAATTTGTCAAAAAGTTGGAAAGGGTGAGCTATAGAAATCAGTCTGGAGGAAACTGACCACACTAGTGTCGTATAATAAAGAATTTGGCCTTTGTCCCTGGTTCCTCACAAGGAGACTAAATCCTGGGAATTTCCCAAGTATTACAAGTGATATTCATGGTGGGCCCTGATCCTTTATGCCAAGAAAGTGACTCGTGGTGGCCCCATTTAGGGGTTTCAGGACTGGGAATGACCAGTCATATGATTAGATAGTCGGGACTTTGAGCCGTGGGGGGTCCAGGAAGTGGGACTGAGTTCAGCCTCCAGCCAATGATTTAATCAGTAGTGGCTATGGAATCAGTTCAGTTCAGTTCAGTTCAGTCGCTCAGTCGTGTCCGACTCTTCGCCTATGGAATGGACCATCTATAATAACTCTGGACACAAAGCTCAGTGGAGTTTCCTGATTGATGAACTCATCAATGTATCGGGGGGTGGGGGGTGGCATGCCCTGGCTCCACGAGATGACACAGAAGCCCTGAATGCAGGCCATCCTCAGACCTTGCCCTAGGCGCCTCTTCATCTGACTGGTCCTTCTGATTCCCTGTGGCTCAGACTGTAAAAAATCCACCAGCAATGCAGGAGACCTGGGTTTGATCTCTGGTCTGGGAAGATCCCCTGGAGGCAGAAATTGCAACCCACTCCAGTATTCTTGCCTGGAGAATTCCAAGGACAGAGGAGCCTGGCAGGCTACTGGCAGGCTACTGTCCCTGGGGTCACAAAGAATTGGACACAAGAGTGACTAATACACACACTTTCACTGGTTGATACCATCTCTAACAAAAGGTGGCTCAGCTGGTAAAGAACCCGCTTGCGAATGCAGGAGATACAAGAGATGTGGGTTCGATCCCTGGGTTGGGAAGATTCCTTGGAGATGGAAATGGCAACCCACTCCAGTATTCTTGCCTGGAGAATCCCATGGCCAGAGGAGCCTGGCGGGCTACAATCCACGGGGTCACAAAGAGTGGGACATAACTGAGAGGGTGTGTGTGCACATGCACACACACACACTCACACATACTAACAAAACTGTAATCCTAAGAATAGAACTTTCCTGAGCTCTGTGAGTTGTCTAGCAAATTACTGAACTTAAGGGGTTGCGGCATCTCCCAAATTTGTACCCAGTGAGACAAAAGGGCCTGTGGCCCAGGACTCTGAATTTGCAGTTGGCATCTGAACTAAGCGTAGTCTTGTTGGGGACTGGACCCTTGAACTTGTGGGTTCTCTGCTAACTACAGGCACTTAGCACTAGACTACATGGTACTCCAGTTGGGGTTTTTAACCGAACACTGGATGAAGGGAGAACCCACCTTCTCTCTGTGGCCTATGTCAGTTTCAGTCATCAGGGTGACCTTCTGATGGCCTTGGGGAACGCTTGCAGGGGAAAGGAGATCTGGGAGTTACCAGTGCCTGATGAGGAAAGTGAGTGAGCAATGTGGACTCCTTGATGGGACCTTGAAGGAGTCCCTCACCTTCTACAGATAGAGTTCATTGTTGTTGTTGTTTAATTGCTCAGTCATGTCCAACTCTTTGTGACCCCCTGGACTGTAGCCTGCCAGCCTCCTCTGTCCATGGATTTCTCTAGCTAAGAATACTGGAGTGGGTTGCCATTTCCTTCTCCAGGTGATCTTCCCGACCCAGGGATTGAACCTGCATCTTCTAGAGAGGGCTTATATGGCTTATTAAATGCATATAGGGAATTCCCTGGCCATTCAGTGGTTGTAACTCTGAGCTTTAACTGACAATTGGGAAACTAAGATCCAGCAAGCCGTAGCCAAAAACAAAACAAAACAAAACAAAACACCTCAACCCTCTAGGTCTCTTATGCTAAGAGGAGGGCATTGATGGGAAAGGGTGGACCTTGAGATGGGGACATTTGGGCAGACACGGACAAGACTAAGAACTTGAATTCCCAGATTCTCTTGAAGTGTCTTGTCTGTAGAGACAACCTCCTCTTGTCGTGCTCCTGTCTCCTAGGAGGCCAGTCTCAGAACCCCTCCCCCTCCATCACTTCTGACCCCAGGCCCTTCATGAGTTAGATCTCAGCACAGCCTGGGTGGAGGAGCACAAGCCCACGCTGAGAAAAGGATGCCCAGAGTCACAGGCCCTTGCCAAACTGCCTTGGCAGGAGCCATGGGAGCATGTGTGGGAGAAGTTCTAAGGGAAATAGACCTGGGAGGGTGGATACAGTTTGGCCAAGATAAGATACAGTTTGGCCAAACTCATGGCCATGGATGCTCATACAGGATTTGGGGTTTTATGTGTTGGCTCAAGCACCTGGGAGAGGAATTAATAGTCTGCTAAGATGCTTAATTAAAGCCTGGACTTAATGATAGCCTAGAATTAATAAACTTGAAATGCCAGAATTTCCCTGGCATACTATAAAGAAGGAATCCAAAATCTCAGAGAGATGGGAATGCTGGATTGGATTTATTATGTGCAATCTGCTTAACTACTCCTAGCCATGTATTTTAAGGTGGTCTGGAAAACACTCCCTTTTACCAGAGGATTAAGAAATGCATTGGTGGACTTCTCTCGTTGTCTAGTGGTTAAGAATCCCCTGTCAGTGTAGGGGACATGGGTTTGATCCATGTCTGGGAAGATTCTACACGCTGCAAGGCAGACTATGGGCGAAACTGCTGAGCTGGCACTCTGGAGTCATTGAGCCATGAGCTCACTCCAGAGCCCATGTGCCACAAGTCCTGAAGCCTGCATGCCCTACAGCCTGTGATTTGCAACAATGAGAAGCCCTCACACCACAACCAGAGAGTAGCCCCCGCTCGCCACAACTAGAGAGAGCCCATACTCGGCAACAGAGACCCAGCACAGCCAAAAATAAGTACATAAAATCTAAAAATAAAAAAAATGCCTTGGTGAGGGCCACCAGCTCCTAAACTAGCTCTGATGGCCATCCTCTGTAGGCTGGAGATGCTAATGAGGGGTACCAGATAGTGAAACTGAATTCCCTGATCTTGATGAGAATAATGGTATCCTAGTGGGGTAAAGAGCAGGTGGTGATGCTTAACAACCAAAGAATGACCCAGAATAAAGCATGGGAAAGAATGGTCAGCAGGTGGGCAAAAATGACAGGCTATGGACCACGGTCAGCCTTTTCCCCAGGCATTCCAGGGCTTGTTCAGTGGACCCATGGTAGCAGGCATGGAAGCTATGCTTTGGCTTAATAACATGGTCTTCCCTGAGGACTTCCCATGGTCCCTGAGGCTAGTCTGGCTGTGGCCAGTGCTGAGTGACCATCCTACTTACAGCCTGACAGAGCACCATTCTCATTTTGACTTGATTTGGCCCCCCTAGAATGGATGCGCTGTGCTTTATCTTCAAGAGGACCCATGTTCCAGATATGAATTCACTGTTGCCTCCAATGCTTCTGTCATCACCACTATTTATGGACTTAAAGAATACCTTATCCATCATCATAGCATGCCACATAACATCGCCTGCAACATGGGCACATGTATTATTGCCAAGAAAGCATACAGATGAGCTCATACCCAAGGCATTCACCTGTCTTACCAGGTGCCCCATGACCCAGGAGCAGCTGGCTTGATAGAATGGAGGACGGGCCAGCTCTAGGCTCAGTTAGAGCAGAGAAACTACAGCCTACAAGGTGGACGTTCTATCCTGTAGGATACAGTGTATTCTTTAAGCTAAAACCAGAATTGTGTGTCCCAATACACTGGGACTTCCCTGGTGGCTCAGTGAGTAAGGAATCTGCCTACAATGCAGGAAATGCAGGAGACATGAGTTTGATTCCTGGGTTGGGAAGATCCCCTGGACAAGGGAATGGCAACCCACTCCAGTATTCTTGCCTGGAGACTCCCCATGGACAGCAGAGTCTGCAGGCTATAGTCCATAGGGTCGCAAAGAGTCAGACACAACCGAAGCGACTGAGCACACACACATATATACAACCAAGAGGTGGGGGTAGCTTCAAGCTTTTCCCTATTATAGCTAAAGTTTAGGATTTACTGGAAGAACTTTTGCTACCCATCCCCATAACCTTGACCTCAGGGAGTCTGGCAACCTAGCATTCAAGGGAGAAACACTTGCACTGTGCAATGATCTTAGTACTGATGATTTAGAAAAGCTGAGATGACCCCTGGCCATTTTGGTTTCTCATGCTACTGAACCAGCAGGCAGAGAAAGAGGTTAGTTTAATATCTGGGTTGACTAATCTCAATTACCAGAGAAAATTTTGCTTGCTACCATACTCTAGAGGTAGGCACTAGGTCTGGAACCCTGGGGATTTACTAAGTGCCTCTTAAGTCACTGCTCAGTGCTGCAACTAAGACCCAGTGCAGTCAAATAAATAAATGTTTTTTTTGTTTTGTTTTTTTAAGAATCAGTTCCCAAAAAAGAATTCTCTGCTTAGTTGTCCTGGTTAACAGAAAACTTCAGCAACCCACTATGTCAAGATTCTCAAGGACTCAGATCCCACAGGAATAAAGGTTTGAGTCACCACCAGGTAAAGAACCCAGTCCAGCCAAGGTGCTGGCAAAGGATAAAAGGAATACATCACTGGAGGGCAAAGGAAGCAGCTGTGAATATGAACTTAGTTCTCATAACCCCCATTGTCCCCTGCTACCTTATGGGAACAACACTGATGGGAGCTAATATTTTAGGTTTCAGTTGACATATGACATCACTTCCCAATGATACAGTAGTTGATGAGTCCCTACGTGTTCTCTGTGTTGGGGACATGGATTTTTCATCTGCACAAAGATTAAGAGGAGCTTCTCTGTGACCTTCCAGATTCTCCCTCCCCCTTCCCATCCCACCAGCCCTGTGCCCCGGAAAGTCTCAGAGGACTCCCACACCCCCTACTTGTCAGTGGCGGACCAGCCAGAGGCCTAAGGATGGGAAGATGGCAAAGTCAGGTCCTTTATTCTCCTGCTTCCCTCCCTGCCAGATCAGCAGCACCTCCATTATTGGGAGGTCACAGCTCCTTGTGTGTTTTCAAGGACCCTCTCCACACAGCTGTCTCTGGCTCTGGGTTCCTGTAACTGCTCCCCTCCCCTCTTCTGGCCTCAGAGGCTGACACCCCACTATTACTAGCCATGGGGTACTGCAGCAGCCTTAGCGATTTCTTTATACACTGCCCACACCTTTACAAACAATCCCTTTATTAAACTTTCTTCAAATTACCCATCAGTGTTTCTGCTAGGACCATGGCACATACAACGTGTATTTTAATTAGGATTAGTTTGGCAATGAGTAACAGAAACCCTAAAATAACAATAGTGTACACAGAATGAAATTTATGTCTTTCTTATGTAAATTAAACTTGGTGTTAAGCAACCCACGCTGGTGTGGTGTCTCCATGAACATCAGACCATACTACATATTCTTTTTTTTAATCCTTTAACATCATAATAAAAGTTTTCCATGGCATTTGTCATTGTTCAGTCGCCCAGACATGTCCGACTCTTGGCAACCCCATGGACTGCAGCATGCCAGTCTGCTCTGTCCCTTACCATCTCCCGAAGCTTGCCTAAGTTCACATCCATGGCATTACAAACTTTTTAGAAAGAATCAAGACTTGGCCCAAGCATCATCTTCTAAAGAATTTTCCTGATTCTCACTCCAGCTCTAGAAGAATAATCTCCCTCTTCTAGTACCCCATTCTCTACCCCTAAATATATACACATACACAGACATGCTTCAGTCACGGCCTCTGTCATACTCCAAGTCCCTGATCTGTTTCTGAGCCCGTCTCCTTCCATGACCACAAGGAGTTTCTCTTTTTGTCTTATTATGTCCAGCCCCAATCTTTGGCATAAAACAGACCAATAAATGGGTCGGAATGAAAGGACATTTTAAGGCCTGCATAATATTTCATCATGTAGACTTATCCTAGTTTATTCAGTCATTACCTTAATATTGAACATTGAGGTGATTTTAATTTTTCATTTTAAATATTATTGTAGGGGGGATATCCTTGGGGCCCAGTGGTTAAGACTCCACCCTTCTACTGTGGGGTGTGCAGGTTTGATCCCTGGTGGGGGAACTAAGATCCTGAATGTTGCCAGGTGTGGCCAAAAAATAAGTAAATAAATAAAAATTACTGTAGGATTTTAAGTTGATCAGTGGAACAGGTATCCCTGTCAGTACTTTTTTTAAGGCTGCACTGGGTCTTCGTTTGCAGGATGTGGGATCTAGTTTCCTGACCAGGGATGGGACTAGGGCCCCCTGCATTGGGAGCTCAGAGTCTTAGCCACTGGACCATCAGGGAAGTCTCCCATCGATGTTACTGAAAGAAACTTCTACTCGATATTTCAGTAGAAACACACATGCTGACTCCCTGTTTGCCCCTCTGGTTATGGTTGAATCAGGTAGGTCAGATTCACACTCCGTAGTTATTGGCAGCATCAGCAGTCTTCTCTAATAAGCATTGCTACTTTTTCTAAACTTTCTTTTTCACATTCTATGTGGCTCATCTCAGTTTAACAACAGCCCTGGGTTTTCTACCTGTGCCTGTGAAAACAGAGGGGAGAAGGATAATCCGCTGTGCACCCAGCAGTCAGGTGGGTCCCCGTATTAAGTTGAATTCTCCCCACAACCTTGTGAAAAAAGCTTTGAAGAGAGACAGACCTATGAACATATACCTGGAATGAATGCCCAACTTCACGTGCCTACCAGAGAATCCTCTGCGATGTAACTGCGTTTTTCAGAGCCTCAGTTTCCTCGACTGCAAAATTGGGATGATAACACGTGATCTGAGAGGTTGAACTGAGGATTAAATGAGATGTCTGTGAACACCCTCTGGCTCTATGTTGCGGATCTGCAAATGGCAGTTTCTGTCCCAAGTGAGGAGCTCAGAGAAGGGATTCAGTTCTGGGATCTAAAACCAGCATCCTCACCATCCTGGGGGGAGGGCATCTTTAGAACCTGCCAGACTGTGGGGTCGGGGTGGAAGGAGATTCCTGGGGCTGCTGGAAGGAGGGAACCAATGTAAGAACAGGCAAAGAAATCTTCCAGGCCAACCTGTGTCAGGGAGCTGGGAATGGGCCAGTAGAAGGGTAGCTGTCCCAACTCGAGGTGGCCCAGTCAGACAGCAGGTGAGGCAGGCTGCTGATGGCACGGATGGGGGTGGGGGTCTTCAGCCTTCTTATTCTGGGAAGCTCTTGAAACTCAAAAACAAAGCAAGCCAAAGGACTCTTCCCCATCTGTATTGTGGTAACTGAGCCCAAGCCAGCACCTCCACCGGCTGGAAGGCAGGAGAGTCGTTAAGGACACCTGCCTCTCTCCCTCCCCCTCCCGGCGGGAACCCACTGAGACTTCAAGACTGCGAGCACCTGGGCCAGGGTGGCGCCTGGGAACACGTGGCACCCCAGGCCGCCAGGCTGCCCCGCGGGAAAGGGGTGGGAACTCAACCTGGGCCATGGGGGTCCCTCAGGACACCGGAGAGTGCCATCGACAAGATTATTAAAACAACCATCCAGGCGGAAACGAGTGAAGATGGTACCAGGATAAAGAAATCAGGGAGCCAGGAAGAAATAAACCCGCCAATGTAAAAGATATTAACATGTAATAAAGAACGTTTCGCAAATAGTGAGGACAGGAAGGATTATCTATGAATAATCCTGGGATAATTGATTTGTTCTTTGGGGGAAAAAAATGAAATTTAGAGGCACATCTTCTACAACATACCGAAATTAATTCAGTTCCCGATGGCATTAAATGGGAGGTGGGGGATTAAGCAACACTTGCACAAAAAGACAAGTGGGAATGTATCCATCCTTTAGAGGGGAGAGGATTTTCTAGGCTTTAAAGGTATGAGATAAATCCCAATAAGGAAGATGGATATGTTGGTTCATACAAAACAAATAACTGCAGGGTTTTTTTAAAAAAGTGAAATGAAAAGTAGTCAGTGAATTGGGAAAAGGCTCCAGCCAAGTGCATGATAGGGCTTCCCAGGTGGCTAAGTGCTAAAGAGTCCGCCTGCAATGAGGAGACTCGGATTTCATCCCTGGGTCAGGAAATGCCCTGGAGAAGGAAATGGCAACCTTCTCCAGTATTCTTGTCTGGGAAATCCCATGGACAAAGGAGCCTGGCAGGTTACAGTCCATGGGGTCACAAAGAGTCAGACATAACTTATCGACTGAAACAACAATGACGAAAGTGAATTATACAAAGAGTTGATATCTTTAATATGTTAAAGCCCTTACAAAATTAATTAGACACTACGACTAAAAGAGGCCTATAGACAGCTCAGTAAAGGAAACAACTAAAAATGGGAAAATAATGTCATCAGAGAAATGAGATGCTATTAACTGATTAAAGTAGGATTTTTTAAATTTTTACTTTATTTTTTAATGAAATGCCAAAGATTGAAGGCAGGAGGAGAAGGGGATGACAGGAGACGAGATGGTTGGATGGCATCACTGACTCAATGGACATGAGTTTGAGTAAGCTCTGGGAGATGGTGAAGGGCATGGAAGCCTGGAGTGCTGTTGTCCATGGGGTTGCAAAGAGTCGGACACAACTGAGCAACTGAACAACAGCAACAAAGCTCTGGTAGGGATGATGTGGGCCTTTCATACATTCTGGTGGTTTTATACTAACATAAATCATAAGGGGCTTCTCAGGTGGTGCAGCGGTAAAGAATTTGCCTGCCAATGCAGGAGACACAAGAGACATGAGTTTGATCCCTTGGTTGGGAAAATCCCCTGGAAAAGGAAATGGCAACCTGCTCCATTATTCTTGCCTGGAAAATTCCATGGACAGAGGAGCCTGGAGGGCTACAGTTCATGGGATTGAAAAGAGTGGGGCATGACTAAGTGACCAACCACAAGCACAAAATTAGTATAACAGGTGTATCAGGGAGACTTAAAACACAGAGGCCTCAGATGCGCAACAGCAGTAATCATTAGGGAAATACAAATTGAAACCACTGTAAGATAACACTCACACCCATTCCAATGGCCACTATCAAAATTAAAGTTAGAATTAAATTACTGTATGATCCAGCAAATCCACTTCTGGTATACATATAAAAGAACTAAAAGTAAGGTCTTGAAGAGAGATTTGTACACCCATGTTCACGATAGTTATAACAGAGAAGCAACCATTGAGGGATATCCATTGAGAGATGTACAATAACGTGAATGTACTTAATATCACTGATCTTAAAATGGTAAATTTTATGTTATGTGTACTTTACTGTGTGGTAAAGAATCCACCTTCAATGCAGGAAACCTGGGTTCAATCTCTGGGTCGGGAAGATCCCTAGAAAATGAAATGGCAACTCATTTCAGTATTTTTGCCTGGGAAATCCCATGGACAGAGGAGCCTGGTGGTCTACAGTCCATGGGATCGCAAGAGTCAGAGACCGCTTAACAACTAAACCACCACCACCACCACTTCACTACAATTTTAAAAACTTTTAAGTTAAACAAAAGCCCTCAAAATCATTGAGGCCTTTAAGCCAATTTTAAGGAAGTAAGTATGAATTTGGAAAATACTTTATGAATAAAGATAACTGTTGCCCCAAACTGGAAAACCCAAATATCTACAAGTAAAGGAATGGCTAAATAAGCTCTAGTATGTCTGCAGTTTTATGTTTTAATAATGTTTATTATCCTGATTTTTAATATAATACAGGTTTGTCATAGAAAATTGAAGAAATAAACAACTATAAACATGAAAAGAAAAACTATCGAATATCCTCACTTGCAGAGATAGCCATTGTTAACATTTGGTCTGCTTCCTTCTAGGAATAATCATATATTTCTTATGCAAAATTGGGTGTATGTTTTCCATTTAAATTTGAATCCTGTTTGTTTCAGTGTTCTGTGTATGTAATTTAGTATACACATATATAAAGAAAGAGAACATTTATTGACTTCTTACTATATAGAGAGAATAATGCTAGACCCACTTCATAGGTGATCTGTTTAAGTTGAGGTATTATCATTCCCATTGTACAGATGAGGAAATTGAGATTTAAAGAAGTAAGTAATTTGGTGAAAATCACACAACTCCTGAATGTTCCGGCTTCACAGCCCACACACTGAACCAAACTCTAGTCTATATCCCGAGTCATTAAATATTCTTTTAAAAACATGATTTTAAAAGGTACTGCATACGGAATTCCCTGGTGGTCCAGTGGTTAGGACTCATTACTTTCTCATCCCTCATCACTGCCATCCCTGATCAGGAACTAAGATTCCCCCAAGTGGCCAGGATGGCCAAAAGAAAAAAAAAAAAAGCTGCTGCATAATATTTACTAATATAAATACACCAAACATTAATTCATTCAACTCTTCTCCAAGCATTGAACATAGGTAGTTATTTCTCTTGGTTTGATTTTGTTGTTTTGGGGCTTTTTTTGGTTGCACATTGCGGCTTGCAGGATCTTAATTCCCCCATCAGGGATTGAACCTTGGCCCTTTGGCAGTATGAAGTCCTAACCACTGGGCCACCAGGGAATTCCCTCTTTTGGTTTCTAATATAATACTTGAAAGAACATTTTTGTGCACAAATCTTTGTCTTACAATGATTGACTCTCTTATTCCATCAGAATATATATCTGGATGTGAAGTATCAGGGTCAAATTGATAGCTACAGCTAAAATTTAGGGGAGTCACTGAAAATGGCATTTTTACAAGGGGGCTTGAGGACTTCCATAGTGGTACAGTGGATAGGAATCTGCCTGCCAATGCAGGAGACATGGGTTCCATCTCTGGTCAGGGATGATTCCACATGCTACAGAGCAACTAAGCCCGTGCATCACAACTACTGAGCCTATGAGCCAAAACTACTGAGCCTATTCACTGCAACTACTGAAGACTACTCGCTCTAGAGCCTGTGCTCCACAACAATAAGACACGGCAATGAGAAGCCCAAGCACCAACCAAGAGTAGCCCCTGCTTGCCGCAACTACCCCCACCCAGCAACATAGACCCAGCACAGCCAAGAATAATTTTTTTAAAGGTGGGAGCGGTGGCTTGATGCGATGGGGCAGGGGGTATACGGGAAATCACTTTTGCTATTAACCTGAAACTGATCTAGAAAACAAATTCTATTTAAAAGTGTTGTATTTAACTACATGGAAATAAGCTTATTGGGCTTTTTGGCTATAGTAAGGCTAGCCATCAGAAAACAGTTCAAGCCCTGGCGCTGCCACTGGCCAGCTGGGTGGCCTTGAGCAGGTCACTCAATCTCTCTGAGCCTCAGTTGCCTCGCCTGTGAAATGGAACTCACAGTAGTTGGGTGATGGAATGAAGTGCTGGATGTTAGGCCCCTGACATACTGTCAAGTGCCCTAGATCCTGCAGGTGACCGGGGCAGTGGCTGGGAAAAGGCCTTGCACGCTGTGGAGTGCTCTTCAGATGGGAGGGGGTGTGGTACTCTGAGTTCCCTGGACCGGTGAGAGAAGGCTGGGTTTGGGGGCCAGGGTGGGGGCAGGAGGCTCCTCGCCCGGGGAAACGGCTCCGTGGTGGAGCAGCTGACATGCAGCTGTGCCTGTGGCCTGTGAGGCCGTCTTGTGGCTGCCTCCTCCCCCAGCCCACACGCAGGTCTGCAGCTGGGTCCTGCCTCCTCTCAGGTGGGCCATGGCTGAGTCTTGGTTGCTGCTTCTCCTGGCCCTCGGGTGTCCAGCCCTGCCCACAGGTGAGCAAACCCCTGCACCCTTCTCTGGGCCCCTCTAGTGGGCCCAAGCCCCCACCCTCACTCTGGGCATCCCTGGTGTGGGAGGGATGCAGGGAGGCAGGACAGATGTATTTGGGGTCCCCTGAGGAGGGTCTTGCCAGAAGCCCATTATCCCCTTCCCCGTTGTACTCCACCTCCCAGCTACCTTGCTCTGGGGCCCCCAAGTCCTGGTCCCCCAGAGTCCACCGTGTTGGGAGGGAGGGTGCTCACCTCTTGGAGTGAGCTGGACAGGTGTGCATGATGGGTGGGGGTGGGGTAGCCTGGCTGTGGCGGGCTGTACAGGGCCATAGGACACGGGCCACACGGTGAGTCCCCGGCTCCTTCCTGTCCCATCTCCTGCCCTCAGGGCTCAGGGTATCTCATGTTTGCTCCCAACCCCCTCTACCAATAGGTGCTTAGAAGTCTCAAGGCCTCAGTGACTTTCCAGGTGTATTGACCCCTGACCCTGCCCCTACAAAGATGGGGGCTGGAGACGAAGGACTAAACTTTTGAGAATTCCAGGTTCATCTAGTAGCATGTGCATGTTCGTATGTTTGTGGTGGGGAAAGCTCCTTGACCTTTGCATCAGGACATCTCCTTATTCTAAAGCTGGCCCCCAGTATGTCACCAGTACTCCCTTGCTAGGGAGATAAATCACACCCGTGTGGAGCAGGGAGAGCCCGTGGTGGGAGACCTGTGCTCTGAGAAGGAAGCAGCCAGGGTGAGAAGGAGCAATTCTGTGAAGCTTTGTGGAGGAGGCAGATGCTGAACTCAACTCCAGGAGTGTTTCTCTATGTACAGCTGGAAAGGTTCAGGAGACTGAGGGTCCTGGAACCCATTCTCAGCCTTTTCTCCTCCCTTTGTTCATGATGCCTTATTAATACTAGTACTGATGATACTAATCCTCATCCGCCAGGTGTTTTATGGTCATGAGCTTCATTATCCACCACAGTTTCCCTGGGTTGGTGTGATTAACCCCATTGTATTGATGGGACAATTAAGACTCAGTAAATTAAGTGGATGAGTCAAAAGTCAAACCAACTCTGTCTGAGACCATGTCCCAGGCTTGGTCCTCTGTGACATGTAGGAAAATCTTGGTCATCTTTCCAAGTGGGTTGGTCTGTGAGATTGGGAGTCACAGAGGTCTGAATCCAAACCCTGAGTGACTACTTACCATCTGCCTGCTTCTAGGTCAGTTATTTGACCTTCAAGAAATCTTTTGTGGACTTCCCTGGTGGTCCAGTAGTTGAGAATGCACACTTCCACTGTAGGGGGCACAGGTTCAATCCCTGGCCAGAGAACTTAAGATCCCATGTGCTGCATGGTACAGCCAAAAAAAAAAAAAGTTTTGTGAGCACCCCCTACCTCCAGGTCCCACAAAATTTTCTAGTGCCTTCCCTGAACCCTGGGGCATTTCTTTAGCTTGGCTGCACTTAACTCATGGTGTGAATTTGTAGGTTTTAACTTTTTTAAAAAATATAAATTTATTTATTTTAATTGGAGACTAATTACAATATTGTATTGGTTCCCCCATACATCAACATGAATCCGCCACGGGTATACACGTGTTCCCCATCCTGAACCCCCTTCCCACCTCCCTTCCCTAGGTTTTAACTTTTGAGATTCTGTTTATATGAAAAGACAGCCACCCATTCAAAAATAGCATTTTGTTATATATTAAATGAGTCATCTTTATTGCAAAGAATAAGTTTGTGGAAAATCAGGACTATTCTGAAAAATACAGGACAAATGTTTGCAGTACTTACATGACTTATTTTGGCTTTTTAAAAATTATAAAATAATACGGACATACACTTTAAACGGGTGAATTGTATGGTATGTGAATTAAATCTAAACAAAGCTGTTAAAAATGCTACAGACTTAACATAAAAAAAAAAAAACTGAGACTAATACAACAAGCACCCAAGCATAGGCCACGCAGATTAGCAAATGGTTAAAATGTTGCCACATTTGAATCAAATATTTTTTAAAAAGAAACAAAAAGGTGCAGAGCGTTTGAGTTTCTTTGATCTCATTCCATATCCTACCTCTTTCCTTTCCTCCCCAGAGGTAACCACTCTCCTGAGGCCGGCACAACAAGGTACTATAAGTATTTGTTTGCATCTGTGGCCTTTCTCATGGGATTGAAATCACTGAGAGCAGGGACGATATTTTAATTGATGTTGTATCCCCAGTGCCTGGCACACAGAGATTCAGATGTGACAGAAGTATGGATGGATGAATGGAAGGAAGGGAAGATGGATAAATGGATGGATGGATATATAGAGATTGAAAGTAGAAAGAAGAGATGTAGGGAAGACGGATGATGGTAGAAATGATGGAGGGAAGGAAGGTGGTTAGGTAGGTAAATGCAAGGAGAGAAGGATGGATGCCCGGGTAGGATAACTTGATGGTTGGTAGAAGGACTGATGGAAGAGAAACCCAGATGGAAGGATATGAGATGCGGACCTGGGAGGGCATGGACAGTTCTAGGCCTCCTACAAGTGTGTGCTCTCTTGCAGGTGTGGGCAGCACACCCTTCCCCTCTCTGGCCCCACCAATCACACTGCTGGTGGACGGGAAGCAACAGACGCTGGTGGTCTGCCTGGTCCTTGACGTTGCACCCCCTGGCTTCGAGAGTCCCATCTGGTTCTCAGCTGGCAATGGCAGCTCACTGGATGCCTTCACCTATGGCCCTTCCCCGGCGGAGGATGGCACCTGGACTCGCTTGGCTCAGCTCTCCCTGCACTCCGAGGAGCTGGCAGCCTGGGACACCTTGGTCTGCCACACTGGGCCTGGGGCTGGGGACAACAGCCAGAGCACACAGCCCCTACAGCTGTCAGGTGGGGACAGGGCCTGGGCCCCCGGGGGTTGCTCCCTGCCCCCTTTCACACACTCTGGAATCAGGATGTGGTGGGAGGGAGCGCAGGCACCAGACCAAACATCTAGGTGAGGTGATGCCTGGGCTCAGAGCAGGGTGGCCTCAGGGTCCCTGAGTCCTGGGATTTGCAGCTGTGACATCTCATTCAGATCCAAGCTCTGATGTGTGACTTCTGAGAGACAGTAATGGCTCCTCCATCCTGAGGGCAATGCCTTTCTATGTATGCTAGGCTGTGCTGTGCTTAGGTGCTCAGTTGTGACCCCATGGACTGTAGCCTGCCACATTCCTCTGTCCATGGGATTCTCCAGGCAAGAATACTGGAGTAGGTTGCCATGGCCCCCTCCAGGGGATCTTCTCAACCCAGGGATCGAACCCAGGTCTCCCACATTGCAGGCGGACTTTTCTTTACCATCTGAGCCACCAGGGAAGCCCCTCTCTGTGTATACCCAGGGTTAATATCTATATCACCCTCTCTATGTATACCCAGGGTTAATATCTATATCACCGTACCTATTAGAACCAAACAATAATTAAAGAGTAAATTGCTATCACTTACTTATTGTTTGCTCTGTGCCAGGGACTGTTGTAAATACTTTACATTTAGGTCATATTACCATATTACAAGTAGGCCATGCTAGTCTTCTCATTTTATAGGCATAGAGAGGTCAAGTAACATGTCCAAAGCCAGCTATTATTATTACTGACTAGATGACTTACTTCTTTTTTTTTGGATTATGTTAGTTTTCTCATCCTCCAAATGGGAACATTTGTTGAATAAATGTCCTGCCTTCCAAAGAAGACTGCTAAGAAAACTGATTCCTTGTCTAAATGTGCTGAGGCATCTCTAGGGGCACAGAACAGGGAACAGTCAGGACAGAAGATCTGGGCCCCTGACAGGACTTGCCACAGATGGGCTCAGGGTTCCCACTGCTGGTTCATTTGTCTATTTATCCAACATGCCATTAAGAGCTGCCCTGAGCAAGGCAGGGGCATAGCACTGGGGTGGATAGCACTGCCCATCCCAAGGACTCACTCCCTTTTCCTTGGCTGCCAGGAGACGCTTCCTCGGCCAGGACCTGCCTCTGGGAACCTCTCAGGGGTGAGTACTGGGACCCAGGACTTCAGCCCCCGCCGGGCTCTGGGCTAATGTGCTCCCTTGAGGGGGCAGTGCAGGTTGGTGGGTATCCCCTGAAGAGATTGCCTCCCTGGGTTGGGGCAAGTAGGTAGATCCTCTGACCCCAGCATCCTTTCTGGACACCAGGTTGAGAAGCACAGGTGAGAGCTAGCAGAAGGGTCCCTGGGCAGCCCAGAGGGTTGGCCTCAGCATGAGGGTCTTGGGAGACTCTTGGGAGTCTAGGGAGCCTCAGGAGACTGGACATCTGCTGGACATAGAGTGGCGTTCACAGCCAGGCTCTGCTTCCTGCCTGGCCTACATCCTCTTGGTTGTTGGGGGATGAAATAACATGAAGGCTAGGAAGGTGTCTGTTATTATTCCCAGCAGTCAGAGCTGAGTTTAGACATCAGGAAGGCCGTCCCCTGGTTCCCCTCCTCTGGGGAATGTTCCGTCGCGGGTGGGGCCGCGCCAGCCTCCAGGCCGCTCACCGGCTCCTCCTCTCCCGCAGGGACGCGGGCCCTGGTGCTGCGGCTCGGGGCGCTACGGCTGCTGCTCTTCAAGCTGCTGCTGTTGGACGTGCTGCTGACCTGCAGCCGCCTCCACGCCCCGCCCGCCGTGCGGGGGGACCCAGCCGGAGCGTCTGGCCCTGGGGCCTCCGGTCTCCCGGCGCCCCACGAGGTCCCCCGGGCGGATAGCCGCCTCCTCCCGCAGCCTCCGCCGCCCCGAGGATCGTCCTCAGGCCCCGCCGACCGGATTCGCCGCAATCATGGGGGCACCACAGGCCGAGGTCTCAGCGTGTCCGCCTCGCCGCCGCTGGAGCCCCGGGACCGCCGCCGCCGGGTTCACACCCGCCGTCCCCGTCGGGATCCCAGGAACCCAGTCTGGGAGGAGGGGCCGCCGGTGCTCAGGGCCTGGAGCTCGGGACCCTCCTTAAGTCTTCCCACATCAAGCCTTGGAGCATTTCTCTGTAATCTGCCTCCTCCAGCTGACCCGAGCTTCCCCGGGGGCTAGGCTCGGTCTCCCCCTCAGACTGAGGTTCTTTCTGAGCTAAAAAAGCTTTGTCTCTCCCATTAGATTGGAAGCCCCTTGAGGGTGGTGATCCACCCAGGCACCGGGACATCTGATGTGCAGATAGTTGACAACAATTAAAGGAGAACTGAAAAATAAATAAATAAATAAATAAAGGAGAACTTATATATAACACAAGCAAACAAAAAGTATTTTAATTCATGTCTGCTTTCAGAGAAGGGTATTTGGCACAATTAGAGGAGGCAGAAATCTGGGAAGGCTTCTGGAGGGTGACAGCCTGGGGAGTGGGGCTGGGGGTTGGGGAAGATACAGGCCCACCTCTGTCTCCTTTCCCCATCATCAGGCACTGGGTAGGCCCCCTCTCTGTCTCCTCACACTTGCCCAAACTTTCTGAGAGGTCAGGGGGAGGGGCCCAGGAACCCAGAAAGAGGGTGTGCTGGACCTGATGTGAAGGCTTGTATAGACTCGAGGGAAAAGAACAGGGCCAGGATTACAGAGTAATAGGATCATATCCAAGGGCAAGAGCACAGACAGTAATTCCAAAGTATACGTCATTAATCAAATAAGATCATTATTCACTTGACAAATATTCACTGAGCATCAACTCTGAGCCAGGCACTAGAGAGGTTTTTGTTTTTTGTTTCTTCAACAGGGTTCTCGCACTGATAGAATATGAGGCTCCCACAATGGAGTGTAACCTGTGTGTCTCCTGTTTACCCAGCGCTGGCAGGAAACCCAGGGTTTTCTCTCCAGTCATCACCCCAAGAATCTGGATGCTTACATGTGAATCCAGACATCCCCCCAGGGCAGCACAGGACAGTTACCTGGGTCACTGGCCCTACTGTAGTTTTCCTTCTCCCAAAGAGGCAGTGGCGAACTCCGTTCTAACACTGCCTGCCCTGCCCCCCTCCCCACCCCACCCCACACACAAGGTGTCAATGACACTCCCAGCTTCCCAGAGCCTCTAAGCCCTCTCAGCTGCTGCTGTTCCATGAAAACCCTCACCTCTCCTCCACTGGTGGTCTCTCACCAGCCTGTAAGAGGTACTCCCACCTCTGTTTTGGATTCTCCGAGGCAGAGGACACAGCTTCTGGGGGTCAATCTGTCCACCAGCCCCACAGGGTCTGCTCCTTCCCTAACACACTGACTGAGGAAGGGGGCGGCAGGGTGGGGGCAGGGGCGATTGCAGACTTTCAACAGCCACGGTCCCTTCCCACCTCTCAGCCCACCTGTTGAACCCAGAGCTCCCACCAAACTAATTTATGTAAGTGTGCTCTCAGAGGACCTTTTGTTTATTCTGGAAGCAAACCTCCCTGAACTTCAGTGCTTCTCCCTGTCTTGCCCGCCTTCCCCCAATCCTGCCCTGCCCCAGACTCTGAATCCCCACTGTGGCTGGCTTAACATCATTTCCCAGGAGGGCTCCTGGCCAGACTTTGAGCCTCCGCAAGTCTTCTGAAGCCTAGAGAGCATGGAGGACCTCAGGACGGTGATCTGATCCTCTCCATTGTGGAATTCTACACACCACAGCTCCTGCCTATCCAAGAGTGCCTTGTCAGCCATGGAATTGTTGGGAGCAAGAAGCTAAGATCAGGAAATGACAAGTCAATAGACTTGAGTATCAGTCCTTTAAAGTCTTTATAAAATACCATAAATATCCAACCTCCAGGAAGGAAACAGGAGGCACTGGAAACAGGGATTTATGGGCAAAAAACAGAATTTGCAGGCAACCTCCCAGAGAAGCAGCCTTGCTCTTTGTGTGTCCATAGACCACTGAGCTCAGGGGCAGAATGAAGCCATCCCCCAAAACCCAGAGAGTCCTCATCCTGATGACACAGCATAAGGAGGTTTCACTGAGCAACTCCTTGTGTCAAGAGCCCTGATGCTGGGGATGTGGACAGGGAATCAATCATTCATTAGTCAAGTCCCTGTCTGTGGGAGCTCAGAATCCAAAGATATAAATAATAGGCCAGAAAAGGAACCGAGATCACACACTAATATGAAAGTTAATGCATGAACTTTTTATAATCCTCTCGATAAGCTTTAATTCTATTAAGCTGTTCGAGCTTCCCAGGAACAGGTAAGCCTTGAACAGCAGCTAGGAGGATCACTTTGTCATCAGATAAAAACTGAGGCTCAGAGAGGAAATGATTTATTCTAGTTACCACCTGGATAAACTTAGGGTTTTATGCGACAGGCGTGTGCGTACTCAGTTGTGTCCGCGACCCTATGGGGTTTAGCCTGCCAGGTCCCTCTGTTCAAGGGATTCTGCAGGAAAGAGTAGTGGAGTGGGTTGCTATTTCCTCCTCAAGGGTATCTTCCCCATCCAGGGATCGAATCAGTGTCTCCTGTGCCTCCTGCATTGCAGGCGGATTCTTCACCGTTTGAGCTGTCGGGGAAGCCTAGGGTTACTGGGTACAAAGAAAGCTGCTTGAAGGCAGGGGACTCTGAATCGTCCAAGTCTCATCCACAGCGCCTACTCGAGTGACAGTAACATCAAAAGCAGTAATAATAATAAAAAGACATAGGGCTGGCTGCTCTATGATCCCAGGGGTAAGTGGCGTGCAAGAAGGCGGAGAAGGCAGTGAAAACTGTCTCTCCCATACCTTTCAGGACCGGAGCGTTGCTCCCTCTCCCCTAATCCTGGTCCTCGAGTCCCTCCCAGAGCCTCCGTTAGGAGGTGGGAAAAGATGTTGCCATAGGTCACTGAGGACACCATCCGTTCTCTCATTGGCCGAAGCCGAAAAAGATCGTCCTCCCATTCGCTAAAAGGAAAACCCCGAAAAGCCCATTGGCTGCCGAGTCCGCGGGCCTCCGTCGTTCTGGGGGCGGGCCGAGGTAGCTGGAGGGGGAGCTGGTGTGTTGGGGGGAGGGGGCTCGCCGTTGCCCTGGTTACGCCGAGGCACGTGTGCAGTCCCGGAAGCGGCTCCGGGAAGCTGCCCAGCGCGCGCAGCCGGAGGAAGCACAGCCCCGGTCCGCTCGGGTCGGGTCCGGCTGGGCCATGGAGCCATTACCTGAGCCCGCGTCCGGGCCCCGACTCAGGCCCCACCGTCTTCTGCTTCTTTCCCTGCTATTGCTGCTGCTGCTGCTACTGCCGGCCCCGGAGCTGGGCCCCAGGCAAGCCCGAGCCGAGGACACCGACTGGGTTCGATTGCCCAGCAAATGCGAAGGTGAGGGGGCGGGGCCCGTGGGGAGTATCCTGCTGGGGGCGGGGCTTGCAGAGAGGGTTGGGGGAGGGACCGTCCCGGGCTCTGAGCGGGTCTCCTTTCCTGGAACCTACTCGGTGCCTGGCACAGTGCTGGACGCTGGGAACGCAGGGGCGGCCGAGAGGTCGGGTCTCGGTGCACCTGGAGCTCAGAAATCGCTGAAAACAAGCAGTTACAATGGGGGTGGTAGATGCCACGAGAGAGGAGGCGCCGGGCTTTGGGGGCTGGGTGAGGAGCATCTAAATCTAGACCCCAAATGCGGGGAAAGGCTTCCTCCTGGAAGCCCTGAGTAGTCAGGAGTTAGTCGAGTGAAGAGAAGCGAAGTCACAGATGCAGAGGCCTACAGGCAAAGGACAAATTTGAGGAACTGAAAAGATTCACATGACCCGTCTTGGGGAAAGAACTTGAGACGCTCCCCTTGTGCCCTGACCACAACCGGCTGTGCGTCACCGGCCGTCTCCTCCATTAGCCGTGAGCTCCTCCAGGGCAAGGGACCTTGTCTAGGTAGCTGTTCACATACAGGCGTGAGTGAACGTGGGTGAAGCTGGGGTGCTGTGGGTGTGTGTGGAGGAAGGAAGAGGGTCTGAGACCTAAGGGGTCACTTTAGGAGAAAAATAGAACCTGGGGGAACTTGGTGAGAGAGGGAGATTTTAGGGATATGGGAAGAGAGTGAATCCCAAAGACAGAGAGGTGGAAGTGTGGCACTGGTGTGTGTGAGAAAGAAACAGAGATAGGGAGGGAGAGAGAGAAGGAGAGAGAAGCATGCCAGCACACACACCAGCCAAGGCCCTACCTTTTTTTCCCTCATCTCCATTTCTCAGTTTTGTCCTCAGACTTTTACACACACTCCTACGTTCTCACCTCTCTAACCTCAGCCCCTCACCCCTGAAAGCTGGCTATAAACCGGTTGCATCCTAATTCAAAGCCTGTAGCCAGCCAGATATTTCCTGAGCACTGGGAAGTGTGGGTGGTTTGGGAGGCGTAATCCTTTCATTTGAGAGATTAAAGGTGAGTTGCTTCAGAGATGAGCTGATCTCACTGGTCAGCCTTCCAGTATGGGTTCTAGCCTGTACTTTCTCCCTCACTGTCTTGAACAGACAGTCACAGGGTTATAATGCCTTCTTTTCACTCTTCTGGCCACAGCTAAGATCCTTTGGGGATTTTACTTCCCCTTCTCATTTTCTATCTTATTCTGATGCCAAAGAGCCCTTATGGTTTCTCTCATTGTTCTCACAGCCTAAGAAGCTCACACTTCTTTTCCATAGGAAACTCATAAAAGCATAGAGCTGGCAAAAATCTTTAGATCATTCTAATCCAACCTGATTTTGTAGGTAATTGATAAAGAATAAAAGAGATTTTCAGTCATGGGATGGCTTAACCTAAGTGTATATTTACTTTTATTTATCACTGTGACACCTTAGTTATTAAGTGCTGACTGTCTGGCCCACAAAGCCTGCCTCTGGCTTAGTAGCCTGAGTAGAAGAGGCCTTGGCACAGAGGAAAGAGAACCTGCCCAGAAAGAAGTGGGTGGATGTTCACGGGGATCTAGGGTCTATGCCATGAGCCTCCTACAAGTCTGGTTCTGGGTGGGATCCCCAGAGGGGGTCTTGAAGAGGTAAGGTTTGGGAGAGTTGAGAAGCAAGGTTGTATTTGATGGATATAAGAGAAATGGATTGATGGGTTCCAACCCCCTGGGCTTGGCATACTACATAGTGAGCACCTGGGAGGGGGGAGCACAGGAGTCAGAAAAATGATAAGCTCACACAGAGTACAGGACAGAAGAGGGTGGGAGCCTCGGTGGCCCTGGATGGAGAGCCAGGGAGGCGAGACACCCTCAGTTCATTCTGGACTCTGAAATCAGTGGCTGACGTTTTGGAATCTTAATGTGTTCAAGTTCTCCAAGCCATCTATTAATGCATATGTTATAAAAGTTCACTAAGCAGGCCTGCAGGGGATTTGTTTGTTTTGGTGGTAAATTGGTTTTCTATCCAACTCTGCTGTTGTTATTAAAACAATGCTGTTGACATTTAGCCTGCAGATCATATTCCATTCAGAGGCATCAGAAGCTGCTCGATCACAAGCACAGTCTCTCCGGGCAGTATTTATCAAGTATCCAGCACATACCAAGTCCCAAAATAGAGGAATAAGGAAGAAATTCAGCCCATGATCCTCACTTTGAGTGCCCTTGTAGTCTAATTGGAGAGTCACATGAGATGATCAAGGCCCTTGGTGAGAGCATGGGTCCTACAGTGTCTCAGGATGAAATCAAGAGCAGGTGGGACTCATCCAGAAGGGCTTCCTGGGGGAGCAGGCTTTTAAGATGAGGTGGAGAGAAAGGACAGACAAGCCCTGAAGCCCTAGAGGGCGTCACGCACTTCCCTAAGGCCCCAAGCACTGCACACTTTCAGTGGTAGCAGTCCTTATGCAATGGTAATTATTTGTTTACACTTCTTTCTGCTCCATTAGACTGAGTATCTGGGAGGGAGGGACCTTGTTTTCCTCTCTCTATCCCCAGGCAGTGCCTGACACGTAGGAGTTGCTTAATAACTATTTGAAGAAGAATAAGAGGAAATGAGAAAATAAATGTACAAAAACAGTAGAAACAGGCCTGTAGGGGGAAATGGAGCAAATTAACTTGGTAGGAATAGAGAACTGGTGTTGAAATAACATATGAAATCAAGAAATGAAACAGCCATAAAAAACATCTTGGGAACAATTGGGGAATTTGAACATGGACTGAGTATTAGATGAGATAGGAATTGTTGTTAAATCTTCCAAGCATGGTGGTGGTTTTATGATTAGTAGGGGAAGGTCCTTGTTCTCAGGAAGTGCTCAATGACTTGTTTAGGAGCAAAGATCATGATGTCTTGTAGCTTATTTTCAAAATGGTTTAGCAAAAACAGTGCGTATATTGTTGACATCTATTATTATCACATTGCTTTATATTATAAATTGGAAATAGTGGTAAATCACTGTCGTGTTTTTTTTTTTTTCCTAACAGCTCTTTTTGTTCTTTTTTCTTTCTTTTTTATTCTTTTTTACTAGCAATTCTTGACTGTGATGTAAGGTATATGGTTATTCATTGTACTCTTTCAGCTTTTCTGTATGTTTGAAATTCTTTTCAGTGACATGAATGATTGTCGGGGTAGGGGACAGGAAGGAGCTGGGAGAAATGGAGACAGTAGAATGAGGGCCCAGAGAGGACAGGGGGCAGTGGATCTTGGAGCCTACTTTCACCCACTGAACTCTACTGCTGGTCTGGTGCTGACTCCTTTCTCTGCCCCAAGCATCAACTCAACCCAGTCCTGGGGAGGCGTCCCCTTGGGTCTCTTTTGCTGGGAGCCGGCTCCCAGCAAAGACTCAGATGCACTCAGTCGGTGGTGCTGTGTCTTCTTCCCCCAGTGTGTAAATATGTCGCTGTGGAGCTGAAGTCAGCCTTTGAGGAAACTGGCAAGACCAAGGAGGTGATCGACACAGGCTATGGCATCCTGGACCGGAAGGCTTCAGGCGTCAAATATACCAAGTCGTAAGTAGAGGGGAGGGAGAGGGGCACCAGCCTGCCCTGCTTTGTTCCTGAGGCATCAGCATTGTGAAGTTCCCTTCTCCCTTCCCACTAGGCAGACCCACAAAAAGGAGACAGCTCTTAACTGAGACCCAGGTTTGCCCACTGATTCTACCCTGAACTGATTGTATGGCCTTCCTAAATCCCCAAGTGCCCCTGGGCTTCACATCTTTCATCTGTAAAAGCAAGACTGTTGGACCTCACCAGTAATTCCCAATGATTGGAATTTATGGGCCAGTCTTTAAAAATATAGGATTGCTGGGAAATTCCCTGGTGGTCCAGTGGTTAGGGCTGGACATTTTTCATTGCCATGGCCCAGGTTCAATCCCTGGTCAGGGAACTAAGATCCTGCAAGCTGCTCAGTGCAGCCAGAAAAAAACAGGCTTACCAACTTTTAATCTTGCCGGGTATAAATATTGAAAACAAACCAAAAAGCGTTTCCATCAACTATGATCATCCTTTCAAAATGAAACACTATCTCAACATCAAATATCCATACATTTTGCTTTATTTTTTTTTAATCTAGCTAATCATTTAACTTTATATTTAAAAAACAACAACAACAACTTTCTTCCCATAGAGCTGTTAAAATTGTGTCTTTCTGGTCTGTGTTCCAGCATTTCAGAGCCCCCCTGATGACCTATCTCCCTCCCAGCTCTGCCTTCCCGTTGGTGAGCCGTGCAGGTGCTGGGGTAGCAGGGCTGGAGGGCTGGACCCCTAACCCACAGGGTCAAGGAGGGGAGCTCAGGCAGGGACTGTCTTGTGCTGCTGTCTCGGCAGGGACTTAAGGTTAATTGAAGTCACGGAGACCATTTGCAAGCGGCTCCTGGACTACAGCCTGCACAAGGAGAGGACCGGCAGCAACCGATTTGCTAAGGTTGGCTTTGTATATGCCCTTCCTCCCCACTGGGGCTGGGCTTCGGGTCTCAGTGTGTCTCCTGGTCTGGGTGCCATCAGAAGATCATGCCCTGGGAGCTTCCCTCCTTGGCAGCTCCCTGTTCTTTATCCGTTACCATTTGCATCCCTCCCGTCCTGAGCGGCCTGACTTTTCAGTGCAGGTGGGCACATTCCTGATGTCTGGGCCTGCCCCCTGGGGTCCTGCCTCAGCCTAGGACAGAAACGCTCCCGGATGGCAGCCCCCTGGGGGTCAGAGCACTTTGTGCAGGGAGAACTCAGGATGCGCAGAACTGTGGGAGTTTAGAGGAGATGTCAGAAAACTCTTGGGGAGGGGGTGATGACTGTCATATCCCTTCTCTGGGCCCATGGGGCCCTACCTGGACCTCCATCATGATGCCTCTGACATTTATTGCACTCACCATGTACATGAATGCTTCTTTCACTGGAGAATGAGCTTCCTTGCAGCAAGGGCCATGTTTCCTTTTTTTAAAATTTTCCCTTGTGCTATTTATTTTTCTATCCACAAAAGAAAGGTGCATGAATGTGTGAAAAAATAAAGTGAATCAGTTTAAGTTCTGATCCAAAATGAGATGTGTGATGGGAAAACAGATCCGTACAACAGCAATCTTGCCCTGGCCCAGGGTTTTAAAGTCCCATCAAAAACTGGATGTCTTCCCTTTCCTCTTCCTTTGCTCTTGCCTCATCTCACACATTTCTGCTTGAAGACTGTGTCACACGGATGCAGTGGCTCAGAAGTCAATACAACTGTGTGAGCTCACCACTCTCGTACACAGAATCTACCAGCCACACAATTCCAGGGAGTGGCTTGACAATAAACTGACAATGAACTCTCTTCTGTGGCTGAATGATGCCAGGACTCCTGGACATTGATAAGATGTCATCCTGCCCCTATCTCCGTACGCCTCCCTGTATACCTGTTGCCATGTGTCTTTCCAAAAGGATCCAGAGGGGGTTGTGGGGTGTCTGGAGGCTCATGTGTCTCCTGTCACTCCTATAAGGGCCCATGTTTCTTTATCTCTGCATCTTCTATGCCTGGTAGAAGAGCTGTCTCCCACATTTCTCCACCTAAGTATCCTTCTAGCAAAGGAGATGCTTCAGAAACCCTTGGGAAACCTAGAGGAATACTTCTAAGCCACAAAAGTCCCAGGTTTTATCTTTATAATTTGTATTAACGTTGTACTTGGTAATAAACCCATGTTTAATGTAACAATGTTTTAATTTTACTTTCTATAGCAAAAAGATTAGAAGCAGCCTGACCATTCACTAGTATAGGGGAGTGGTTAAGTAAATTGGCCATTCAGTGGACTCTTAGGCAAACTATACAATGAAGAATGAGGTAGTTCTTTATGAGTTGAACTAAAATCACCTCCAGAGTATAGTTGTTTAGTCGCTAAGTTACGTCCAACTCTTTTGCGACCCTATGGACTATAGCCCTCCAGGCTTCTCTGTCCATGAGATTTCCCAGGCAAGAATAGTGGAGTGGGTAGCCATTTCCTTCTCCAGGGGATCTTCCTGACCCAGGGATGGAACCTGAGTTTCCTGCATTGGCAGGCAGATTCTTTACCATTGAGCCACCCGGGAAGCCCTCTCCAAAGGATATTATTAAGTAAAAAAATGCACAGTGCAGAATAGTGTATATGATACATACATACAGTTGCTTGTGCGGGGGTGGAGGAGAGGCTGTTTTTGTGTGCGTAGTGGCTTGTGTCCACTTGTGTGGTCTCTGGGAGACAGAAGAAACAGGTAGTGTGTTGTCTCTGTGGAGAAGACCTAGGTGGCGGGCAGAAGTAATTTCGTACAGAACCAAGAGTCTTCCCTGCCTTGGCTGTTCTTCTTCCCAGCAAGGAAAGGTACAAGTTGTGGGAAGAACCACAAGTAGGGAGTGGGCTGGACATGGGGGAGGCCACAGTGAGGGGAAAGAAACAGGACCAGTTTATTATCTTGGAAAGGAGTATTTGCTCAAAGAGCCCCGAGAGCAGCCTTTCCGAAAGGAGGAGGTGTGGGGAGGCAGGACAGGCTGTGTGTGTGGAGGGGTTGTGGGACGCAGGCCACAAAGAGGGGAGTGGAAGGTGAGGATGAGCGTGAGAAGCTGGAGAGGGTCCTGACCTTAGCAGGGTCCCTGGGTCTCCAGCTGCACCGGGAGAGGAGCAGGGCAGGGAGGGGAAGGGTCTCTGCCTCTCACATCCCATCGTGTCTTCAGGGCATGTCAGAGACCTTTGAGACGCTACACAACCTGGTGCACAAAGGGGTCAAGGTGGTGATGGACATCCCCTACGAGCTGTGGAACGAGACCTCGGCAGAGGTGGCCGACCTCAAGAAGCAGGTAAGGGCCCCACCGCCGCCCAGGCTCGGTGAGGGCGGGTCCTCAGTTGATGAGGGCCACCGGGAGCCTGGGGACTGTGGTCAAGCCGTCTCACCCCGCCTCTGGCTATGGCCTCCTGAATCACAGCCACCAGCCCGGTGGGTGGCGAGACGAGGCTCAGGCTCGCCCGGCTCCCCCGGGAGAGGCCAGGCCCGGGCGTTGCCGACGTGAGGCCTTGCGGTTAACAGTGCGACGTCCTGGTGGAGGAGTTCGAGGAGGTGATCGAGGACTGGTACAGGAACCACCAGGAGGAGGACCTGACTCAGTTCCTCTGCGCCAACCACGTGCTAAAGGGCAAGGACGCCAGTGAGTCCCAGGGCAGCAGGGCTGGGCCCTCTATGCTCCCCCCTCAGGGGAGGCGGGTGAGGAGAGGATGCAAAAGAAATAAGAAATGGCGGCGTTGGAGCCTCCATCCTCAGGGGGCTGGATGGTGCAGGGCGGGGTCAGGGCCTGGTGCCTCAGATGCCCCCCAGACAGGCCGGGGGGCCCCCAGCGAAGCAGAGCTGGGGCCAGATCACATCACCACTCCCAGTGGCTCTGCAGCCCGAGCTCCTCACTCAGCCAGCCAGCCAGCCTGTTGAGGGTGTCTCTCCTCCTCCCTGCAGGCTGCCTGGCAGAACAGTGGTCTGGCAAGAAGGGGGACACAGCCGCCCTGGGAGGCAAGAAATCCAAGAAGAAGAGCGGCCGGGCCAAGGCCTTGGGCGGTGGCAGCAGCAAACAGAGGAAGGAGCTGGGCGACCTCGACGGAGACCCCAGCCCCGAGGAGGACGAGGGCATCCAGAAGGCTTCCCCGCTCACACACAGCCCCCCTGACGAGCTCTGAGCCTAACCCAGTGGCTCCTGCTGACCGAGAGCCTGAGCTGGGAGCCCAAGGGTCTGGGCCCCCAGCTTCCGCAGATGGAGCAGCGCAGGGCCTCAGCGGTGCCTGCCTGGCCAGTGCCGCCTCCTGCCGTGGAAACTCCAGCCCCGGGAGAACTTGGATCCGCTGCGGGCAGCCAGGGCCGGCCTCTTCCCTCTGCCCAGCGTTCCTATCCCGACCCAGACTTCAGGCGGGCCCCGTGATCTCAGGACTGCCCAGGATTCCAGTGTGAGCTCCGGTGGGCAGGTGTCGAGCTGGACCCGGGACTGGGGCTCCAGAGCCCCCCACCCCCTCGCTCCTCCAGCACCAGCTCCTCCTCCCCGCACCCCCTCTTCCTGTGGACGCCTTGTGCTCTGCCCGGCCCTCCCCTGGGGCTCACAGAGTAAAAACCTTTCGGCCTTTTTCATTCATATTTCTGAGTCCCCTTCAGCTCCTCAGAGGGGCCGGAGCCCCCTGTCACTCTTTCCTGCCCCCCTGCTCCCGCCTTGGGGGCTGAGGATGGGAGGCTGTTCCTGTAAACCTGCCCGCTGTGGGGAAAGCAGGCGCAGGGAGGGCCCTGGGGTGAGGGCTGGGCTTTGGATATGGGGTGGGCATAGAGCTCCGGCCCTGCCCCTCAGCTGCCTGTGGTTTCCCTGAGCTGCTTAGGCCGGGAGAGCCGTCCTCACTGCTTCCCGGCCTCCCGCCTCCCCTCTCCCCGCCAAGGCCTTCCCGTTGGTTGTGTAAAGTGTGCACGGTGACCCCACCAGCCCCAGCCCCCCCCTCCACGTCCTGCCTCTTGGCTTCTGGCCTCTTGATCTTGACCCTTGTTCCCTGATGACCACACCTGACCACTCTGCATTCCCTAGCTCTTGTGCCAGGAACCCACAGGGGAGGACAGCCAAGCCCCCAACAACACTGGTTACACCGTGTTCTCTGGGAGCAGGGGACGAACAGCAAGGCTGGCCTCTGAGGAGAAGGGGTGGGAGGCACCTCCCGGGCCGTCCTGAGGGCAGAGATCGGTGGTGGCGTCAGAAGCAACAGTGGCAAGGGCCGCGGGTAGTCCGTGCTCTAACCCCACAGGTGCCCCAGACGCCAGCTTCTGGCAAAAATGCTCGGGGTTCCCCTCCCCAGGGCTGGGGATAGCCAGGCCACAGAGAGGGGAGCAGACTGGAAGCTGCTGCTGCCCTGAGTCACGAAGCTTGGAGCAGGCCCCGAGAGGAGGATTCTTTGTGGCCTAATGCCCCCCTCACTGACTGCAGTATGGAGACTATCCCCACGTTGGAGGAGCTGTGGGCCGAGAAGCCATTCGAGACTCGGGGCCCAGCCTGGACTCTGTTCTGAGCGTAGGAGATGACTGGGGAGGGGTCAGGCATTGGAACTCAGGGCTAGGGAACCATTTGCGGCCCCCTGGACTGTCTACAGTTTGGTGGCCAGTCTCTGACTCTCCCTTCCTGTCACTGTTCCACAGCTCTTCAGTGCTTGGCTTAATTCTGTCCCCAGAGCTTCGTTGTCCTGTGAATAGGATGAGACAAAGACTAGGAGCCCAATCCCAGGCCTAGGCTCGGACCGGAGGGAGGGCGGCGTGGTGACTGCTCTGCCCTTTGACCTGCAGCTGCTGGAGGATGAGCGCCCTCACCCGCACCCTGCACCCCACCTCCCAGTCCCCACAAAGCCAGGCATGTTGCACACTCTAGCTCTCCACCCACCCACCCACCCCAGCAGGCAGCTTCTCCCTGGCCCAGCCTAGGAAAGAGCAGGATCCACTTCCCAGGTTTTCCTTTCCCTCTCCCCACCACACATACCAGCCTTTCTGAGCTTGACTACAGCCTCCCGCTTTCCCACACCCCTTCTCTCCATAAGGTGAGAGGTCTGGCTAAGCTCAAGTGAACCTGATCTCAGTCCCCTTAGTAGAAACCCAATCAGAATGGTGTCTTCTACCCTCACGTGAACCCGAGTCACTTGGATGCTTGTCAGCCAGACAGATGTCTGGGTGCTGCTCAGACTTGCCAGTCTGGGGATCTAGGAGTCGGCCTGGCTCTTAGGAGGAGGTCAGCTGGACCCCACTTCACCGGGAGAAATTTGGATGTTGTGTTCAGAGGGGCTGGGACCTCAATGAAGCCACACTGGAAGGAAGTCTTGTCCTCAGAAACGTGAATTGTCAGCACCTCAGAGAGGATGTGTCTCTGTTGAAGACTTTCGTCATCCAGAACCTCAAAGGCTAATGGACTAGCCACAAGCCCAGTTTGTTCAAGTTCAGCGACAGCCAAGTCTCGGGTTGGGGCTCTGCAGGCTCAGAAGTGGCTGCATCAGGGCCCCTGTGTACCTGTTTGAGGGCACAGCTCCTAGGAGGCAGGCTCCTCTGTTTCCAAGTCCCTGCGTGGTGGTTCCCTGCAACATCTTTTTGCACCTTAGCGGTGCTTTTCATACCTTTGACTCCCCTCTGTCAGACAGTTGTTTTAATAAAAAGTTTTGTTAGAATTAGACGCTTGACCGCCAAAATTCCTGCCAGAAAATGATAGACAAGCCCCTGAGGCTTGGAGTTTGACTGAAAACCCCTTAAATGCGGAAACCGTGCAGTTCACAGCTTGTCCACATGTCAGAGCAGCCCTAAATCACTTTAGTTCACAAGTACAAACAAAATTCCTCTTCTTATGCTTTGATCCTGAAAGAAAAGCACATTTTTTTTTCCTGACAGATGCACAGTCCATGCCTAACTGGTTTAAAGAAGGACTGTATGTACTAATCCTAGCAGCAGAGCCCGCAGAATCCCTCTTGACCATCCCCTGATGGCCTGGTTTGTGCTATTAAGGAATTTCACTGGAACAATAATAATATAGTAGCCACTGTTTTTTGAATGCATATTATCGTGGCAAGCACCGCTCTACATGCTTTTACATAATTAACTGATGTAATACAGCTGTGATCTACACAAGGACATGAAGTTTTAAACACATTATTGAATAATAAAATACACAAAGTATGTATATCATAAATGTACAGTTCAATGAGTTTTTATGAACTGAATACCAAAATCAACCAGCATGAAGATCACAAAACACTATTACCACCACCCCCACACATTCTACAAAAAGAAAAGGGATTTTGGTCTACTTTGTTCACTGCTCGATCCCCAGTGATTAATACAGCCCCTGGCACAGAGTAGCTGCTTCCCCCCAGCTCCCTGCCGCACTGCAGGGCTCATGGGATCTTAGTTCCTCCACGAGGGATTGAACCCAAGCCCTTGGCAGTGAAAGCTCAGAGTCCTAACCACTGGACCACTCCCAGAGTAGCTACTTAATAAATATCTGATGAATGAGTGGAGCACAGAAAGGTCAAATAACTTGCCCAGACCACACATTTAGGAAGTGAGCCAACCAGGTTGTGAACCCAGAAAGAATGGCTTCAGCGTCCTGTGGCTCAGCCTCTGACATAGAGCTTTGCAGCCACAGCTGGTTGGCTCGTCCACCCTCTTCCCCTTACCTGGCTCTCCAGAAGGCAGGCCGCAGACCAGTTGCTGTCCAGTAGTCTATTTATGTCTTCAGAGTTTAAAGCTGGACATGCAGTTAAAAGACTTGAATTAACCTTCAAGTCTTTCTCCCTGTTCAAAATTAACAGTTGTGTGTATAGCTTAAAGGCAGCTTGGGGGCTTCCCTGGTGGCTCAGTGGTAAAGAATCCCCCTGCATATACAGGGGAGACAGGTTGATTCCTAATCTGGGAAGATCCCACATGCTGTGGAGCAACTAAGCCTGTGCACCACAGCTATTGAGCCTGTGCTCTAGAGCTCAGGAGCCACAACTATTGAGCCCTCGTAATACAACTGCTGAAGCCCGAGTCCCCTAGAGTCAGTACTCCAGAACAAGAGAAACCACCGCAGTGAGAACCCCCTGCACTGCAATTGGAGAAAAGCCAGCAACGAAGACACAGTGCAGCCAAAAATAAATAAATATTTTTTTTTAAAGGCAGCTTGACCCTTACTGCTGCCCTTAAGGGCTGACTTCTTACAATTTCTTTAAAAGGAATCCAATTTTACTCATTCTTTCTTTAAAAGTGTATTCTCCACCTATTAAACTTCCACTAAAATGGTTGTGATTCTCTACTGGGAGATGTAGGTACACCTGGAGATGGGAGAAGTTGACCAGCTGCATTACCAGCTCCAGGGGTGGTAACATCTCCTAACATCATCACTTTTCTAAAGTAGAAAAGGTTCTCTGTCTGAAAAAAACAAAGCAAGACACTCAAAAGTCAGGTGTTAGTTTTTAAATTTATTTATTTGTTTTTGGCTGCATTGGGTCTTCGCTCTAGTTGCAGGGCTCAGGCTTCTCACCGTGGTGGTTTCTCGTTTCAGAGTGTGGGCTCTAAGGTGTGTAGACTTCAGTAGTTGTGGCTCACTGGCTTAGCTGCCCAGCAGCATGTGGACTATTCCTGGACCAGGGATCGAACCCATATCCCATGAACTGGCAGGCAGATTCTCAACCACTGGGCCACCAGAGAAGTCCCCAGGTGTTATTTTGTTAGAATTGCTCGCCAAAGTGGTCTTGGTATTTTCTCATTCCTTTCATCAACATGTGACAGCATGTGCCAAGACACCTGTTACAGTGAGCAGTGTGTTACCAGGGCTCAAGCGGTGTGTCATTTTTACATGAGAGAACAGCTCAGTGAATTCCCTGGTGGTCCATAGTTAGGACTCTGAGCTGTCACTGCCTAGGGCCCGGGTTCAATCCCTGGTTGGGGAACTGAGGTCCCACAAGCTGCAAAAAACTAAACAACAAAACAAACAAACAAGCAAATAATAATAATAAAAAACCCAGATCAGTGAGGTCAATATATTCACAAGAGATTTTGCTGGAGGTTAGCACATTGATGAAATACTCATAGATGCACTAAGCTTAATAGTAATGTTAGTTCAGTCACTCAGTCAAGTCCGACTCTTTGCGACCCCATGAATCGCAGCACACCAGGCCTCCCTGTCCATCACCAACTCCCGGAGTTCACCCAAACTCATGTCCATCAAGTCGGTGATGCCATCCAGCCATCTCATCCTCTGTCGTCCCCTTCTCCTCCTGCCCCCAATCCCTCCCAGCATCAGAGTCTTTTCCAATGAGTCAACTCTTCGCATGAGGTGGCCAAAGTACTGGAGTTTCAGCTTTAGCATCAGTCCTTCCTTCCAAAGAATGTAATAGTAATGTAGCCACCACCAATTAGTGCTACCACCCACCCATATAGGGACCAATTTTACACTTACTTGATGGGACTTTATTAAAGCAGATTGAGTCGTACATCACATGTTGAAAAGGCTAAGAAAGGATCCACTGTGATAAAAATCCATTAGCAGACTTCATGTGGGCATCACAGTGGTCAATCTGGGTAGTCAGCAGAGAAGATCTTTTTCAGCAGCTTGAACTAGAGTTTGGAAATTGGCATCCCTCCATTGAACAATGAATTTCTACCTGTCCTGAATCAAAACAAAGACATCCAGAATGTCTTCCATTTGTAGTCACTGTATATAATTCCAATCTTAAGATTTTAATGTGTCCTTAAATAGGTATAGTCATAGAGTTTGTTCCATTGCAGCCATATTCCCAACCTAGAATCTCTTTCTAAACATATACATTTGGGGGGGATTCCCAGGTGGCTCAGTGGTAAAGAATTCATCTGTTAATGCAGGAGCCTCAAGAGGCGCAGGTTTGATCCCTGGGTTAGGAAGATCTCTGGAGGAGGAAATGGCAACACACTCCAGTATTCTTGCCTGGAGAATCACATTCTTATTTTCAGCCGAGTCAAACTATAAATTGATTTATATTATGACTTTCCCTTTCTCGGCCCAGGGCCTCAGATTTGGGTTATCTAAAATTTACGGTGACTAACCAAGTAAAATAAAAGGCAGTTTTGATATATTTTGGTGGGCAGAGGACATGGACAAATAATTTAGCAATGAAGGACTGCAATTACTTGGTACATTTTGGTGGTAATTAAAGAAGATTACAACAATTAGATATAATTTTCTACCCAGTGAGATATCCATGAGTAATATCTTCATGTAGAGAAGAGTTGAAACAAACATTTGTTTTGGGTGACAGTATCAATTAATAGAAAAATTCCATTTGGAAAATGGTTCCATCATAACCATCTACATGTTCACTCTTTTGAAAAATTATGGGCGCATTTTAAATGTTCATAACATGGGGAGTGATTAAACAAGTCACAGCACATCCTCTCAGTGTAGCCAGAAATGATGCTCGAGGCCAAGTAATTTATGGTCAAGAGAAGAAAGTATGTTTTGACAGTTAAAAGTAAAAAGAAAGAAAAAAGGTCCATGAAATTTTATATGTACTCTGATCTTGACTTTTTTTTAATGCCTCTGAATGAGAAAGAAATCAAATAATTACTAACTTCAGAACAAAAATCTTATCTTTGAAATAAAAAGTATATTTAGAAGCTATAATTTTTAATAAAAAAATAAACTCTATATTTTTTAAAATTCCAAATTTACTATCAGCATTCATATTATCTTTAAAAAAATCCTATTATAAACTCCCCAGTACAATGTCTTTCTAAGCATGTGGCCAAAGATCCATCTGTAGCGTGGATCCATCTTGTAGCACAAGACTCCACTACCTGCGAGTGGGCAGGCCCATTTGAGGTCCTTTGTGAGCTAATATTTTCTATTGAAAGGTAAGAATGATTACATATCTTTGGGGTTCCTCCAGCTCCAGGATTCTATAGATGGTAAAAGTGGGAGGGGAGTGGAGGATCCTTTGTTCTAAATTCTGTATCTTGCTCTTTATTTCCTTGCTGTGTGTTAGCTGCTCTCTAGTTGCGGTGTGTGAGCTTCTCATTGTGGCAGCCTCCCTTACTGCGGAGCACAGGCTCTAGGTAAGTGGGCTCAGTAGTTATGGCTGAAGGAGGAAACAGAACAGGCTCTATCTTGAAAGCAGGACTCCATCTTGGGCCGGACTGTGGACTTTGAGCTATATGCCCAGTACCTATGGAAATGACGTACCAACTGAAAAACCAGGCCCCCAGAAGGAGGACCTCCAGGGCTCTCCATCGCCTAAAAGAATACCCTAATTATCTGTGTAACAGAACAGAATCATACATTCTATTATGCTTATTGGGGTATGACCACAAGCCTATTGATAATTGTCCACTGTTAACTACCTAGGCTTAAGGCTTATGAATCATGGGTTAACTTTGATTGTATCTTTCTTTTACCTTTGTTCAGACTAGTTTCAGGGAATTTTGGGGAGGTGGGTTTGGGCACTTACGCTTAGGGTATATAAGGTTTTCACAAAAACTGGTCGGGGTCCTTGGCTAAGAGGAGACTCTGCCTTGGCCTCGCTGGTGTAATAAACTGCATTCCACTATCTGCATTGTCCTTCTGAGTGAGTTTGTTTGAACAGGTAGCTACAACATGGCCCAGGGGCTTAGTTGCCCTGAGGCATTGTGGGGTCTTCCCAGATCAGAGATTGAACCAGCATCCCTTGCATTGCAAGGTGGATTCTTAATCACTAGGGTTAGAAGCCCCACCCTGGCTCTTTCTGAAGCCAGAAGAACAAAGACAGGTAGGGAAGGCTGTTCTTGGTGTCTTGGGGTTCCCTGGGTAGCATCATTTTTCTGGGCACCATCCATCTCAGTGCAGGGTCTTGTCCCAGGAAGAGACCTTCTGCTTTGGGAAGGAAGGGTGGATGTACACTAATCAAGGCAAAAGACCAATTTATGAAATGATAATTAACAATGTGATAGCAAGAGCACTGGACACGCCCAGCCCTGACCCTGGACTTCCCACTCTGCGCACCTCCATGGAAAGTAGTTGGGTCTTTAGAAGGGCGCGTGATTGGAGAGGAATTTGCACCAGACTGCATCTGAGGCATTTAGAAAAGGCTTGATGCCTCACCTACAGGATAGAGGAGCACCTGGCCCCAGCTGGGTGGAATTGAGCCAGAACCGCTCCTGGACTTGAATGGCCGAGCCAGCATTATCCCCCTTCCTTCCTTCCCTAGCTGACTAGGCCCTCCTTCAGCTGGACAGTCCTTCTTTAGATATGCTAATACCTCCCCCCCCCTCCCCCCCGCTACGAACAGTTCAGCCCTGGGCGCTCATCTCTGCGGACTCAAGTTTCTTTCCAGCCTGGGGCGGGGGTGGAGCGGGCCTTCTCACTGCTGCCCTTCTCCTGCCCCGCTTCCCCGGCCCTCCAGCGACCTGGGGCCTTGGGAGGGTCCTTTCCCGCCGAGGGATGGTCCGGAGGGCCGGATCTTCAGGCAGGCGGGTAGGGCTCGTCCAGGATTGCCAGGCCGCGCCCTCCCGGCGGCCCCGGGCCGGGAGCCCGGCAGGGGCGTGTTCGCGCGCTCACCTGCCATTGGGCAGGTGGGGCGGCCGGCGCTCTGGCAGGGGCCGCATTATAAATGCGGAGCCGGAGCCGGTGGCCGCGGCGGCAGGGCCAGGCGCGTCGCAGGATGGTGGACAGCGTGTACCGGACCCGCTCCCTGGGGGTGGCGGCTGAAGGGCTCCCGGACCAGTACGCGGACGGAGAGGCGGCGCGCGTGTGGCAGCTCTACATCGGGGACACCAGCAGCCGCACCGCGGAGTACAAGGCCTGGCTGCTCGGGCTGCTGCGCGAGCACGGCTGCCAGCGGGTGCTCGACGTGGCCTGCGGCACCGGGTGAGCCCGGGCGGGGCCCCGGGGACCGCAGTGAGCGCGAGCGGGGGTGGGCAGGAGGCCCGGGTGAGCGGGAACCCGGGGCACCGAGCGGATGGGGTAGGTTTGGCCCGGGCAGCCGGGCTGCAGGACCACGGGCGGGCACGTCGGGGCAGCCTCCCCAGCCGACCCGGGAGCCGGGGCTGGGGCGCGACGCCAGGGCGGGGAATGTGTGTTTGCCCAGGCAGAACGGGCAGGACGAGGCCGAGGAGACCCAGGATGAGAGCGAGGGTGTGGGCACAGCGGATGGGGAAGGCGGGTTCGCCAGGGCGGCGGCCCAAGGACCGGGTTTTAGGGCTAGCCTCACATAAGGTCGAATCCTGCTCCAGCGGCAGCGTTCACTCTTAACACTTGTTCAACGTGATGTGCCTCTGCCAAAGCATTGTGCCAGGTATTTCTGACACATCAGTTTTTAAAATCCTTACAAAACCTCATGAGGTAAGTGTGTGTGTGTGTGAGTTGCTCAGTCGTGCTCTTTGCGACCCCATGGACTGCAGCCCACCAGGCTCCTCTGTCCATGAGATTTTCCAGGCCAAGGATACTGGAGTGGGTTGCCATTTCCTTCTCCAGGGGATCTTCCCAACCCCGGGCCTGAACCCAGGTCTCCTGCACTGCAGGCAGATTCTTTACCGACTGAGCTACAAGAGTAGTGATAGCTATTTATGGTTGCAGAAATTTGACCTCAGAGATGTAAAGGTGGAACGAAGATGTGGACCCAGGTTGGTTAAGGTCTGGCTTGTGCTCTGAACCACCATCTGGCAGTTCCCTGGTGGCTTAGTGGTTAGGATTCTGAGGTTTCACTGCCCAGGGCCCCGGGGTTCAATAGCTGGTGGGAGAACTGAGATCCTGCGAGCCTCATGGGACTGCCAAAAACAAAAAGAAAAAAATCCACTGTGCTACACTACCTCCTGTGCTCAAGTTACTTAACTTGCAGGAGCTTCAGTTTGCCCCCCCTCTCAAATAGCGATAACACAACCTACCTTACTGGATTGCCGTGAGTTTTAATTACTTATTTTTGCTGTACCGAGTCTTCATTTTGGGGCACAGACTTCTTTTGCTGCAGTATGTGGGATCTTAGTTTCCCTACCAGGGATCCAACCTGGGCCCCCTGCATAGGGAGTGCAGAGTCTTAGCCACTGAATCACCAGGGAAGTCCCTGGATTGCCATAAGGATTAACGCCCATTTGTACAATACCTGACTTGGTGCTGAGAAACAAAAAAGAAAAGTTACCACCGGGTGAAGAGAAACAGATTTGCCAGGTCACTTGAGGTTAGCAGAGAGAGCCTGGGGACAGGAAACAGGGGTGGACTCTGAAGAGTGGAGGAGACAGGCGTGTTCAGCGCAGGGCCTCCTCTTTGCCTCTCCAGGCCTCCCTGACTGCCCCTCTTTGACTGTCATTCCTGGTCCTGCCCAGGGTGGACTCCATCATGCTGGTGGAAGAGGGCTTCAACGTGACAAGCGTGGATGCCAGTGACAAGATGCTGAAGTATGCTCTCAAGGAGCGCTGGAACCGGAGGCACGACCCTGCCTTTGACAAGTGGGGTACGTGGGTCTGGCCAGGTGCCCTCAGTTCTCTCTACCCTGGGCTCCTTTATCAATTGTGGTGGGGAGCTGTTTTCCTCAAAGGAGGAAATCACTGTCATTTCCCTGAAAAGGGAGGCTTGCACACCAGAATGAGGTACTGAGAATGAGGGGCTAGTTTTAATTATGTTTATAGTGTCCTGTGAAAGTCGCTCAGTTCGTGTTCGACTGTTTGCGACCCCAAGGACTATACAGTCCATGGAGTTCTCCAGGCCAGAATACTGGAGTGGGTAGCCATTCCCTTCTCCAGGGGATCTTCCCAACCCTGGGATCGAACCCAGGTCTCCCACATTGCTGGCAGATTTTTTTACCGACTGAGCCACCAGGGAAGCCCATCTTGGACAGTGGGCTTGTCCTGGACCATGGGCAGTGTCCTGTCCCCCCAAATAAAAACCCATAAGCACAGAGCCCTCCTTCCCAACCATGGTTTCCTCCTCCCTGAGCCCCTCGTCCCCTTCACCCTCCATGTCCATAATGATCCTCTCCCCTGACTGTATGGGGAGTCCCTATGTGTGTCTTGAAGGGGAAACTGAGGCAGGACTGCCCTTGGTGGAGGTGGGTGCCACCCTGATCCCTCTTCCCCTCCCTGGCCCCCAGTCATTGAAGAAGCTAACTGGATGACTCTGGACAAAGACGTGCCCCAACCACCAGGGGGTGGCTTCGATGCTGTCATCTGCCTTGGAAACAGTTTTGCCCACTTGCCAGACTGCAAAGGTAAGAGAGGGTGTAGCCTGGGGAGTGGAACCTGCTTTGAACTATACCCTTTCCAGAGTAGAAAGACAGGAGGGAGACTGGCGCTGGGGGCCCTGAGCAGACGCAGCCTCTCTGTCCCCGCCTGGTTCAGGAGACCAGAGTGAGCACCGGCTGGCCCTGAGGAACATCGCGAGCATGGTGCGGTCGGGGGGCGTGCTGGTCATTGATCATCGCAACTACGACCACATCCTCCGCACGGGGTGCGCACCCCCAGGAAAAAACATCTACTATAAGGTGGGGCCCCCTGGGGAGGGCAGGCCCAGGGCGGGAGGTGTGGTCCCGGGGTCCTGGCCTCATGGTAGTTGCAGAGGTTGACACAGCTGGCAACACTGCCTGCAGAGTGACCTGACCAAGGACATCACGACGTCAGTGCTGACCGTGAACAACAAGGCCCACATGGTGACCCTGGATTACACGGTGCAGGTGCCGGGGACTGGCCAGAGCGGCTCTCCTGGCTTGAGGTACTGACTTGGCGAGGCGGGGGCGGGGGTGGGGGAAGGTGCCAAGACCACCAGTCCTCACTGCGGGTCCGGGGCTCTGTTGCAGCAAGTTCCGGCTCTCCTACTACCCTCACTGCCTGGCATCCTTTACGGAGTTGCTTCAAACAGCCTTCGGGGGCAAGTGCCAGCACACCGTCCTGGGTGACTTCAAACCTTACAAGCCGGGCCAGGCCTACGTTCCCTGCTATTTCATCCACGTGCTCAAGAAGACGGCCTGAGCAAGGCCTCGGCTCCCACCCTCTGCCCTGGCACTGCCAGGCTCCGTCTGGGGAGGAGGGGACCGGTGGCTCCACAATGTGGCCCCTTCAGTGCGGATCCTGGGGGTGTGGGGAGGGGCAGACTTCCGCTGCGCTCAGGAGGACGGAAGGCTGAACAATACAGTTTGTGCCTTTTCAGGTCCTGTTCCCCTTGTGTTCATGTCAGAAGGATGAGGCTCCGGGGGTTGCGCCTCCACAGCCTTGCTCATCCCCACACCGACCGCAACTCCAGCAGGGGGCAGCATACACTTTATTTTCAGCCCCACACGGGGCTTCCCTGGTGGCTCAGATGGTGAAGAATCCGCCTACAAGGCGGGAGATTTGGGTTTTGATCCCTGGGTTGGGAAGATCCCCTGGAGAAGGGAATGGCTACCCACTCCAGTATTCTTGCCTGGAGAATTCCATGGACAGAGAAGCCCTGCAGGCTACAGTCCATGGGGTCGCAAAGAGTCAGACACAACTGAGTGACTTCCACGCTTCCCACCAGGGCTTCCCTCAGGACCAGACCCCTCCTCCTGAGCAGAGGGGCCTGAGGGTTGGAGCTGGCCTGGAAGGCAGACAGGTCCAAAGAGGGTGCGTCCTAAGCTCTCCTGGGGCTCCTGATGGCACTCAGCACCCAGGGGGTCGCCCGGAGGTAGGCAGCATTCAGGTGGGCGGGCGTTGGCTTTTGGTCTCCCAGGTCTCCGTGAGCCCCTGTGGGCAGGTCCCAGGCTGCAGGGGGCTCCTAGCAGGCGGCAAACTTGCGTTGGATGCGCTTGTACCGGAGCAGCTCGTGCTCGCTGACTGAGGGCTGCAGCCGGGCCGCGGCTTGCAGCAGGTCCTCCATGGTGAGCAGCAGGGCCGAGCTCCCGGGCTCCAGGCCTAGGGGTGACAAGAGGAGGCTGTGGTCTCTGCCTGAGCAGGGGAGCACCCCGGGTAGGCACCTTCTTGCCTGGAGTCCCCCAGGAGGTCAAGAGACCCTCCTCCGAAATCCAGAACCAGGCCTGGTGCCCACTAGTTTCTGGTGGACCTCTGGGCCCGGGGAGCGGCGCACCTTCCTCCAGGTCCCGAACTCGGCGTTTGAGGGCAGCCGTCATGGCGTCAGAGCACAGGGAGTAGAGGTCCGCGCCCGTCAGCTGGGGCGGGCAGTGGTCTAGGACGTCCACCAGGCTCACAGAGGGCTCCAGCCTGAACCTGTTGTAGGTACACAGGAAAATGTCTTACTAGCTTCCCTGACTCCACTGGAAGGCATCCCTGACCAGCTTATTGTGGACTTGGCACTCATCTCCTAACCATCCCAAGGCCCAAGCCCCTAGGGGGGGCCCTCCCTCTAATGGGGCGTACTTGCGTGTGATGGCACTCAGAACACGGAGCTGGGAGGCGCGGTCCTCATTCACCCCCACAAACACCAGCTTGTCAAACCTTTAGGGAGATAGGTGGGTGTCAGGGAGCCCAGCATGAGGGTGGAGAGGCACAGATAGGGTTCGAGGGGCAAGTCCAGAGGGGCCTGGTGGAGGTGAGAGGGATGGGGCACACACCTGCCGGGCCGCAGGAGGGCAGGATCCAGCA
Organism: Bubalus kerabau; assembly: GCF_029407905.1. NCBI lineage: Eukaryota > Metazoa > Chordata > Mammalia > Artiodactyla > Bovidae > Bubalus > Bubalus kerabau. Next base: position 35,471,498 of record NC_073626.1, on the reverse strand, counting down.
GGTCTGGTCTGTTGGTGGCTCCGATCACAAATACATCCTGGGTGCTGTGAAGCCCGTCCAGCTCAGCCAGGAGCTGAGACACCACCCTGCGAAGGAGGGAGTGGAAACGAGAGTGTGCGCGGTGCATCCTCACCCTCTCACCTCCACAGGGTGCCTCTGCAGACTGTCTCCACAGGGCCCTCGGCTGGTCGTGCCCTGTGGACCCTCCCACCCTGGCTCCCGTCTCCTCAAAGCCTCACACCCAATTCCACGGCCCCTTTTAGCTTCTGCTATGGGATCGCAGAACCAAAAGGGCAGGAACCCTTTGGGCGGCCAAGACTAGTACAACCTGTCTGATACCCCTCCGTCTTGGACCCCAGAATCCTGGCTCAGACCCCCACCTGTCCATCACACCTCCAGAGTCTCCACTTCGCCCCCGATTTGGGGCCAAGGAGTCCAGTTCATCAAAGAAGATGATGCAGGGAGCTGCGGCCCTGGCCCGCGCAAACACTGAGGAGAGAGGGGCCCATAGGACGGAGAAGCCCGGTGGGGTAGGGGTTAGATGTCAGGAGATGGGGAGGGCAACCCAGGTTGGCAGCTGATCACTAGCACTTCAGGTAAAGGTCCCTCCAGGCAGGAACCTGACCTGGAGAGGAAGACTAGAGGCCACGGCCAACAGCCTGAGGGCTCTCCCTCCGCCCCCACTCACTCACCTTCCCGTACATTCTCCTCGCTTTGGCCCACGTACATGTTGATGAGCTCGGGCCCTTTCACGCTGAGGGAGGTGATAGGAGAGGGAGAGACTCCTCAAGATGCAGAAACACACAACTGACCTCCTGGCCACCCGCTTCTGCTGCCCAGCCAGCCACAGCCCCCAGTCCACCTGCCCTCCCGGCTGGGCCCGGTCACCACCTGAGGAAGGTGAGGCTGCACTCCGTGGCCACTGCCTTAGCCAGGAGGGTTTTGCCCGTGCCAGGGGGCCCGTGGAGCAGAAGGCCGGAGCGCCTCAGGCCCAGGCTGAGCAGCTCAGGGTGCTCCAGAGGAAGCTGAATCGTCTCCAGAATCTCCTTCTTCACCTCCTGCAGCCCGCCCACGTCGTGCCAGGACACCGAGGGGATCTAGGAGGCGGGAAGGGCGTGGCTAGGCACCGGCTGGTGGAGGGTGCTCGGGTCCCACCCCCATGGGCCTCGAGTGTCTACCCTGGGGGCTCCGATGGCTTGCGAGTGAGCGGCCTGCAGCTGCTCCAGTGCCTGCCCAAAGTCCTCAGCCAGGAGAGGGAAGCCCGCCGCGCACAGCTCCCCCTCATCCTCCTCACTCAAGCCGCCGGCCCAGCTGCAAAGAGAAACCCAGGGAGGCCTGTGGAGGACCAGCCCTGGGGCCTCCTTCCCACTGGGGCCCTCACCTTCCTCCCTTCCTCTCCAGCCCCTGCCCACCTAGACTGCCTCTTGCCCCTCCCACGCCCAGTTTCCTTACCCTGAGTTCTTGATCCTGGTGCAGGCTGCCCGGCTGCTGTGGGTCAAAAGGGCGTAGAGGTCCCCCACCACAAAACCCTGGGGAAGCACGGGAGAGGATGCGTGAGCAGGCACAGCAGGCAGCCCCTGTGCGGGGAGGGAGGGGCAGGCCCCTGGCTGGTGCACGGGCCCAGCACTGAGGCCTCGGGTTCTCCACCCTCACTGACTGCCTCCCACCAGAGCGCGCGAGGAGGCCGGCGCCCTGCCGGGCACTCACCGCACAGCGCCGCGCCAGCTGGGCCAGGTTCACCTCTTGGCCCAGGGGGAGGTGGGCAGTGAGAGCCCGGAGGACGCTGAGCCGCTGTGCCTCCGCCAGCACAGGCACCTCCAGCTCGTGAGGAAACGCCGTCTGCACATCCGCAGGCAGGTCCTGGGCCCGGCTGGTGGTGGCCACGACCATCAGGGGAGGGCAGCTGTGCACAGGGAGTGGGTACTGAGGGCGGGAAGGTGGCCAGCAGCCCCTGAGTGCAGCCTCATCTCGAGGCTGGTGCAGGAGGGTGGCTGCGGGGCAGGGATGAGAGAGGGAGATGAGAGCCCCAAAGCTTCCCAGATGGGGCATCCCCCCACACACAGGGAGCTCAATGAGGGCAGAGGCCGTGCTTTAGCATTCCCCAAGAAACAGCCCATGGCTCAGTCAGTTAAGAATCTGCCTACAATGCAAGAGACCCGGGTGCAATCCCTGGGTTGAGAAGATCCCCTGGAGAAGGGAATGGCAACCCATTCCAGTATTCTTGCCTGGGAAATCCCATAGACAGAGAAGCCTGGTGGGCTACAGTCTATGGGGTCGCAGAGTTGGACACGAATGAGTGACTAAGCACATAAAGAAACAGCAGGGTCCGCACCCTCCTCCCTGTGGGCACCCCCACCTCCTCAGCTCAGGCAGGGCTGCCTGGAGAGTAGCCAGGTGGGATGTCTGAAAGCCACTGACAGGGTGGGGGAGAGAAGGCTGGCCCCACTACTTTCCCCGCTCAGTGCTGAATGCTACCTGGCGAGCGGGTCTTCATCCAGGAGGAGGTGCCGCAGCGTGGCCACCACCCGGGCGTCCTCACCCAGTCCATCACGGTCCCGGCCCAGCAGGTCCACGGCTGTCAGCAAAAGAACCACAGGCCGGCAGCGCCGGGCCCGGGAGAAAGCAGCCTGCAGCTTTGTCTCCACAGCGCCGCTACTGTCTGCACAGAGGCTGGAGCAGGGCACCTGGGGAGGGGGTCCCGACGGGCCTGTGAGTAAGGGAAGGGGCAGGCACGACCAGGGCAGGAGAAGGGGGCAGGGCTCAGAAGGGGCAAGCCGTCGTTTTGGAGGGTGGGGATGGGGGAGGAAGGCAACACTGGCCAAGCCCTAACTCTTCTTTTCCCTAACCACATTCCCTGGACTGCCCACCAAAACCTTGGCAGTATCCTCTTTTTAAAATAATTAATTTTATTTTTGGCTGCACTGGATCTTCCTTGCTGTGCATGGGCTTTCTTTGCAGTGAGTGGGGGCTACTCATTGCGGTGGCTTCTCTTGGCACGGGCTCTAGGGCACGTGGGTTTAGGTAGTTGTGGTGCACGGGCTTAGTTGCTCTGCAGCACGTGGGATCTTCCTGGATCGGGGATCAAACCTGTGTCCCCTTCATTGGCAGACAGATTCGTAACCACTGGACCACCAAGGAAGTCCTGGAGTGTGCTCCTTCTTGAGAGCATATCTCGGTAGCTCAGCATCACGGGACTATGCCTGATCCACTGGCCCAGTGGGCCCTGTGGTCAGAGAGGAGAGGGAGAATCTGGGCTGCAGAGGAGATGGAGTTGGGGGTCTACTCTCCAGAGACCCTCACCTTCCATAAGTGGAGCCCAAGGCGGCTGCAGGCTGCGGCGACTGCGGTGGTCTTCCCACTGCCCGGGGGGCCCCGTAGAAGGACACTGCCAGTCCCTGTCAGCAGGGCACCCCTGCAACCAGAGAACAGACATTTGCTTCCTCTATCTTGCCCAGAAGGGAGTCCCCAGTGACACAGGCCCCCTCAGATCCAGAAAGCAGACACTCTCCTTGACGCACCCCTCCCCACCAGGACCGTCACCACTTGGTGAGGCCGTATTTCCCATACCATCAGTGGAATTCTGGCAGGGGCCTGGGGCATATCCAGGGGATTAACTTCTTTTTGTCATCAGTGAAACCTTGGCTGTTCAGTCTGGTCTGGATTGTATGGAGGGAATTAGGAAGGGGTCTGTGGCTACACATGGGCCAGCGGTAATGAGGACCTTGTCTTTCAGGGCCCAGGTGGTGAAAATCGGGATGACTAGTGGGCTCTCCAAGGGAAGGGCAGCCTCAGAGACAAATGACCCTGGGGGAGAGTCTCCCTCCACAGCTGACCTTGGAGGGCAGAGGTTACTCCCAAAAAGAAGCCTGGGAATTTGCTTACGGACAGGACATGGGCTAGGGGCCCGGGCCCGATGGTTGGAGGGAGGCCCACCCAATCCCACCATGGCCAGGGCATCAGGCACTGCTTGTCTGGCCTGCTGCTCCTCCGGGGATGCTCCGGGCAGCCTTCTCTCACACCGAGGCTGCAGCATCCTCACTCACCCTGGCTGGAGGCGAGGCTTCAGGGCGGTACAGAGCTCGGTCACCAAGGCCTCCAGGCCTGGAGGAGACAAGCTGCTCCAGGGAGTGGAGTCCCCTGAAGGAAGCCTTGGAACCAGGCTCAGGGTAGAACCCACCTGTGAAAGGTGGGAGGAAGCTTTAGTTTCTAGAAGTTGTTTTAATTTACTTTATTGAAGTATTTAATTTACTTTATTGATTTACAATGTGCTGTTACTTTCCACCATATGGCACAGTGATTCAGTTAAACACGTATATAAAAGTCTGCATCTACTAATCCCGAACTCCCACTCCATGCCTTCCCCAACTCCTTCCCCCTTGGCAGCCACCAGTCTGTTCTACAGAAGTTCTTTCTGCTCCTTTCCCCAGGTCAACCCCCACCGCCAGGGCCTCACCATGTACAAGGAGGTATGGGCGGTGTCGGCTAAGTAGGCTCTGGCTTGCCCGTCTGGAGCCTCCCCAACTGTTTTCTTCACTTTAAAAAACATCTCTTGCCACCTGTAGGGAGAGAGGCCCAATGAACCCCAGATCCAGAGCCCACATCCAATCCTTCTTAAGGGCAACGCGCTGTCTCAGTCAGAGGTCCGCTGCAGGGACAAATGGAAGAGCAGTACAAAGAAATGCCCCCAGATGTGGCGGAGGTGGGCAGGAAGCGGGGGACGTGGTGGTAAAGGAAAGCAGGTGGTCTTCCTTATCTCTCTGACGGGATCATACACGTTTTAAGAGCAGGAGCTGTGCCTGTCCTTGGCACCCCTCATACCAACATCACCTGAGGGTGTGTTTCTCCTGCCTACTCACTCCAATGGAAGAAGCCACTGCCACACCAAGCAGTGACCATCTGCCCGTTTTCACTGGCTTGAGAACACAGACTCTCCCTCAAATATGCATCTACCAAAAAAAAAAAAAATGTACCCACCAAGGCCATCTAAAACCTCGAAAGAAAGAGTCCTTCAGCTCTTAGTCATCCATAAGATATAATCGCAAGCAGATTCCTTCATGATGACATTTAGCGATTAATGTTTCTCTGTTTTGGCTGTACATTAGAATTATCTGTGAAACTTAAAAAAAAAAAAACAAAAAACCCCCCCAACATCTCTCACAGACTGTGATTCCATTCAGTAGAGGCGTGGTTGCCAGAAGCTGAGGGAAGGAGGGAACGGGGAGTGACTGCTGGCGGGTGGGGGTTTCTTTCTGGGCTGAGGAAAATGTTTTGGAATTAGTGATGTTGATGGCACAACGTTGTGAATATACTAGAAGCCACTGAATTATATACTTTAAAAGTGTGAATTTTATGGTATGTGAATTATATCTGAATTTTACACTTAACATTTTCCTTCCTTTGGGAAAAATAAAAAGACTGCAGAGGCTCTAGCCTAACCCTGATTCTGCTCTAATAGGTCTGGGGTAGGGCTCAGGCATTTTTATTTTTCAAAAGCTCCCAGCCATAACCAGGGCTGTGCAGTCACTGGCTAGTGTTAGAGTGAGTTAGGCTTACTCAGCCTACCAGGGGGGTGAGGGTTGCTGCTGCTGCTGCTGCTAAGTCGCTTCAGTAGCGTCCAACTCTGTGCGACCCCATAGACAGAAGCCTACCAGGCTCCCCCGTCCATGGGATTCTCCAGGCAAGAACACTGGAGTGGGTTGCCATTTCCTTCTCCAATGCATGAAAGTGAAAAGTGAAAGGGAAGTCTCTCAGTTGTGTCCGACTCTTAGCGACCCCATGGACTACAGCCTACCAGGCTCCTCCATCCATGGGATTTTCCAGGCAAGAGTACTGGAGTGGGGTGCCATTGCTTTCTTGGGGCGAGGGTAGCAGACAGCAATTACTAGTCCAGTTTTCCAGATACAGAGAGGAACTACTGCCGTCTGTAATCCTCAGGCAGCACGGCAATGGCAGAGCCCGGGCCTCTTTCAGGTCTAACTGGGGTACAAATTCCTTTGCTTAGTATCCCACAGTCACACAGCTGCTCCCTCTGGCAGCAGAGAGGGGAGGGGGTGGAAAGGCCTTCAGGTGGAAGGGGAGGCATACTAGGTTTGGGACTACCACCAGAGGCACTGACTGTGAAAGAACTGGAACATAAGGAAAGCTGTCCCACTGGTTTTTTCTGTTTGTTTGGTTGGCTGCACTGTGCGGTTGGTGGTGTTTTAGTTCCCCAACCAAGGACTGAACCCAGCCCTGGCAATGGAAACACTGAGTCTTTACCACTGGACCGCCAGGTAATTCTGTCCTACTGCTGTTCATTATAAATAGGTATTGTGTTAGTTGCTCAGGCGTGTCCAACTCATGGGATCACTGCTCAGGACCCCATGGACTGTAGCTTGCCAGGCTCCTCTGCCTATGGGATTCTCCAGGCAGCAATACTGGAGTGGGTTGCCATTCCCATCTCCAAGGGATCTTCCCAACCCAGGAATCGAACATAGGTTTCCCACATTGCAGGCAGATTCTTTACTATCTGAGCCACCAAGGAAGCCCATAAACAAGTGATGGGTGGGTCTACAACCTAGACTCGCAATCAAGCTGAACCACCTCGGTCAGATGCATCTGGCAGCCAATGGAATCCAAGGAGGAAGAGCCCTGGGGCAGGGAAGGGGGAGGGAGACACGCCCACCTCTCCCCCTCACAAGCCCCCCTCCACCCCTACTCTCCATCCATGGAGAGTGGATGGGCCACCTCACTGAGGTTGGCCAGACCTCTGGAACATATCTGGACACTGCTGGGGAACACGGGGTTGTGTTCCTGAGAGCCACACAGTGGAGCTCGATCCCCGCCCCAGGCCTGGTGTGGGAGGTGGAGCAGGGGGGAGGACCAGCTGCACCACCGCCAGTGGACTTCTGTGCCAGGGATCAGGGGAGCCTCCATCCAGGGAGCCTCTTACCAAGTCCAGGGAGTAGGGTACAGCACTCATCTCTGTCCTTGGACCCATCTGCCCACTCAGCCCTGCTTTTCCAAACCCACCCAGAGGTAAGAACTACATGCTCAGTACCCAGAGGAGGGAGGCAGGTCTCCAAGGTGCTGGTATGGTAGAGGTCCAGGAACAGGACTGGCTTGCTGGTCTGTCTCAGGAGGGGCGAGTGCCTGTTTTCCTTTAAAAGTACAAAAGGTGGGCATTCTGCAGCTTTCCTACAGAGCTAGCTCATAGACAGTTGCTCTATTTAAGATAGAGGTGGTGGCAGAGCGGTATGAAGAACTCGCAAGCCAGTGCAGGAGATGCAAGAGACATGGGTTCAATCCTTGGGTCAGGAAATCCCCTGGAGCAGGAAATGGAAACCTACTCCAGTATTCTTGCCTGGAAAATTCCATGGACAAAGGAGCCTGGTGGGCTACAGTCCACGGGTCACCAAGAGCCGGACACGACTGAGCACACACACACACAAGATGGAAAACAGAAGTTGGAAGTGATGGAGAGCAGCTGGGCATTCTCCACCAGGCTCGTTGTAAATTTGATGGGAAAGCTCAAAGAAGCACCCTGGAGCACCAAATGGAATTACACATGGCACCACAGGCCCCCTCCTCTGGGTACCACAGCCCTGAAACTGGAGAGACTGAGCATTGGCCAGAACCAAGCTCTGAATGTTGACCAAAGCTGAATTAGGTACTCCAAACAAGGCACTGCTCCCTTAGTAGAGGACCCAGGCTGGCTCGGCCTGAGACCCTGGGCATGATGGCTCTTGTGCCCAAGTTTCTGCAGGGTGGTCCCACCACCTCACTGGGATTTCCTGGCAAGTTGGGTTAGTGTCTTCTTCTTCTAATAAAGCCTTATAGGAAATCCATCTGGGGGTAGGAAGCTACACATTTTCCCCCTTCACATAAAGCCAAGCAGTCTCTGAATTCTGAATTTTTTTTTGGCTGCGCCATGTGGTATGTGGGATCTTAGTTCCCCCATCAGGGATTGAACCTGCTCCCCCTGCACTGGGAGTGCAGTCTTAACCACGGGAAGTCCCTGCCTTACCATTTCATATGCAGTCTCTGCAGTAAGAATCAACAGGAGGAAAGGTTGGCCTCCTTGTTTTGGGTCCCTGGCTCAGTTACGCTCTTTCTCACTCTCTGTTGAGGATAAGGAAAGACAGCAGGTCTCTCAAGGGCAAATCCCTTCCTCTCCTGTCTTGGGAGACAAGACTGAAAAGCAGCGTGTCCACATTCCATCCATTAGAGCAGAAATCATGATGGTACTGGGGCTCCTCTGGCTCAGTGTATGGGAGGTGTGGCCCAAACAACACCGGTTGAGAATGGAAAGCAGGGCTTCCCTGATGGCTCAGTGGTAAACAATCCACCTGCCAACGCAGGAGACATGCATCTGATCCCTGGAGAGGGAAGATCCCATATGCCGTGGGGCAGCTAAGGCCGTGTACCACAACTATTGAGCCCGTGCTCCAGAGCTGGGGAGCCACGACTACTGAAGTCTACATGCCCCAGCGCGTGTGCTCTGCAGCAAGAGAAGCCACTGCAATGAGAAGTTAGTCACCACAACTTGAGAGCAGCCCCCGCTTTCTGCAACTCGAGAAAAGTCCACACAGTAATGAAGACCCAGCACAGCCAAAACATAAAATAATAAACAAAAAATCATTTTAAAAAGAATGGAAAGCAGGGGGGACTTCCCTGGAGATTCAGTGGTTTAAACTCTGAGCTTCCACTGCAGGGGCTGTAAGTTCAATTCCTGGTTGGGGGAGTTCCTCATGCCACGAGGTGCAGCCAAAAAAAAAAGAAAGTGAGGAATCCCACCTTGGACTAGGCCATTGAACGATTCTTAGTGCTTTACTATACCTAGGACCACCAATCAATTTGAGGATAAACACCTCCCAAAAGCCAGCAGGCAGTGGCTCTTAATTCTCTTTTCAGTCACATGCCTATTTGAGAACATGAGAATAGGTACCTTCTCTCCCGAAAAACATGCATGACAACAACAAAATGCTCTTATGCACAGAATTATTCCATTCAACTTGAGAACTCCTGCACGCAGGTTAAGAATCCCAGCTGCAGGAGAGAAGGCAGCTCCATACCTGGGCAGTTTCTCTGGGCTTCCTTCCAGGATCTCTACTTGCCCAACTGTTGGCACACACAGGATATCCCCTTCCTGGACTGCCCTGTAACACAGCGGTAGCCCTGGTCAGCTCACAGTGGGAGTTAATAGCAGGCACCTGACATATCCCCCCATGCCCCACCCCCTCAACCTGCAGACTGTTTCTCAGGGGTCTACTGCCCACCAAGAGATCCCAAGCAGTTGTCCAGAGAACAAACCTGACCTAGTACAGAGCTTTGGGATACGGCAGAGAGGGGATCAGAGTCCAGAGAGAGGGGCAAAGCAGGATCCTGGCTTTTTAGGGGCCTCCTCAAATCAAAGTGGTTTCTCAATCTAGAATGTCTGGATTTACCCTCCTGGCCCAGATTCCTCTTGTCTATCTGACACACCAGGAGGCTTCTAGCCACCATACTGCCTTAAACTGTGGCTTTTTAGTATCAGAGGCTTTCTGGTATCTGAATCTCAGGCCTGGGATAGGAGGAGTTCATTGAGGGTGGTGTGCTACCCTCCTGCAAGGGGGAAGTGGCTAACCTGGGTGTCTGAAAGTGCCGGTAAAGGACATGGTCATAGTTTCCATTAGTGCTGTAGTGAGGAGACGACACAATTTCGATGTGTAACTCTTTGGCAAACGGAGGCCCAGGCAGCACTGAGCAGCTTCCTTTGTCTTCAGGGGTGCTGGAGCCCTCCAAATACCTCTATGAGAGAAATAACCACCGCCTTAGCACCTTCTCCCAGGGACTCAGGCTCTGCCCAGTCTCTTAGCAACCAACACTTCTACTTCCATCCTTTATCCTTCCCATAACCACAAGGGCTGTGGGACGGGAGACCTAAGAGAGTAGAGCTGAAGACCTATATCTTCCTTAGAAAACAGAAACCTCTCCTTCTAATGGGCACCTGGAAGAGACTTCTGACTCTGACTTTCCTGACTCTAGCTCCAAAGAGTTCACCAGTGATGATAACCATTCTGCGACACCTTTATACTGGCCCCGAGCCAGTGAAATGGTAAAGACATTTAACTCCCACAAGTCATTTGAGTGACACCAGGCAGCCACTGGGAACATTAATTGGACAGTAGTGAGGACACTGAATTCAGGCTCCAGTTAAAGGACATGATCTCACTGAAGCTGAGAGGGCTGGGTCAGGTGAATGAGCTCCTGCCTGAGTGCTCCAGTACTTTCCCTCCATTTAGAAGGAAAGCCACACCTGACTTCCATTCACGCATATCTTTTATTTCTTCTTGACATCCCACAGCACTACCTGTCTATGCCAGCATTACCTAATATAACTTTCTACAGTGATAGAAAAATTCTATATTTACATGTGGCTAATGAACACTCAACATGTGACTAAAGCAATCAAATAACTGAATTTTTTACTTTACTTACTTTCAGTTGATTTAAAGAACCACCCGGGGGCTAGCAGCTTTTGTACTGGTCAGTGTGGGCCTAAATACATCCAGGTGCTTAATTAAACAGTAGCCTATATTTGTCCCCCTGAACACAATTTTCTTTTTGAAGTAAGTTCCTTAAAGGTAGAAAGCAAAAACTCCTCTTGGATGTATTTAATCTAATATTAAAATTAAACACCAAGCACTAAGGATAATAAAAACCTGTCCCTTCAAGAACAATATACAATTGAGAATTAGAGCATATGATCATAACAAAACTATAAAAACTCTCAGAAAGATAGAAAATGCTATAGGAAAAAGTAATGTTAAATTTGTGGTGTGAGATTTTGCAAGGCTTTAAGAAACAGTGTCAGGCTTTATTTTTTTGGGCTCCAAAATCACTGCAGATGGTGACTGCAGCCATGAAATTAAAAGACGCTTACTCCTTGGAAGGAAAGTTATGACCAACCTGATAGCATACTCAAAAGCAGAGACATTACTTTGCCAACAAAGGTTTGTCTAGTCAAGGCTATGGTTTTTCTAGTAGTCATGTATGGATGTAAGAGTTGGACTGTGAAGAAAGCTGAGCGCCAAAGAATTGATGCTTTTGAACTGTGGTACTGGAGAAGACTCTTGAGAGTCCCTTGGACTGCAAGGAGATCCAACCAGTCCATTCTAAAGGAGATCAGCCCTGGGTGTTCTTTTGAAGGACTGATGCTAAAGCTGAAACTCCAGTACTTTGGCCACCTCATGCGAAGAGTTGACTCATTGGAAAAGACTCTGATGCTGGGAGGGATTGGGGGCAGAAGAAGGGGACGACAGAGGATGAGATGGCTGGATGGCATCACTGACTCGATGGACATGAGTCTGAGTGAACTCCGGGAGTTGGTGATGGACAGGGAGGCCTGGGGTGCTGCAATTCATGGGGTCGCAGAGTCGGACACGACTGAGCGACTGAACTGAACTGAACTGAAGAAGCAGGTGGCATTTGTAGAAGGGCCCTGAAGGAGGAGGAGGTTAACAGAATAGGAAGGAACTTGAAGTCAAGGACAGCGTGAGCAAAAGATGGAAGCACGATCTTCCATACTACCCAGTACAATACTGGATGTGTGTGTGTGCGTTCTCAGTCTTGTTCAACTTCCACCAGGCTCCTCTGTCCATTGGATTTTACAAGCAAGAATACTGGAGTGGGTAGCCATTTCCCCCTCCAAGGGATCTTCCTGACCCAGGGATCAAACCCACGCCTCCTGCGTTGGCAGGTGGATTTCCACCTACTTGGTAAGCCCACAATACTGGATACATTGCAACAATTTGACAAATAACTGATTAGATTCAGTAGATTACTACACATGGTAATTTGGCTGTAATTCTCACCTTTCACCTGAATAGTGAAAGCCCTTCCCATGCACCAACATGTTTTAATTGTAGAGAATGGATAAATAAGGCTAAGAGGTGTTAAGGGAAAAGTCCAAACTCTAAGGGACTAAGTAAAGGATCCGAATTTTACAGCTCTCATCTTCCAATTCAGTTAAGGCAAAGAAGAGATAAAGAGGAGGAAGCATTCCTGATCTCAGTCCTGTATCCTACCTGGATTTTGAGCTCTCCCACGTCCAGGGGATCACAGCCGAGATTAAAAGCCAGAGTGGCAGGCACGAGAGCCAGTCCGTCAGCGAGAGGCTCTCCCGGCTGCCCAGAGCCGGGTCCCAGTCTTTCAGAGAGGTTCCAGCGAGGCTCTAGGACTTGGACTGTGGCCAGATGTGGCTGAGAAGTGTTCGATGACTCTCCAGCCCGGGTCACCCACACCCATTCGCCCTGGAAGAGGCTGAGGCTGCGGAGACAGCTCCGGCTCACCCCCAGTGCATCTCCAGTCCCTCCCAGAACGCCCCTTAGTCGCCGGACTGTGCCAAAGGCCGCGAAGGAGGACACCACCGGCGGGAGAGGGAGCCGGCTGCTGTTCTCAGCCTCTGGACCCAGTTTGGCCCGCCCACGGAGCTCAGTCACAGCTAGCCGCGTCCCTGGACCCAGCAACCCTTGCAACGCCGGCCGCGTCTCCAGCACCCGCGGTCCGGGCACGGGCAGGGTCTCTCCGCGCCTCACCAGCAACGGCCCGACTCTCGGTCCGAGTCCGGGCCCAGACGAAGTGCCAAGCAGCGCCCAGCCCAGCGACGGGGGCCGCCGCACCGGCCGCGCCCGCACCCACGCCCCGGAGCCCAGAGCCAGGAGCTGCAGCAGCGCGCGGCTAACCAGCAGCTGCGGAGGCCCCGGGCCCTGCTCTTCGGTGCCCGCGCCAGGTCCCTCCAGGGCGGCCACCAGCAGTGCCGGCCCTGCCGGGCTCTCCCCTGCAGGCCTCAGCGCCAGCACTAGGCCCAGCCCTGCCGCAGGCCACGGGCCCCCGGGCGGCAGCAGCACAGCCAAAGCGGGTGTCTCGGTCGGGAAGGGCTCCAGGACTCGCAAGACTGCCAGCGCCATGGTGACAGGAGATCAAAGAGCACAGCGAAGAAGGGCGCCTTCCTGAGCCGGAGAGCTAGACGTCCCGGCGGCTCACACGCCACTTCCGCTTCCGGCAGGGGCGGCCCTAGGGAAGTGGGCGGGGCGTCGGGTGCAAGGGCGTGCTCCAGGAGGGTGAGCTGCGCCTTGGATCGATCCGAAAGGTGCCTCGGTGGCAGTAACACAGTCACTGTGGTCGGGTAGTCCAGGCACACCGCTTGTGAGACGTGTGTACAGGGGTTTACCTTCCGCGCCTGCCTGGGGAGTAACGTCTGTCAACTAACCTCCCCACGGGCATGTCCTCAACAGTTTATTGAATGATCAGTGAACGATCATTGTGGCCTGGACCAAACTTGGCCCACTGCTGGGAGCTGTGGGTGTAGTGTTTAGGAAGGTGTCCACTCGTGGAACTGTAGGCACTGAGGTTTGGAGGCTTGCGGGAAGGTTGCAGGAGGGAGTGGTAGGGTTATATGTCTCAGACAGGCATTTGGATGTGGAGCGGCTGCTGGCTGAATTACTGCAAGTGATTCATGTAGCCCTGTAGTGGTTGGTGCTGCCACACCTATTCCAACACATTCTACACAAAACCCATGTTCCAGTGTTTCTTGTCCTGCTTATTGTCCTGTTCATTCTGTTCCCACCAAGCTTGAAACAAAGACAAAGCAGCTTCCCTTTCTCATCTCTCCAAAACTAGATGTTCTCTCCTCCCAATCCTTGTAGACTGGAGATCCATTCCCATTTCCACCCTGGAGAGGAATGAACAGCAGAGCAGGCAGAAGAGAGAGATTCAAGGCTTCACTCATTGAGTACCAGACCAACAGCTTGTTTCCCATCTGGGCTGTTACTTAACAGTCCTTCCTTGTCCCCACCTCCACTGCTCTGTATAGACACCTGGACACTAGCACTTAGAATCAATGGATTGGGGGATTCCCTGGTGGTCCAGGGGTTAGGACTGAGTGCTTCCATTGCAGGGGTCACAGGTTTGATCCCTGGCCAGGAAACTAAGATCACACATGCTGCTCAGTGTGACAGAAAACTAAAAAGAATCCGTGGATTGGTTGGTGGCAATCTCCTCTTTCTGGACCTTGCATTCTCTTCCTTGCCTTCTCTGCCCAACTTTCTCCTTTCCTTCATCTTGAGGCAGTCTTCTACTTTGTACATTTTGCATTCCTGAAAATTTCCTGAAAATCTGAGAGGTTAATATAAGATTTACATATTGTAAGGTATTTCTATCCCTAGAAAGACAAGAAAAAATATATATACTTAATGTTTTATTATAGTTTCAGGAGGTACCTCTAGTCCTAAACCTGAAATTGCCAAGTTGTACCTTTTTAAAGCAGCATGCTTCCCTGAAAGCTCAGTTGGTAAAGAATCCACCTGCGATGCAGGAGACCCCAGTTTGATTCCTGGGTCAGGAAGATCCACTGGAGAAAGGACAGGCTACTCACTCAGTATTCTTGGGCTTCCCTTGTGGCTCAGCTGGTAAAGAATCCACCTGCAATGTGGGAGACCTGGGTTTGATCCCTGAGTTGGGAAGATCCCCTGGAGAAGGGAAAGGCTGCCCACTCTAGTATTCTGGCCTGGAGAATTCCATGGACTGTATAGTCTATGGAGCTGCAAAGATTTGGACTAAACTAAGTGACTTTCACTTTCAAGAATGTACTAGGTACCTGAATTCACAAGGATGAAGTTCCCATTTCACGGACAGAGGAGCCTGGCAGCCTACAGTTCATGGGGTCGCATAGAGTCGGACATGACTGAGTGACTAACACTTTCACACTTTCTTAGCAGTTTTCCTGGCAGCTCAGACAGTAAAGAGTCCCTGTAATACGGGATACCCAGGTTTGATCCTTGGATCAGGAAGATCCCCTGGAGAAAGGAAATGGCAACCCACTCCAGTATTCTTGCCTGGAAAATCCCATGGACTGGTGGAACCTGGCAGGCTACAGTCCATGGGGTCGCAAAGAGTGACACAGTTGAGCAACTTCACTTTGAAACTGTTATGTGGCTCTGTCCCCTGTCTCTCAGAAGACCCAAGGACTGAGAGGATGGTGGAGTGATTCCAAAGAGAATATGCCTCCTTTACACAGAATAAGTTAAGCTATGGTGTTCCTTGAGGTCTTGCAAATGGGTAAGTATATCTGGTATCCTGCCTGGGTTGGCATCCATATAGATGCAAATATCTATTCACAGATAAACGTGCTTTTCTTTTAAGTTTTTCCTTGAGCAAATAATGGTTAGCATGTCGTCCACTCTGCATTACCTTGAAATCATCATTAGTCAATGAAACTCAAATAATTACTTCTGTAAGACAGCTAGCAGCCTAGATTTGTTGCCTTTACTTCCATACCTCTTGCTCATTCTTTAACCCACTATACCTTCCTTCCATTCTTTTGAAACTTTCCTGCAAAGATCATCTGTAGCCTTTTTAAAAATAATTTTATTTATTTATCTTTGGCTGTGCTGGGTTGTTGCTGTGTGGGTTTTCTCTAGTTGCGGCAAGTAGGGGCTACTCGCTGGTTGAAAGTGTGCAGGCTTACTGAGGTGGCTTCTCTTGCTGCAGAGCTGTGGAGCATGGGCTCTAGGGTGTGGGTTTCAATAGTTGCAGCTCACCGGCTTTAGAGTGTGGGCTCAGTAGTTGTGGGCTTAATTGCCCCGTGGCATGTGGAATCTTCTCAGACCAGGGATTGCACTTGTATCCCCTGCATTGGCAGGTGGATTTTTAACCACAGAGAAGCCCTGATGCTATTCAATCTTTTTTTTTTTTTTTATGCTATTCGATCTTGATCAACTTTTTTCTAGAATTTGACATTACTGACCAATCCTCTTATACTTCCTTTGTCATTATGACACAGTTTCCTCTCACATCTCTGATGGCTTTCAGAAGTCATCCTGAGCTCTTCCTTTTCCTTTACCACTCTCTTTGCAATCGGATTACTCACCAAATCCTGTTAGTTCTACACGTTTCCCAATGTTGTCATTTCTTCTCTATGCCTATACTGCCTTGTAACACTGCTCTCCTGGGCAAGGACCACAGGCTTATTCTTGAGCCTTCCTCAGTGTCTTCATGTAGTCAACTTGCTGCTGGAAGTTGACCTTCTGAAACGTTCCTCCAGACACTTCTCAGATCAGATCAGATCAGTCGCTCAGTTGTGTCTGACTCTTTGCGACCCCATGAATCGCAGCACACCAGGCCTCCCTGTCCATCACCAACTCCCGGAGTTCACTCAGACTCATGTCCATCGAGTCAGTGATGCCATCCAGCCATCTCATCCTCTGTCGTCCCCTTCTCCTCTTGCCCCCAATCCCTCCCAGCATCAGAGTCTTTTCCAATGAGTCAACTCTTTGCATGAGGTGGCCAAAGTACTGGAGTTTCAGCTTTAGCATCAGTCCTTCCAAAGAAATCCCAGGGTTGATCTCCTTCAGAATGGACTGGTTGGATCTCCTTGCAGTCCAAGGGACTCTCAAGAGTCTTCTCCAACACCACAGTTCAAAAGCATCAATTCTTTGGCACTCAGCCTTCTTCACAGTCCAACTCTCACATCCATACATGACCACAGGAAAAACCATAGCCTTGACTAGACGGACCTTTGTTGGCAAAGTAATGTCTCTGCTTTTCAATATGCTATCTAGGTTGGTCATAACTTTCCTTCCAAGGAGTAAGCATCTTTTAATTTCATGCCTGCAGTCACCATCTGCAGTGATTTTGGAGCCCAGAAAAATAAAGTCTGACACTGTTTCCACTGTTTCCCCATCTATTTCCCATTAAGTGATGGGACCAGATGCCATGATCTTCGTTTTCTGAATGTTGAGCTTTAAGCCAACTTTTTCACTCTCCACTTTCACTTTCATCAAGAGGCTTTTGAGTTCCTCTTCACTTTCTGCCATAAGGGTGGTGTCATCTGCATATCTGAGGTTATTGATATTTCGCCCAGCAATCTTGATTCCAGACACTTCTAGTTTGGTGTAATTTATTACATTGTACCTTAATCATAGGTTTATACAGGGCTGTGCACTTCACCAGACTGTGAACTCCTTGAGGACAGTAACTGATCTTATCCTTTAGGACACTGGCTTAGCGGGAGTAAGGGATGTATTTTCCGAGACGCTCAGGAATGAGGTAGCATGTCCACCGCGTTCTCAAGTGCTCGTGTCTAGCTGGTTCCCCAACCCTAGGACAGCTGCAGTAGGAACGGGGATCCTATTCCCAAAGCTGGAACAGATCCTGGGTTCTCATCTCATTTCACCCCGGTCCCTTCCTGCCAGGCTTCCCCTTTGATCCTCCTCAAGCCTCCTCTAGGTAACAGGCCCTCGAGGACTCCTGGGAGCTCTCTCCAATTTTGCGTAGGCAATCAGTGTCACGTTACCCTGATGAAGAAAGGTACCCTTCATTTTAGGGCTTCTTTCCTTCAATTCGGACTGGGCGGAATCGCAGTGGGGAAAGAGTGAGAGCCACTTTAGAGCGGAACGAGCTGCGAAGAATGGCCGAAGCCAACGCACACCAGACGCCGAAGTGCGGCAGTCGGTGCAAAGCCCGGGCTTCCCTTGACCCCCGCCTCTCACGCTAAGCTCGACCCCCTTTAGGGCGGGATCTCCCACTTTAGCCAATTCTGGGAGTCGAACCCTGGCGGTTTGTACTCTTCCTTTCCAATGAGAAAAAAAAGAAGCCGCTTGCTTCCAGCGACCAATCGGAGGAGGCGGCGCCTGGTTGTCAGGCAGGTTTGTAAGAGTTCGGGCCAATTGGAACACAGACACCGCTCGACCCGGGCGCAGCGCGCAGGCGGTGGCGAAGAGACGCCGAGCGGGCCGAGTGCGGCCGAGCAAAGCCGGAGCCGGAGCGGGGCCGCAGGAGCCGGGCAGGGTCCGGACGGGCCGAGATGCCCTATAAACTGAAGAAGGAGAAGGTGAGCGTGGTCCTTTTCCCCGCGCCTCCGCCTCGAGAGCCTGCGCGGAACTCTGGGAGGGGCCCGAGCCAGGCCCGGGACAGCCCCAGACCGACCCTCCCGTCCGGCCCCCGCAGGACTCCCCGGGGCCAGCCCTCCATCCCCGCTGCTCGTCGCACCCCAAGCCTTTGCCGCAGCTGAGAAAGCTCCCACCCTTGTCCGGGATATAGTCCGCCCCACATGCACCTCCCTTCCTCTCTCCACCGTCCCCCGGCCCAGGGTAACCTCCTCCCTCCAGATCCTGCCTCGCTCCCAGGTCACTCTCCTGCTTTTTCTCCCCCCATCACCTCCCCATCCCCCACCCGTTTGCCGTTTGGGACAGCCGCTTATTTGAGACAGCACCTCCCTCCAGAACTAGCCCCCCCTTTTCAGCCCCGCGCAGCCCCTTCTCGACCCTCCTCTTCTCACCCGTCTGGGCTTGGGCCTGGGCCTGCCTTCTCCACCGTCCCTTACAGCAACCTTCTCTCTCCCCGCCAAGCTCCTTGACCTAGAACAGCTCTGCTTTTCTCTCTCCTCCACCGAATCTGGCCTAGGCCCCTCCCTCTAGTTCTTCCTTCACACACAAACTTGTAAACCAGGACCGAACCCTTCCTTCTACTGATGGAACCTTGGAAGGCAGGGTGTCTGAGCGCGTTCAGTGCAATCCCTCCTGATACAGATGAGGAGACTGAGGCCTCGATCCGAGGGGCAGGGGAAGGGACTGGGCCAAGGTCACACAGTCTCCTGGAGGCCCATCTGTAATATCAGGTCTCCTGACTTAAAGGCCTCCTTTGTACCAAAGCCTTGATAACAGGCATCACCCCACTCCCAGGTTCATCCTAAACCAGTCACCTTTCATCATCTGGGCAGGCCCCTCCCCTTATTCCTAATTGAGGATAACCTTTGCATTTTTCCTTTTTTGTACCAGTGCTGGGTTTCTGTCTTTCCAGGGCCATACTATCCTCAAATTGGGAATCTGCCCTCACAGACAGATTAGCTTTTCTTCTTAGCCCACAGGCGAGCCACCCCTGGACACCCTTGCTTTTTGTCTGGTGTCCTGACAGGCCATTTCTTGATGTTGCCTTCTTTCACCTTCCTCCTCTACCTCCGAACTGCCTTCCCATCTTCTTCATTCCTGTCTTTCTGTATCCTCTATTTCCTGCTGTTGCTGAGGTCTGACTCAGAGGTGTGGTTCCTTTGAGGTACAGACTCACACAGAGGGTGCTAGGATACCAGTTCCAGCCTCCCCTAGCTTCTTCTCTTCCCCGGGGCTGGCCCCTCGCGGTGGACGCCAGCTCTGGCCTGGTGTTCTCTTCACCCACTTTATGACCCCAGAGATGTCTTGTTTTCCTTTGCCCTCTGATTGGCTGGGTTGCTGCTTGTGCCATCTCTGACCTTATCAATTAGACTCCTTATCCTGGGGCCGATGGAGATTTGCCAGGTGGCTCTGAGTCTGGATTGTCCCCATAACCTCTCAGGGCCTGAGATTCTGAACGTTGGGTTAGTAATGGTATAGGTGGCACTGTACCTCCTAGGGAGCTGAGCTGGGCAGGTTTGGGTGCCCCACCCAGGCCCCGTGCCCTTGGGAAGCAGGCATGCTGAGGTGGTTTGGGCAGCTTAGCTGTAGGTGATACACGCACAAGTCAGCCACACCAGGGGCTGAAGGGCTTCTACGAGGAGTGTGGAGAGGGATGAAATTCAGAAGAAGCTGATGAGTTCCTTGCCGATCTATAGCTTGTTTTTTTGTTTTTTTTTTAATTTTTACTTTTTGGTCATACTGCCCAGCCTGTGGGATCTTAGTTATCCTATCAAACCTGAGCCTTTTGCACTGGACGCATGGAGTGTTAACCACTGGACTGCCGGAGACATCCCTGATCTGTAGTTTTTAGTCTGCTGGAACAGATACTGTCTCATCCACAGAAAGCCTTTATCTACTAGAGGACTGAGAAGAAAATGTCTTAAGACTTTCTAGGACCACAGGTGTTAAGTGTTTGGTTGGGAAAGAGTATGAGAAGCATCGGGGTGCCTGGGACCAGGCACCTCTGATCCCCTTTAAGGTGTAACTTTCTACTTTTGATTTCCAGTTGCATTTGGCCTCCTTCTATGGTTGACAAGTCCTGACAATGTGACTGGGGTTTGCCTAAGTGGGGTGGGGACAGAGAGGAGGGGGGGATGGAGGATCTGTATTGCTCATCTGTCATTTCTCCCCTTTCTCCTTTATCTCTGGTGGTCCCATTCTTGGCCAAACCTCATGGCCTCTTTCCTAAAGCCCATTGCAAACCCTTAGTTAGGGGTGAGCCCTCCCTTCTCCCCTGGATTTGCAGAACACTTGGTAGGTTACTTATGGCCTTTTTGTGTTCCCTTGGACTGGAACTGTGGACATGTCTTTTCTTCCCCCTGAGAAAATAACTAAGCTCCATTTTGTTTTGGTGTCTCCCTTGTACACCTTAGGCGCTCAATGTATGAGCGCTGAGTCAACCCTTGGGGAGATTTGCATCCCTCCTCTTCCCTCACATTCTGATCTAGGACTTCTGTCTTTTTGGTTGCTGGGTGGAGGTGTCCCCACTCCCTCCCACTTTCTTGTTCATAATAATAGTAATAACATTGACTAACATTTCATTTTTCACGTGCCAGACACTGTGCTAAAAGGAACTAGGGGGACTTCCCTGGTGGCCCCGTGGTTAAGACTGCAAGCTTCCACTGCAGGGGGTGTGGGTGCAGTCCCTGGTCCGGGAACTAAGATCCTGCATGCCGTGCGGTGCAGCCAAAAAATTAAAAAATAAAAACATTAAATGAGCAGAAGGAATCAGGTACTTTGTCGGCACTGAATAGATAAGGAAACAGGCTCAGCAAGGTTAGTTAACTAGCCCATGATTGTGTAGCTACAAAGAGCTGGGCTGGGAACACACGGCTGGCTGTAAACCACAGTGCCGTGTGGCCCTGGACGGCTGGGCTGGGCTGAAGCATGTGCACTTCGCCTGTTGTCCTGCGGGGGCCAGGGAGCAAGGGTGGAGGCCTGGTTCCCACTGCCCACCACCCTTCAGCACACACCCCTGCAAGCAGCCGGGGTCTCTCTTTGGCACATTCCCTGAGAAAGATGTCTGAGCGCTGCTGGGTGGGTGGAGGGGTACAGAAAGGAACAAGGAGCCCACGGTCAAGGAGAGAAGTGAGACGTGTGTGCACGTGGGTCAGCTGTGTCCCAGAAGCCCACGAATGGGGTGTGTGCAGACGGTCGCTCCAGTGTTGCATCTTGCAGGCACCCCCTCATCCTTTTCCTCTCTGCCCCATGCTCTGTGCCCCTCCCTGGCCCCTTGGCGAGGGGTGAGGGTGCCCAGCCCAGTGAGGGACCACGGGGGAGGCGCTCAGCCGCCTAGAGCACACGCATGGCTCCTTCATGACTGGAGCTGCTCCACGCCTAGAAACAGCTCCCTGCCTCCCCGCCCCCAGGAAGCCTTCCCCCTGCTCCAGCCCACGCAGCGCTCGCTTCTCCCTGAAATCCTTTAGCCCCCATCAGCATAATCACTGGGTTTAACACTTCTCACTGAAGGGGCTCAGGTGCTCAGGAGTCACAGGATCTCAGAGCTGGCAGTGATTTCCAAGTCCCCCAAACCCATCTGCTTTAAGGCTCGGGTCCCTTTTGCGTCGTGCCTGGGAGGAGGCCTCAGTGCACCTCTGCTCGCCTGCTGTCAGGTGGGTCGCTGCCGCCTCCCTACAGCAGGTTTCTGTGCAGCTGCTCCAGGAGAAAAGTCTTCCTCGTTTGTAGTCTCAGCCTGTCTTCCTGCCACCTTAGCCCGTGGCTCTTAGGGCTTCTGGATCCACGTAGAACAAGTTGCATCTTTAGTCCACATGGCAGCCCTTCATTTATTTGTAAGGATCCCTCTAGCTCCCCCACCCGCCAGGGCTCCTCCCTCCCATTGTTAACTATCCCAGTTCCTGCAGCTGTTGCTCTCAGGACATGCTTTTGAATATACTCCCAGTATGGGTTGTATTTCCCTCCTGAACAAAACCTAGGGTTTGTCTTTGTCCCTCCCAAAGTCTGAGGCTCCCAATTGAGCTAGAGCCTCCAGGATGGCTCCGTCAGTGCCAAGGACACGCACGCTGCACAGGTCTGCTTACTGGACGGCAGGTCACATGAGCTGCTGTGGCAGCCACAGCACATGGATGATTTGTGTTGAGCTTGCAGTCAGACCGAAATCCCCAGGTCTTTTTCCCATTCTCCCCATCCTGTTCCCTGGGCAGTTGTTTTTTTTGGCCTGGAGCATAGGAAGGGATGCTGGGCAGGCCAGGGCTCTGAGCCCGCAGCCAGGTTCCCAAGGGAGACTTCAGACTAGTGCTTGCTCTTCGTAGCCCTTCAGGGCCTTACCCCCATCCCTGACCTTGTGCTTGTCCACCAAGGCCTTCTTGGGACAATCCCCATACCTGTCAGCATCCTTGGGCCCCACTGATTATGCCAGTAGCAGTTACTAGTCTGGGTGCTGTTTGTGATGTCCAGAAAATGCTTCCCGGTCTTCCCAGATAGCCTCGGGTGTACCGTGATGACCCTTCCCTCTAGCCTGAGAGCCCTAGGCCCGCTCTGCCCACTTTAGCCAGAAGCCAGTCTGAGCAGCTTGTTCCAGGATTCATTTCCCTTGAGCCTCCTCGCCCTCGTTCTTACTTGACAGAGGCCCTGACTCATACACCAGTCCTGTGAGGTGAAGAAGCACGATCATGTTGTATTATTGTGTGTTGGAGTTGTCTTTCTAACCAGATTCTAAACTCATTGGTGCCCTTGCGGGACCGATCTCCCTTGGTGTACCCCAAACCCCACCCTACTCCCCCAGGTTTAAGGTACATGCTCAGGGGTCCTGACTGATTGATTCAATTGGATAATTGGATAAGACCGAAGGGATGTGGATAGGGTCTCCCCCTGCCTGATCAACTGCTAACTCTCCATCTCCTCCTCTCAGGAGCCCCCCAAGCTTGCCAAAGGCACAGCCAAGCCCAGCAGCTCGAGCAAGGATGGTGGAGGCGAGAGCACGGAGGAGGTAATGAACGTGGGCATTGCCCTAGTTATGCTGCAGGCAGCAGCTCCAGCTGCGTGATGGCCAGTGGGATGAGGGGTCCCTGAGGGGGCCAGAGGTTATCAGGCAGAAGGGAAGGAAAGGCTGGCCAGACCATCCTCAGGTAGCATTTCACTTTGGCTGCTATGGACCAAAGACGCCTTCCGGTTTTCCCGACTCCCCAGCCATTCTTGTGAAAGTCAGTTCTCTGTCTGCCAAAGGGTTGAGAATTCCTTTTCTTTTAGGGCAAAAAGCTGGGGGGGTCCTGGGTCCTGGGGAAGAGGGGAAAGTGCACAGGTGCTCAATGGGGGCGGCAAGTGACCTCAGCGTGGCTCTGGGTGGGACCGGGGGTGGGGAGTGGCCAGTGTCCCTGAGTTGGGCAGGGCTGGGCCTGCTGCCCTTGGTGTGGATCAGATGGGAGCTGCTGAAGGACAGTCATGAGCAGAGGTCAGCGCAGCCTGGCAGTCTAGGGCCATAAAGTAATAAATGGCAAGCTGTGCACGCACAGGATGGGGGAGGGACTTAAGGAAGTCTGGAGTGTGTCCGTGGAAGTTTGGGAAGTGCGCTCAGTGGGATGCTCAGATGCTGAACGGTCCTGGGAGCATCAGCAGGTGTCTGTGTTACCCAGAAGCTAGCGATCCTTGTTACTATGCTTCCCGCCTCCTGTGCTAAGCTGTTCAGGGGGATGGAGATGAAAAGGATACAGAACTCCCTAATTCCAGGCAGGTCTTAGGGATTGAGGTGGCGGGTGGAGAGGAGATGGACTAAAAAGATGGGTTAACTGTGGCCCTTGATTCTTCTGGAGACTCCTGGTCCCTGTCACTTCCAAAGAGGGCCAAGCACTTTTTACACCTGTAACCATCATTTTTCGCTTCACTCAAGTGGTGGGAGGCAGCTGGGGAGGTTTGCCTCACCTTACAGAGGTGGGAGTTGAGGACCACAGAGGAGGAATTCTCCTTCCTCTGCACTTACCCTGGCGTCCAGACACGTGTCTCGGCTTGTCCTTGTCACCCAGTGCTGGACAAGCAGTGGCTTGTCCCCAGATGTGTTTCCCCCACCACACTATGAAGGCAGCTGGCTTCCTCCTCTGTGTGCTAGGGCCCTCGGTTCACAGGAGGTCACCTGGAGATGCTTCTGTGGGGGGCGCCCTCTCCGGGCTCAGTCTCCCCTTCAGGAGCCATGACATGTGGGACCTGCAGGGAAGGTGGTCAGAGCCAGCAACTGATTCCAAAACGGCATGAGAGACTTAGAAACAGGATTAAGATACATATTTATTTGGCTGCACTGGGTCTTAGTTGCAGCATGCAGAATCTTTAGTGGCAACACACGAACTCTTAGTTGCAGCATGCGGGATCTAATTCCCCGACCAGGGATGGAACCCAGGCCCCCTGCTTTGGGAGCAAGGAGTCTTAGTCACTGGACCACAGGGAAATCCCAGAAACAGGATTTAAAGGGACAGAATGGAGTAGGTCAGGGGCAGCTCCCACCTTCTGCCTGACCTGCTCCTGCTCGTTCAGTTACTGGACAGATTGGCCATCGTTTTCTGCAAGCAGCCCTCCTGGACCACCCGCCCTCATCCCCATGCCCAGGGCATCAGGGCTTCTATATCACCCCACGGCAGTGCTTAACCACAGCAGTAACGAAACAGTTCCTGGGAATTCATTGTGTATCAGTTGTCTCCTATGTTAGCCTGTGAGCTCCAAGAGGCTCTTGTTCACACCGAAGGGCCTGGCACACGAGAGGCACCAGCATTTGAATGCATTCATGAGTGTGTGAGCAAGCAAACCAGCTTCAAGTTAGACCTGGAAGGGGCCTGAGAGGCTAACTGTCTTCTTTCATAGGTAGGGAAATGAAGGTCCAAGCAAGTTAAGAAAAGAGCTGAGACTAGCTGCTGTGATTCCTCTGCCGCCCTCTGGAAAAGGAGAGTGTTGCCTTCACCTCGGCCTCTGTTTTGTGAAACGGAGCCTCACGTGTCTGAGGCAGCTTCAGGAATTCTGCTTTGTGAATTCGCAGAAATGCATGAGGGTGGTCCGGCAGAGGGATGGTGGAATGGTTGGGGACCAGGCCATGAGGCCCAGAACATCAGACACTGTTTGACATAGTCCTTCTCTCTCTCTCTCTTTTTTTTTTTTGGCCATGCTTCCCGGCTTATGAGATTTTAGTTCCCTAACCAGGGATTGAACCCAGGCCCTCAGCAGTGAGAGAGCAGAATCCTAACCACTGGACCATCAGGGGAGTTGCCAGGCACAGTCCTTCTCTTGCCCTTTTTCTAATCCTGAACTTTGGGCTCTTACAGTCAAACTTAACCTGTGTCAAACATTTGCTGGTCTTTCCAGTTAATCCTAATAATACTTCTAGCAGCCAATGTGTATTGTATTGAGCAGGTACTTGTGTATAGTTTCCTAGGGCAGCCATAACTAGTTACCACCAACTGGGTGGCTTAAAATAACAGATGTTTACGGTCTCACAGCTCTGTAGGCTGGAAGTCTGGAATCAAGGTGTCAGCAGGCCATGCTCCTCTGAGGGTCTAGGGAAGACTCTCTTCATGCTTCTCTCCTTTCTGGTGGCTTTCTTCCATCCGTGGTGTTCCTCAGCTCATGTACTCAGTCGTGTCTGACTCTTTGCTCTCCCAGGAGCTGTAGCCCATCAGGTTCCTCTGTCCATGGGATTTCCCAGGCAAGAATACTGGGGTGGGTTGCCATTTCCTCCTCCAGGGGATCTTCCCGACCCAGGCATCAAACCCGCATCTCTTGCATCTCCTGCATTGGAGGCAGATTCATTACCACTGAGGCACCTGGGAAGCCCTTGGCTTGTAGGTGCATCAATCTCTGACTCGGCCTTCACTCAGCGTTCTCCCCTGTGCCTCTGTGGAGTCACTAAGTCACGTCGGACTCTTTGCGACCCCTTGGACTGTAGCCTACCAGGCTCCTCTGTCCATGGGATTTCCCGGGCAGGAATATTGGAGTGGATTGCCATTTCCTTCTTCAGGGGATCTTCCCAACCCAGGGATTGAGCCTGTGTCTCCTGCGTTGGCAGGCAGATTGTTACCACTGAACCACCAGGGAAGCCCCCTGTGCCTCTATGTCTGTGTCCAAATTTCCCTTTTAATAGGACACCAGTCATGTTGGATTTAGGGCCCACCCTAATCCAATGTGACCTCATTTTAATTTGATTACATCTGCAAAGATCCTGTTGCCAAATAAGGTCACATTCACAGATGTTGATGTAAATTTTGGGGGGACCCAGCACACTCTGACCCAGGCAGGGTGCTAATTACTTTGCATGCACTTGATCTTATAATCTTCTCATTTAATCTTTACAGCACTCCCCTGAGGGCATCTGTTATCATCCTAAGCTCCATTTTACAGACAAAACTGAGGCTGAGTGATACTTGTACTCGGCAGTAAAACAGCAGAACTGGAATTCAACCCAGGCCTGTGTGGCTTGGGAGCCAGTCCTCTGGTGTTCTTAATGACCTGATAGGCTGGTGAAGAATCTTAGAATGGAAAAGAGTCTTGAGAGATCAGGTCAGACCTGCTGCAAGCCAGGGGTCTTTCCTGGTCTGTCTTTGGAGAGAGCACTTCATTGCTGTGGGCTCTTCTATGCGCTGTGCCCTGTCTTGAGTTCTGGGAGCAGGGACAAAGGGAGGAGGAAGTAATCTGAGTCTCCTCCACTTCAGCCTGACACCCCTGTAGACAGAGTTGTTACCCTGAAAGCATTTTTGGTCCTATCAGGCCTTTTACTGAAAAACTCCTGTTGTCATCTCATTGCTCACAAATTCAAATTCCCACCCTCAGCCCTCGTGGGCTGGCCCTGCCCTGTCTTCCAACCCTGCTAGACCTCCCACCTTTCAATGCTATGAGCCTTATTGATGTCATCCCATTAGTCTGGGGGCTTCCCTGGTGGCTCAGACAGTAAGGAATCTGCCCGCAACGCAATGCTGGAGACCTGGGTTCAATCCCTGGGTGGGGAAGATCCCCTGGAGGAGGGCATGGCTGTCCATGCCAGTATTCTTACCTAGAGAATCCCATGGACAGAGGAGCCTGGTGGGCTACATACAGTCCATGGGGTTGCCAAGAGTTGGACATGACTGAGCAGCTAACCAGAGAAGGCAATGGCACCCCAGTCCAGTACTCTTGCCTGGAAAATCCCATGGACGGAGGAGCCTGGTAGGCTGCAGTCCATGGGGTCGCTAAGAGTCGGACACGACTGAGCGACTTCCCTTTCACTCTTCGCTTTCATGCATTGGAGAAGGAAATGGCAACCCCCTCCAGTGTTCTTGCCTGGAGAATCCCAGGGACGGGGGAGCCTGGTGGGCTACATACAGTCCATGGGGTTGCCAAGAGTTGGACATGACTGAGCAGCTAACCAGAGAAGGCAATGGCACCCCAGTCCAGTACTCTTGCCTGGAAAATCCCATGGACGGAGGAGCCTGGTAGGCTGCAGTCCATGGGGTCGCTAAGAGTCGGACACGACTGAGCGACTTCCCTTTCACTCTTCGCTTTCATGCATTGGAGAAGGAAATGGCAACCCCCTCCAGTGTTCTTGCCTGGAGAATCCCAGGGACGGGGGAGCCTGATGGGCTGCCATCTATGGGGTCGCAGAGTCGGACACGACTGAAGCGACTTAGCAGCAGCAGCAGCAGAGCAGCTAACACACACATTAGCCTGGACTGCTTTTTTTCCCCTCTCCTTTCATTCTTTTTATTTAAAAATTTTTTATTTTATTTGTTTATTTGACTGCGCCGGGTCTTAATTGTGGCTTGCAGGATCTAGTTCCCTGACCAGGGATCAAACCCAGACACCCTCGTTGGGAGCGCGGAGCCTTAGCCCCTGGACCACCAGGAAAGTCCCCTTTCCTTTCATTCTCTGCCTAAACCTGTGTTTATCCTTTAAGAGCTGAAGCAAAAGTCACCTCTTCAGGGATGGCTTCCCTAGTTCTTTAGGCAACGTTTGTCACTCAGCCCTCTGTGTTCCCAAACCTCTTGCCGCTCTCTGGTTTCGTATTGCCCGTGTACTAATGATTGCTTTCGTGTCTATCTTGCCAACTGAACTGTGAGCGCTTTGAGGGCAAGGGCCCTACTTTATTCACCTTTTCATCTGCAATGCATAGTGTGATTCGTGAATAAATGAAGGACTGCATTAAGCACAGGTGGGTAGAGTTAGCTCTTGGTGTTAGTACAGGAGAAAATGCCTCTCTGATTTCCAGAGTTTTAAACTACAATGATCTTCATTCAGCCAGTTAATTCACCGTGCAAAAGCTATAACATTAATCTTTCATTTTTCACTGATAATTTTATCTTTCATCTTTTTCCTACAATACCTTCTATAGTGCTTAAATTATATTTCTACGTGCCAGTTTATGTTTAAATGTATGGGTTTAATGATTACTGGTGCCTACGTTAGGTTCAGCTTGAAATGGGATTGGTTCAGAGTGGGCAAGTATGGTTGCAGTCTCTCCTGAGCATGGGTATGATGTGTCAATTCATGGCCCCACTGGATTGCTGGAGGTCTGCATCCAGGAAGGCTTCTTGGAACTTGAATCCTGTTGTAAGTTTAGAAGTGGGAGGAGGGGACTTCCCTGGTGGGCTACAGACCAGTGAAGTTGCTCAGTTGTGTCCGATTCTTTACGACCCCATGGATTGTAGCCTACCAGGCTCCTCCATCCATGGAATTTTCCAGGCAAGAGTACTGGAGTAGGTTGCCATTGCCTTTTCCAGGGGATCTTCTCAACCCAGGGATCAAACCCAGGTCCCCCAGATTATAGGCAGACGCTTTACTGTCTGAGCCACCAGGTGATCTACTGGTTATGAATCTGCCTTGCGATGCAGGGGCTGCGGGTTGGACCCTGATAGGGGAACCAACATCCCACATGCTGTGGGACAATTAAGCCTGCTCCCCGCCCATGTGCCATGACGAGAGTCCGTGACCTGCAACAAGATCCGATGCTGTGAAATAAATAAATGTTAAAAAAAAAAAGAAAAGAAATGGAAAGGAAGCCTCTTCAGGCAGAGGTGACAGCCACTACGGAGTCTCAGAAGTGGGAGCAGGCAGGATACAGGAGAGGGTAGCGGGCAGGTCACCAGCTTGCCCTTGGGCAGTGTCCACCCATACTTTGATGGCTGCAGAAGGTTCTCCTGGAGATGCCCCTGCCTCTCATCTCCAGCCCAGGTCAATGAAGGAGACATTGGATGCTAGAGCCTTAAGGAGAAAGGGTTGAACATTAATGAGTTCCTGGGACACACTCATACTCTCTCTGACAAGTATGTTTCCTAGACCAGGACTTTGCTGGCCAGACCAGCTGTCTCTCAGCTGCTCCTTGTATCTGGGGCCTGGGAGCCAATGGTCCTTCTAAAACCAGGGTGGCTCAGTGGGGTGGGGTGGGGACAGGGCAGGGCAGGCCAAGCTGGCTCAGCGGCTCTCTGGCCACCCCAGCCTTCAGTCCCTGCTGGGGAAGGGACCTTAGGCATCAACTCATTGGGTGGTTTTTTTAAAACTGATTTTCAGCCATGCAACGTCTGTTTTCTTAAAACCTTACTTGGAGAATGTTTGGCAAACTACTGATCTAGTCCAACCCTCTGTTCGTTAGCACAGAAAATTGAGGTCTTGCTTTTCCCTTTTTGGGAAGAATGCCTCCTTTCTCTGGATGTCCCCTCAGTCAGAAGTTCATGCAGATGCGGGTTTTTGCATCTTACCTGGGCGGATGGAGAGAGACGTCTTATTCCTGAGTCTCACTCCTCAGCTGCCGCCGAGCCCATCACTGTCATCTCCTCAGTGTTTCTCACTCCTGCTGTGCCCCGACCACTGTGCAGGGCTTTGTTTGGAGGGTCCCCGACGGGCACAGGAGGGGCCTGTGGGGATGGGCCTGGGCTTGGCCCCTCCATCTATCAAATAACCAGTCATCTGCTGAATGCTTGCTAGGTGCCAGTGCTGAGGAGACCCAGAGGCATACAAACCAGGATCCTGGCTTTAAAGGGGCTTGCTTTCTAGTGAGGGGATGACACACACACAGAGCGAGCAAGAGGTGTCACTGGGGATGATCACAGAGCCAGTGGAACAGGCAAGCAGTGTCAGGAGGTCGGGGGTGGAGTGGGGACAAGCAAGGCCTGGAGAAGGCTTTTTGCAAGAAGGTGGGTCTTCTCAAATATTTATTTGGCTGTGCCAGGTCTTAGTTGCAGCTCTCGGGATCTTTAGTTGTGGCATGTGGAATCTAGTCCCTTGGCCAAGGATTGAACCGTGGCCCCCTGCATTGACAGCATGGAGTCTTAGCCGCTGGACCACCAGGGAAGTCCCTCTAAGGAACATTTGAGGTGCTCGTTTGGGGGATTTCCAAGGATGGGAAATGATAAGAGTATTAATAGAGAAGATACTACTTATAGGACACTTCCATGTGCCTTGTACTGTTCATTACAGCCCTGTGAGGTCAGTCCTGTCGCTGTCCCTGCTTTACAAATGAGGCTCAGAGAGGCTATGACCTCCTGGAGGTGGTATTGTTGTTCAGTCGTTCAGTCGTGTTCAATTCTCTGAGACCCCCTGAACTGCAGCATGCTAGGCTTCCCTGTCCTTCACCACCTCCCAGAATTTGCTCAAATTCATGTCCATTGTGTCAGTGATGCCATCCAACCATCTCATTCTCTGTCATCCCCTTCTCTTCCTGCCCTCAATCTTTCCCAGCATCAGGGTCTTTTCCAGTGAGTCAGCTCTTTGCATCAGGTGACCAAAGTATTAGAGCTTCAGCTTCAACATCAGTCCTTCCAATGAATATTCAGGGTTGATTTCCTTTAGGATTGACTGGTTTGATCTCCTTGCAGTCCAGGGGACTCTCAAGAGTCTTCTCTAGCACAACAGTTTGAAAGCATGAATTTGTCAGTGCTCAGCCTTCTTTATGATCCAACTCTCACATCCATACATGACTAC
This sequence comes from Bubalus kerabau, assembly GCF_029407905.1. NCBI lineage: Eukaryota > Metazoa > Chordata > Mammalia > Artiodactyla > Bovidae > Bubalus > Bubalus kerabau. The sequence goes on along the minus strand of NC_073626.1, from coordinate 35,440,674 downwards.
TGGAAAAACCATAGCTTTAACTAGATGGACATTTGTCGGCAAAATGATGTCTCTGCTTTTTAATAGGCTGTCTAGGTTTGTCATAGCTTTTCTTCCAAGGAGTAAGCGTCTTTTAATTTCATGGCTGTAATCCATCTGCAGTGATTTTGGAGCCCAAGAAAATAAAATCTGTCACTGTTTCCACTGTTTCCTCATCTATTTGCCATGAAGTGGTGGGACCAGATGCCATGAAATTAGTTTTTTGAATGCTGAGTTTTGAACCAGCTTTTTTATTTTCATCTTTCACCCACATCAAGAGGTTCTTTAGTTCCTCCTTGCTTTCTGTCATTAGAGTGGTATCATCGGCATGTCTGAGATTGTTGATATTTCTCCTGGCAGTCTTGATTCCAGCTTGTGAGTCATCTAGCCAGGCATTTCACATGATGTACTCTGCATATAAGTTAAATAAGCAGGGTGACAATATAGAGCCCTGATGTACTCCTTTCCCAATTTGGAACCAGTCTGTTGTTCCATGTCCAGTTCTAACTGTTGCTTCTTGACCTGTATACAGATTTCTCCGGAGGCAGATAAGGGGATCTGGTATTCCCATCTCTTTATTTTATTATTATTATTTTTTTAAAGAGTATTTATTTATTTGGCTGCCCTGTGAGTTTTGACATTCAAACTCTTAGTTGCGGCATGTGGGATCTAGTTCCCTGACCAGGGATTGAACCCAGGCCCCTTGTGTTGGGAGCATGGAGTCTTTAGCCACTGGACTACCAGGAAAGTCCCTCCCATCTCTTTAAGAATTTTCCACAGTTTGTTGTGATCTACACAGTGAAAGGGCTTCCTTGGTGACTCAGTCGGTAAAGAATCCACCTGCAGTACTGAGACATGGCTTCTATCCCTGGGTCAGAAAGATCCCCTGGAAAAGGGCATGGCAACCCAAACTAGTATTCTTGCCTGGAGAATCCCGTGGACTGAGGAGGCTGGTGGGCTATAATCCATATGGTCTTAAGTATATGACTAAAGCGACTGAGCATGTATGCATGCACACAGTCAAAGGCTTTAGTGTAGTCAACGAAGCAGAAGTAGATATTTTGTTTTGAATTCCTTTGCTTTTTATATGATCCAGTAATGTTGGCAATTTGATCTCTGGTTCCTCTGCCTTTTCTAAATCCAGCTTGAACATCTGGAAGTTCTCGGTTCATGTACTGTTGAATCCCAGCTTGAAGTATTTTGAGCATTAACCTTCCTAGCATGTGAAATGAGTATAATTGTATGGTAGTTTGAACATTCTTTGACACTGCCTTTCTTTGAGATTGGAATGAAAACTGACCTTTTCCAGTCCTGTGGCCACTGCTGAGTTTTCCAAATTTACTGGCATATTGACTGCAGTACTTTCACAGCATCATCTTTTAGGATTTGAAATATATCAGCTGGAATTCCATCACCTCCACTTTCTTTGTTTGTACTAATGCTTCCTAAGGCCCACTTGACTTCACACTCCAGGATGTCCAGCTCTAGGTGAGTGGCCACACCATCTTGGTTATCTGGGTCATATAGTTCTTCTATGTATTCTTGCCACCTCTTCTCAGTCTCTTCTGCTTCTGTTCAGTCCTTATAGTTCTGTCCTTTATTGTGCTCATCTTTGCATGAAATGTTCCCTTGGTATCTCCAATTTTCTTGAAGATATCTCGAGTCTTTCCCATTCTCTTGTTTTCCTCTGTTTCTTTGCATTATTCACATAAGAAGTCTTTCTTATTTCTCCTTGCTGTTCTCTGGAACTCTGCACTCAGTTGGGTGTATCTTTCCCTATCTCCTTTGCCTTTGGCTTCTCTTCTTTCCTTAACTATGGTAAGGCCTCCTCAGACAACCACTTTGCCTGCTTGCATTTCTTTTTCTTGAGATGGTTTGGTCACCACCTCCTGTACCATGTTACAAACCTCCATCCATAGTTTTTCAGGCACTCTGTCTACCAGATATCATCCACTGAGTCTATTCCTCACCTCCACTGTATAATCGTAAGGGATTTCATTTAGGTCATATCTGAATGGTCTAGTTGTTTCCCTTACTTTCTTCAATTTAAGCCTGAATTTTGCACTTTGGAGTTCATAATCTGAGCCACAGTCAGCTGCAGGTCTTGTTTTTGCTGACTGTATAGAGCTTCTCCACCTTCAGCTGCAAAGAATATAATCAGTCTGATTTCAGTATTGACCGTCTGTGATGGTCCTGAAGATTACCCAGCTAATAAACAGTACAATCAGGGGTCAGACCGAAGTCTGTGCTCTTGACCATCAAGCTCCACAGATAAGGATATGGCTGTTCTTGCAACAGAGAAACGGAGGCCTGAAGCGGGGAAAGTCTGAGGCACACCAGGCTCTGGCCCCACTGACTTTCTGCCTCTCTCCCCCATCCTCCACCAATGTGTGATCTGTCCTCCACGCACAGAAAGAGAGACCCCAGACTCCAGGGTGCCTTGCACTCTCTAACCAAAATCACGCTGGCTCGGTGTAGTCCTGGCAAGCGAGGTATTTGGTGGCCGCTCTTGCCTCACTTCTTTGGGTTCCCCTGGTCAGATTGGTGTCTGGGGTTCATTTCAGGCGGAGGAGAGGGCCAGATGGCTGAAGCGGTCGTGAGCTACACTGGACTCACCGCCTGCCCAGGCTGGACCCAGCGCTCGTCTTCTGCCTCTGATCCCGAGATAGGTCACAAGCTTGAGATAATTGTTTTTATAAAAAATTCAAGAGCACACAATGCATAGCTTGTGTCTTCCTCCTTGCCCCTTATTGCAGAGAATTTCATATTCTCCTGTTCTTTTTTAAGTATAATTAAAAAAAATTTTTTTGTGTTCGTTTGTTTTTTTGGCTGTGCTACATGTGGGATCTTAGTTCCCCAACCAGGGATCGAACCCGTGGCCCCTGCAGTGGAAGGGCAGGAAGCTTGGAGTCATGACCAGCAGACCACCAGGGAATTCCCCCCATTCTTATTTTATGAAGTGCGAGTTTGTGGAGGGGGCTGCAGAGGAGGCAGGGATGGCAGGTGTGAGGACAGGAGCACAGCATTCCTGTGGAGTGGGTCCCCAACCGGACGTGACCTCACTCCCATGGTCCCCCCACAATCTCTTCTCTGGTGGGGGCAGGGGCTGTCCTGTGGCTGAGTCTCCCCTCTCCCAGCCCCGCAGACCACCTGGGTGCATGCTTCTGAAAATGGGCTTCGTGGGGCTCTGATTCCCGTGTCCAGGAGGAAGTAAAGAAACAGCTTTAGGAAATTAGCTGTCTTATAAAAGCAGTGTCAGCCTGTAAAAAAAAAAGTTAGAAGAGTAGGAAAAAGTCATGTCTAATTCTGCCGTCACAGGAGATAGTCATGAACACAGTGCACTTGTTCTTTCTCTTTCTTAACCGGGTTTTGGGTTCTGTGCATGTGCTCTAAAATAGGTGAGCTCATTTTGTATATACAGGTTTGCATTCTGCTTATTTAACTTAGCATAGGGGGCAGTAGGGAGCAGTTTTCTCTCATTCTATAGTTTTAGGCTTTTTGTTTTATTTTTAATTTTTATCAATATGGTAATAGTTCAGAAAGCCAGATGGTGTACTGTTTATATATGTATGTATATTTTTAATTAAAAAAAATTTTCTGGCCATGTTGTGTGGCATGTGGAATCTTAGTTCCCTGACCAGGGTTTGAACCTGCACCCCCTGCATTGGAAGCCCAGTGTCTTAACCACTGGACTGCCAGGGAGTCCCAGATAGTGCTCTTGGGCTTATAATGAACAGGGCAGCCCTGTCCCTGGTCTTTCTTGTCCTGTTGTGGCAGCCACATTCAACTCCTAACTCTTTGCTTGGAGGTTGACTTTTCTACTCCAAATAACTTTTTTACTGCTTTTTAAAAAAAGTTTTCGAGGTTCAGATATCTCTTGACTTCCTAATGTGGAAAGTTAAGGCCCCAGTGTCTTATACCTCTGTGCCCAATTTTCCCCTCCTCTCAAAATACTTACCATCCATTTTGGGTAAATTACTATGACTGTGTAAATATTTTTCACAGCTGAACCACGTATGATTATACTGAGTACATAGTTTTCATAAACATAATTTTAACTCTATGATTTCCATGTATTCATTTATGCATTTGCCATTATATGACCATAAAAAGTATTTTCCCACTAAACCTTTTTTTATATTTAGGATTTTTCACTTTTTAAAATTTCCACACCCTTTAAAATTTTTTATTTATGTGGCTGTGCTTAGTTGTGCCTTGTGGGATCCAGTTCCCTGACCAGGGATAGAACCCAGGCCCCCTGCATTAGGAGTGTGTAGTCTTAGCCACTGGACCACCAGGGAAGTCCCTATTTAGAATTTTTCTTAAACTGCATTTCTAGAAGTTAAACTACTAGAAGGAATTTCTTTCTTTTAACTAGAGAATGTCACATATTCGGTAAATGATAAAATCCAGTAATCTCCAGCATACTGCTTGATGAATTTTTACCTATGTTTGTGCTATGAACTACCTCCCTGATCCAGTCAAGATACAGAATGTTTCCATTAATCAAAAGGTTCCTCATGCACCTTCTCAGTCACTTCCCGCATCCCCCTCCCCTCCCCGGTGCGCACACACCACTGGCATCTCCACCCTGGCAGGAGAGCCACGGGTCTCACTTCTGTCACCATCAGTCTGTCAGTTAGCTTTGGCTCTTGAAGAACACGAGTGAGTGTTCTGAAGGCTCTTCGTGCACAGGCAGTGGGCATCACTTTGGGTGACATGGCTTCTAGGCCACTAACTACCTTCCAGGGCCACAATCTGAAGTTACCTGTGACTCTGGCCTTGGCTCCTTTGGGGCAGGAAGCAGCTGTTTGTTGCTCAGGCCTGTAGAGGCATAAATGGACCTGGGGCTGGGGGGTTTGTCGTGGAGGTGGCTGGAGGTGGGGCAACGGACCAGGGCAGGAGTGGGAAGCAGAGCTTGGAGAGTGGACTTCAGTGAAATGCTCGTTTGACCAGGCCCAGCCGCAGCCGCAGCCCCAGCCCCAGCCACAACCCCAGCCGCCATCATCCAACAAGCGTCCCAGCAACAGCACGCCGCCCCCCACGCAGCTCAGCAAGATCAAGTACTCGGGGGGCCCCCAGATTGTCAAGAAGGAGCGACGACAGAGCTCCTCCCGCTTCAACCTCAGCAAGAACCGGGAGCTGCAGAAGCTTCCTGCCCTGAAAGGTACTCGGGGAAGGTCAGGGGGGCTGGGGATCAGGCCGAGGGGACAGTGGGCGTCAGCAGAATGGCAGTTTGGGGGGGTATTTGGGGGGTGGACATTCTAGAGAATGTGAGGGGGATTGTGCTGGGGTGCCAGGGGAGCAGGATGGCAGCAGGAAGCGGGAGGGGAAGGCCCTGCGAGGCGAGCAGGGCAGTGCAGTGAAGGACCAGGGAGGAGACCTGACCGTGGCCCCCCTCCCCGCCCCAGACTCGCCCACACAGGAGCGGGAGGAGCTGTTTATCCAGAAGCTGCGCCAGTGCTGTGTCCTCTTCGACTTCGTGTCAGACCCACTCAGTGACCTCAAGTTCAAGGAGGTGAAGCGGGCGGGACTGAACGAAATGGTGGAGTACATCACCCACAGCCGCGATGTCGTCACTGAGGCCATTTACCCTGAGGCCGTCACCATGGTGGGCGCTGGGGAAGGGGAAGGCAGGCGGGGCAAGGGCCCCGGACGAGCGCAGACAGAGCTCTCACCTGGGCCCTCTCTACCCCTCAGTTTTCAGTGAACCTCTTTCGGACGCTGCCCCCTTCATCGAATCCCACCGGGGCCGAGTTTGACCCCGAGGAAGATGAGCCCACCCTGGAGGCCGCCTGGCCGCATCTCCAGGTACCAGGGCGAGGGGGGCCGGGGCCTAGCTGTGGGCAGTGGGGTGCTCTGAGCCCCGCAGCAAGGGGGCGCTCGCAGTCCTGGGGGAATGCCCCTAAGTGATATTCCTTTCCCCCCGCAGCTCGTCTATGAGTTTTTCTTACGTTTCCTCGAGTCTCCTGACTTCCAGCCAAACATAGCCAAGAAATACATTGACCAAAAGTTTGTCCTTGCTGTGAGTCCCTGAGGTTGCTGCCTCCCCCTCCCTCCAGTCCATCAACTCTAGCCCCTCGTCCCGACTCATCCCAGCTGCTTCTGCTGAATATCGGTACTGTATTGGGGTTCAGCTGTGTCTACTGCAAACTGACTCGGGGGTCTAAACAAACCTGTGTTCATAGAAGCTTCCAGCATAATGGAAGAAAACACAAAAGCAGCAGAGTTACTGCTCACCGCCGCCCCCCACCCCCCAGTGGGGTATGCAGGGTGCATACCCAGACATCACCGGGGGGACAGCAGTAGCATAGAATCACTCTTCCCAGGGGCTTGGCCCCACGTGTCCTCTTTGGCCTCAGAGAACCTCTGGGCTTCCCCTGGCCAGGACCCAGGTCACCCCAGCCCCGGCCTTCCCCAACTCCGGCCTCACTGCTGCTTCTCCTCCTGCCTGCTCCCAGCTCCTGGACCTGTTTGACAGCGAGGACCCTCGAGAGCGGGACTTCCTCAAGACCATCTTGCATCGCATCTATGGCAAGTTTTTGGGGCTCCGGGCTTATATCCGTAGGCAGATCAACCACATCTTCTACAGGTGAGGCCAGGAGCCGGGGCTCAGGAGCAAAGCAAGCCCCCCACTAAGGTGGAGGTGGGAGAAGGGCGGTAGGTGGGACTTGCAGAAGGGCGGAGGGGTATCGGGGGTTATCAAGAGAGCCTCTCTTCCTCCCTCAGGTTCATCTACGAGACGGAGCATCACAATGGGATTGCTGAGCTCCTGGAGATCCTGGGCAGGTGAGAGGCAGGGCGGGGGCACACAGGTCTGGACAAGGTCGGGCAGGGGGAGCAGGTGCCTTGAACTTGGACCTGGCCCTTTGGTCCTAACAACCCTCCTTTCCCTCCCAGCATCATCAACGGCTTTGCCTTGCCCCTGAAGGAAGAGCACAAAATGTTCCTGATCCGGGTCCTTCTTCCCCTTCACAAGGTCAAGTCCCTGAGTGTCTACCACCCTCAGGTAAGCTTCCTTCCTCCTGGTGTTTGCTGGCCCTGGGGGCAGAGACAAGAGGGAGGGGGAAGCATTCTGGCTTTGATGCAGCGGCAGAGGGAATGAGGGCGGGATTCCTCTCTGCCTCCCCTTCTGTTCTGAGGTCTGGTATCTGTTACTGATCTCTGTGACCTTCTGAGCCCTGATGTCACCTCCTTTTTCCCTCAACCTCCCACAGCTGGCATACTGCGTGGTGCAGTTCCTGGAGAAGGAGAGCAGCCTCACCGAGCCGGTAACTACCCCCCGGGCCCAGGTTCCACCTCTCCCCATCATCAGTCCTTGCCAGTGGGTACCTTTTGAGCAGCGCCAGAAGCAGGTTCCCAGGAGGGATGTAACCTAACAGGTGACATGGTTTCCTCTCTGAAGGAGCAGGAAAAACCTTTGTGCACCCAGATCCAAGCTGGAGAAATACCAGCACTTAGCCAAGGCCACCCTGCGCCCAACAGGGTCGGCGGGGAGAGGGCAGGAAGGCTTCCTGGAGAAGCAGGCAGGGGTTGAGGGCGAGTTTTATTCCAGGTCCTCCTCCTCTCACAGGTGATTGTAGGCCTCCTCAAGTTCTGGCCCAAGACCCACAGTCCCAAGGAAGTGATGTTTCTCAATGAACTAGAGGAGATCCTGGATGTCATTGAGCCTTCAGAGTTCAGCAAAGTGATGGAGCCTCTCTTCCGCCAGCTTGCCAAGTGTGTTTCCAGCCCCCATTTCCAGGTGAGACCCAGGCCCAGAAAATCCCAGCCCCGGCCTCCCAGAAAACCGAGGCAGGGCTTCAGCCTCGTGAGCCATGTCCCCACTGAGTCCCGCTGGTCCCCACCAGGTGGCAGAGCGTGCCCTCTATTACTGGAACAATGAATACATCATGAGCCTGATAAGTGACAACGCCGCCCGAGTCCTGCCCATCATGTTCCCTGCGCTCTACAGGAACTCCAAGAGCCACTGGAACAAGTAGGGAACTGGGGTGGCACTGGGCAGTGAGGATCTGGTTTTGGAATATGGGAGGGTGGGGATGGACTCAAGAGCCAGTGGTCTCACCTGGTCCCTCAGCAAGCCGGGGCTGGCGCCCACTGTATATTAACAGGGCCTTGAGGGACTGACTGGGGAGAAAAGATACCCACATGGGAGATCTGTGCCATCCAGCACCAGATTAGTGGCCTCTATCGCATCTCTTCTTGAGGTCAGATATTCTGCAGCTTTGGAGAGTTAATTCCATGTTGTGAGAAGCTGATGTGATCCTCTTAGAATGTATTAAATCCTAGTGTCGTAAAAAAGCTTTCCTGCTAAAAGCAAGTGTGTGGGAGGCCATTAATGCTGGGTGGAAGAATGAGAAGTAATGGGGAAGAGTGGGCTCTTGGAGTGCATGGTTCAGGCAAGGATGGACAGGCAGACCCATATTTGTAAAGGGCCTGAAATGCCAGTCTCAAGTCACATGATCTGTCCAGAGCAATGAGCTTATAGCTGCAGAGGCTGATGGGATGGGAGGAGTCCGCTGCAAAGCTCCAGAGACGCCTTGTGGGAGAGTGAATTGAGGCCCTGGCACAGTAAGGGTAGTGCCTCCTCTAATCTACCTCAACTTTCTTCCTGGCCGCAGGACAATCCACGGGCTGATCTACAATGCCCTGAAGCTGTTTATGGAGATGAATCAGAAGCTGTTTGATGACTGTACACAACAGTACAAGGCTGAGAAGCAGAAGTGAGTCTCTCCTAGGGGGTGTTTCTCTTCCACACCAGCCCCCGGGCTTCTCTCTCAAGTCCATCCAAATCCTGTCTTTGCTCCCTCCCTAGGGGCAGGTTTCGCATGAAGGAGAGAGAAGAGATGTGGCAAAAGATTGAGGAGCTGGCCCGACTTAATCCCCAGGTGAGCTGGTTCTGCCATCGCCCTGCACCGAGAGGTCCCCGCTGGGGGTAGGGGAGGGACGTTTGAGGAGGGTGGGGAAGCGGACAGGGCCACACACCACCCGGGTGGCCACTTGTCCGCCTCCTTTCCTCCCAGTATCCCATGTTCCGAGCGCCTCCCCCTCTGCCTCCCGTGTACTCGATGGAGACCGAGACCCCCACGGCAGAGGACATCCAGCTTCTGAAGAGGACGGTGGAGACAGAGGCCGTGCAGGTAGGAGCGGGGAGCACAAAGACAAGACAGCCCTGGGAGGGAGAGGAGGCTGGAGCCGCAGAGCTGGGAACTAAGGGGAGGAAGACAGTGGGGTTACTTGGGGTACTCGGTCATCATCCCCCACCCTCTGCACACGCACACACAGATGCTAAAGGACATCAAGAAGGAGAAAGTGCTGCTCCGGCGGAAGTCCGAGCTGCCCCAGGACGTGTACACCATCAAGGCGCTGGAGGCGCACAAGCGGGCGGAAGAGTTCCTAACTGCCAGCCAGGAGGCCCTCTGACCTCCTCGCCTCCCGCCGCAGGGCAACGGCCCACTCGGCCCTGGGACACTGCCCCAGCCCTCCTCCACCCTCTGCTCCCCACTGGTTGACTTGGGGCAAGGCAGGGCCTCTCTGCTCTGGGGAGAGGGGGACGCGGCCCTGGAAGCAGGGTCACCCAGAGAGTGGCCCCTCTTCTCCCCCAAAGGTGTTCATGCCTCCCTGCGCCTAGTACAGACAGGCTGGGCACGGCGGTGCTCGGCACTCTGACAGTGACATGGGGATGCCTGGCCCCCTCCTGCTCCTCACCCCACAGCTACCTGAGGCTGCTCTGAGAAATACACACAGAAATAATACGCTCCTCTCCCCCTCAGCCCCAGGTGCCCCCTCCTCGTCTCCCTCCCCTGCAAGTCTGTAGGGGGCAGCAGGAGACGATTCTCACCAAAGTTGTGTCAAGCCCCACTGGCCCCTGGAGTGAATTAGCCGGAGGGGAGCCAACCCTCAATGGCCCAAATAGGGCCCCAGCCCCAGAGGCGTGCAGGCTGATGGGGCTGCATTATTTCCTCTTACCCCTTGCCTGACCAAGACAACACGGGAGGGCAAAAGGAGAAAAGCATAGGCTCTGGGCCACAGCTGATGAATAGAGGGCCCAAAGGGACCGAGAGAAGGGGATGAACAGACGCCCGACCCTGTGCCCCCTCTCCGGCGAGCAGCAGCCCTGGGATCACTGACATGGAAGGGACCACCCCGGGGCTGACTGCCTTCCTGTGTTGTTGGTCCCCAAAGCCAAGAAGGAAGCAGGGAGCAATGCTCCAAGCATGGCTCCCCCAACACCTATTTATTTCCTTGTTTGTGTTGATGCTGGGCAGGTCCTCATTTGTCCCTTTCAGGTACCTTGGAGGGGTGAGGGGCTGGGGAGGGCCAGACCCAGGTTCTGAGGGCATAGGCAGTGCAGCTTTTGGCTGTGTACATAGGGTGCTTTATTCTCCAGAGTGATACATGCTACGGTGGGTTGGGCTTGGGCCGATGTCCCCATATGTACAGAACTGAATAAAGTGGGTCTCTGAGAAGAAGTCTGATTTGCCTTGATGTGGAGGGGAGCTGGGGAGGATGGAGATGGATGTGACAACCAGGATATGTTCAGTCCTGTGCTGGTTCTGGCCTGGAATACAGGGAGTTAGGGCAGCTCTCAGGGTAGTCACTTCCAGGCAGGGGCGGCTTGCCGGGCTTGGAGGGCCTTCTGTACCACGTCTTCCCACTGGGCATCTGATATCTCGCGAGCCCAGGCAGGAACCCCTGGCGCAGGCAGGCTTATGCCAGCCATTGTCCTTTTCACCAGCTCTACATGTTCTGAAATCACAGGCAGAGACCAGTTAGTGGGTAGGAATGATGGGACCAGCTCCCCTCCCCATTCGTTGAATTAACTCAGAGATTCTGGACTAGTAAGGTCACTGAATTTGTCCAGTTATTCCTAAGGAAGCCTGCCCATCCTTGCAGTCTAAAAAGAATAGCATTTCACCTGGATTCTGAAGTCCGAAAAATCTTAGATTATAAACTTTTTTTAGGAGCAGGATGTTCCTCTGGGACTTCCCTCTATTGGCATTAACCAGTCCCCTTCTTCCATAATTATGCCAGAGTAAAAGAATGATCTCTTTTACCTGGGTCCATGGGAATAGAGCTGTGGTTGTTCAATGCTGTAGCTCCCTGCTCATCTTCGTCCTCACTTTCTAGTGGTGGGTCCGGCAAATGAAGCCCCAGGGCCTGCAGAACCCAAGAAGACAGTTCAGGGTCAGTTCTTCAGGGACTCCTGCTCCACCTGCTCAGGAACAATGCTTCCCCCACATACCTGGATCCGATCCTGGATATCAGCAACTACATCTTCTCCATCCCCCACTGGTGCCAGTTCCACCTCCTCTTGTTCAGGATCTTGGTTCAGAGGCTGGTAGGAGTAGCCAGCTGGTCCTGCCCCTGTTTCCTCTTGTTCTTCCTCTGGTTCCTCACTGCTCCAATCCCCAGTGCCTTCCGTGGGGCCCTGATGTGGCCCCAGTTCCTCAGTCTGATTGGGGAAGATACGTTCAGGACCCATGGTGTCGCCCCCTAGAACTACTGCTGCCATCGGGCAGGGGCTGCAAGAACAGGGAGGCAGGAGAACACGGGTCGGATGAAATTAAATCCACTTTCAGCCTCTCAACCAGCTCCTGGTGGTCTCCTGCTAAAGTCCACAAACATTTAAACGCCTCGAGTTTCCTGCACTCCATACCACCCAGCCTGTCCTGGCCCCTCACTTCTTAAAACCACTCTTATTCCTAATTGAGGCCCACCCGCGTTTCTCTGACAATTCTTAAATAGCCCAACCGGAGGCCATGCCACCTCTCAAAAGACACCCCTTCGAGAACGCCCCCTCCCCCCAATCCACTTAGGAACTCCGGGTCGCCAAACAAGATACCTCGGACTAGGCATACCCGTCCCCTTCTCTCCCCTCCAAGGGCTTCCCCTCTGTACCGCCTGACAAACGCTCTTCGGGCCCCTGGGGCTCCCTTCAAATGGCCCGAGTTGAGGCGTTCCCCACTCGCCCCACCGATTCTCCGCAGTGGTGTTTCCGCGCGCCTTACCCGCTCAGAGCCCGCGACCCAATCCGCACCTTCACTTCCGGCGGGGCAGGACGTGCGGGTGGGGGCGGGTGACCAGACCCAGCCCCGCCCCACGCTCGTGATTGACGGGAGCTTGGACGAAGAGCCCGCCCCTTGCCCCGCCTCCACCACCTTCTCCCAGACCCAGGACTACATTACCCAGTAAAGCCCGGTATCTTTGACACGTAACTGCGCACCACCTCCTCCGGCCCCTGCCCACTCTTCGGCAGCTCCAGGCCCACCGGAATCCCGTGGACTACAAGTCCCGGTACGCTTCGAGCACTCAGCTCGGACTGCACGTGCGCATCCAGCTGCCCGCCGGAAGGACACAGCCTGGCTGTGTTTATCTCGTTGGGGACGGAGTCGTCGGTTGGCGCGCAACGGGTTCTAGGCTGCAGGCAGCGCGAGGACCCGCGGCCCCGCCCCGGCCCGGCCTGGCAGGTAGCCCGGGGTGGGCTGAGGGACAAAGAAATTTGTAGGGGCTGGAGACGCCCCTGCCTAGCGCTGGGGTCTTGGGGGAGGGGCCTGAGAGTGCTGCGGTGGGGGCTGGAGGGGATCTGGGGGATGATGGGAAAGGAAAGTGTTAATGGGGAGAGAAGGGCTCGGGGAGGGTGGTGAGGAACCGGTGGGGGACACCTGGTAGCTGGAGGAGGCCCTGAAGGAAATTGGGAAGAAGATCGGGTTATGAAGGGAACAGGGAGGTTGAGGATAATGGAAGAAAAGGGCGGGGGTGTCTGGTGTTGTGGGGGAGGGGAGGTTGGGATGACTGGAAGGCGACAGGGATAGCGTCATTTACAGGGAGGAATATCTCAGGCAGAAAGGGGTCAGTGAATATTAGCTTTTTTTCCCCCTTAGTGGAAGAGCAAAAATGAAGGGCTGTCACGGTGGAGCTTGGAGTTGTGGGGGAAGGAAGAAGGGGAAAAAAAAATGCAGAGCTCTCAGGAGATCAAGAAGGGCCAGAAACTGGGAATGAAAATTGCACGAGAATAGGAAGCCGGGGTTGGGGGGGCGGCGAGGGGGGCAGGGGGCAGGTTCATGAGGCGATTGAAGATGCTTGAGAATGCGGCAGTGATGGAGGATGGGAGAGACAGGGAATAAGAGGAGCCTCTGAGACCCTGGGGGCTTGTCCCTGAGCTTGAGTTGTTTTTTTGGAGGAGAAGCCATGGGGTTTTCCCTCCACCTTTGCACGGAATTGCTTCTCTCTTGCCCTCTGAATGCTCTACCTTGATCTAGCTGAAGGGGAAGGTGGAGTCTATGAGGGAAGATGAAGGTCTCCCATTCTTAAGCTCGTCAACCTCCTTCCTATCTGTCCCCATAAGCTCAGATCCAAGAGCTTTTGGATTGAGGACAGAGTAATGAAGTGAGAGTGGTTTCCTGCTGGGGCTATTTCAGATTTGGCAGAGTAGCTATTTAAAGCATGGGGTTGGGGGTTGAGGGAGGTTGGGTAAGGGTGGAGGACTGGCAAGCCAGCTGAAGCCCATATGTCTTTCTTACGAGGGCCCGCCATACTTGAGCTTTTTGTGTGCCTGAGGTTCTGCCTGGCACTTCCCTCTGCCAGGGCTTCTTGAACAGGGAGAGATGATCCCCAAACCTATCAGGTGTCTGCCAGTGAAGGCAATACCAGCTATAGGAGACCTGCCTGATAGAGCCTTCAAATGTACCCATTATCACTAGGTTGGCGGGTTGTCTTTAAGAGACCATGACCTCTCGTGCCTGGGTCTTTTTCTTGTCCTGGCCAAGGGCATTTTTGCTTTCCTTTACTTTTCCATTGCACACTCCTACCCCTCTCCCCTTTCAGGGACCTGAGTAGGAGAAGAACTGCTGGAAAACAGCTTGTTCTCTATCACAATGGGCAAGTTGGGCAAATGGCAAGAGGAGAAAACGCCTCCTCCCCACCCCCACGCCTCAGTCCCCAGCAGACACATACCTTTCTGGCTTAAGTTCTTGGCAGGATACCAGGTACAGCTGTCAAAGGGACTCCTCGTGCCCGTGAGGGGCCCTGGGTGACCTCGATGACAACTGCTTAGCTTGACAAGCGCCCCCAAAGAGGGGCTAGCCATCCATGGAGGTCCCTGTCCTGGATCGATCCCACCCCATCCTGGATCGAGGGACCGTTCCACTCTAAAAGCCTAAAAGCTTTTCTGCGTGGAGGCACTCGTGCCAGCTTTCAATGGACAGTCTGGGGCTGGCTGGGCTATTAATAACTCTGAGTATTTTGAGATCCCTCTCCCCACCTCAGAGAGCACAGAGATTCTTAGAGAGGTGGCAGTAAGCAGAGCAGGGCCAGAGAGACGAGAACTCACTGACCTGGGAAGGGGGTTTAGAGCTTGGGCCAGGCCAGGGACAGGGTACAGCCTCCGTGGGGAGGGGCGACCATGCTGAGCCCTAGTTCAGCAGTCTGAGCTGTTAGGCAGGTCAGAGCGGCCCCACCCTTCGCTGTTGGAGAACACAGGGCCAGGGCTAGCTCCCTGACCTCAGCAGCTCCCCTGGGGCAGAGCCAGCCACCTGAGCTGTGGAGGGGTGGTGTGGGAGGGCCACCAGGGTGACACAGGCAAGGGCTAGTCTGGGGCAGAGTCACGGTGAGCCAGGCAAAGGCCCCTCCTGAGGAGCCTGTGGCCCCAACTTGTGTGCAGGTAGCAGAGGCAGCAGGCCGTGCCGGGGGGGCATGTTGCTGTAACCAGAGGCCCAGGGGATGTTACGGTGGACAGTGCACCTGGAGGGCGGGCCCCGCAGGGTGAACCATGCTGCAGTGGCCGTGGGGCACCGGGTGTACTCCTTCGGGGGTTACTGCTCAGGTGAAGACTATGAGACTCTGCGTCAGATTGATGTGCATATTTTCAACGCAGGTAAGTGAATTCAGGGACTGTCCCTGGGTACCCACATCAGGGAGGGCAGTGGGCGGTGGGTGCCCACATCAGGGAGAGCGGTGGGTGGCTGAATGAGGTTTGATGGTGGTCCCTATGGCCAAAGAGGGTGGGGGAAACCAACGTGGTTGGGGAAAAGGTGTATGGCCTGAAGGGAGGTGCCCAGGGCTGAGCAGAGCTGTGCCCACAGTGTCCTTGCGTTGGACAAAGCTGCCCCCGGTGAGGCCCGCCGCCCGCGGGCAGGCTCCCGTGGTACCCTACATGCGGTATGGACACTCAACCGTCCTCATCGATGACACAGTCTTCCTTTGGGGCGGGCGGAATGACACCGAAGGGGCCTGCAATGTGCTCTATGCCTTTGATGTCAGTGAGTATGGGTCTCAGAGTGGCTGTGTTCTGCCAGATGGTGCCTCAGGGGGCCTGGGAAGGGTGTGTGCTGAGGGGGCTGGGAGTAAGGTGCCCCGGAGTCTAGGAGGGAGTGTCAGCTTGCTTACCTGGCCTGCCCTCTGCCCTCTTCAGATACTCACAAGTGGTCAACACCCCGAGTGTCAGGAACGGTTCCTGGGGCCCGGGATGGACATTCGGCTTGTGTCCTGGGCAAGACCATGTACATTTTTGGGGGCTACGAGCAGCTGGTAGGTTTGGAAGCAACCAGAGGTTTAGGGTGGGAATGAGGAGGAAGAAGGGGAATTGAAGGTGGTGGAATGGGAGGCTTTGGTTTGCTTGCAGGTTCTGAGATGAGGGGCTTGGAGGGTTGGGGAATGACCCCTGCTCTTCTCTTTTATTCTTTCCTTCACTTCTTTTCTCGTCCCTGTCAGGCCGACTGCTTTTCCAATGACATCCATAAGCTGGATACCAGCACCATGGCATGGACCTTGATCTGTACAAAGGTCTGCCCATTTTCCTCTCTTTCAGACACCCATCCTCAATTTAAGAAACCATAGGGAGCTCAAACTGAAAGCTGACCCTGTCTCCGTGCCATCTTTGCTCCTGCCCAGGGCAACCCTGCACGCTGGAGGGACTTCCACTCAGCCACAATGCTGGGCAGTCACATGTATGTCTTTGGGGGCCGGGCCGACCGTTTTGGGCCATTCCATTCCAACAATGAGATTTACTGCAACCGCATCCGTGTCTTTGACACGAGGACCGAGGCCTGGCTGGACTGTCCACCCACCCCAGTGCTACCCGAGGGGCGCCGGAGCCACTCAGCCTGTGAGTGTCTGTTAGGTCCCTGCTGAGTCCCTGTTCCCCCGCATCGTTCCCACACTATTGACACACCTCTCTCCTTCCAGTTGGCTACAATGGGGAGCTGTACATTTTTGGTGGCTATAACGCAAGGCTGAACCGGCACTTCCATGACCTCTGGAAGTTTAACCCTGGTAAAGAGCACTGCCTTTAATGGGGAGGGAACGGTGCCATGGAGGTGGGGTGTAAAAGAAAAGCATAATCCTGAGTAGGTGAGGGGTGCAGTGGAGAGGATATCTGGATGAGCAGGTACTGAACCTCCATTTAAACTTCTCTTCAGTGTCGTTTACCTGGAAGAAGATTGAACCGAAGGGGAAGGGGCCGTGTCCCCGCCGGCGCCAGTGCTGCTGTATTGTTGGGGACAAGATTGTCCTCTTCGGGGGCACCAGGTCAGGAGGAGAGGAGGGAGGGCTGGAGCCCTTGGGAGTCAAACGACTCCCACGGGAGACATTTGAGCAAGAGAGTCTCGGGGGTAGCCTTTGCTCCGCTCGTCATTTCTCTGTTTGATCCTACAGTCCGTCTCCAGAGGAAGGCCTGGGAGATGAATTCGACCTCATAGATCATTCTGACTTACACATTTTGGACTTCAGTAAGTACACTTACTCCCAAAGTGCTTCTGCCATCAGGGTCCCTGTCTTTGGATGGTGATATCCAGGACGGGACCCTTTCCTTGGCTTTGACCATCTCCCTCTCCCGTAACTCCTCCTTTAAAGGCCCTAGTCTGAAGACTCTGTGCAAACTGGCTGTGATTCAGTACAACCTGGACCAGTCCTGTTTGCCCCATGACATCAGGTACAGTGAATGGTTGGAAGGGAGGGATTAGTTGAGGATGAGAGGGCAGCACAGGCATGACCTGATTGACTCAGTCTAAGTGTGGAGGAGAGAGAAGATTTTGTTCTGTAGTCTACTTGTGGAGAGGTTGCTGGAAGGAAATATAATAAAATTGTCAGCTGAATAAATGATCGCGAAAAAAAAAAAAATCCAGTTTTCAAACCAAGCTCAGAAGCATCACTTCCTGAGACCTGAGCTTATACAATTATTTCTGTTAATGTGCTGAAAAAGTTTGATTAAATCTTAGAACCGAAGAAAAAAGACAAGTTTAGGAGTCTCTGGATCACATTAATTCCAGAAATAAGGGCGGTTTTTTCTAGCCACTTTCCTTTGAATTCGTAGGTCTTAAAATCAAGCACCAGAAGCTACTTTGTATATAATTGTACGCTTCTGGATCATCCTGTGACACTTTCCTCTCCGTGTATCAGTTCAGTTTAATTCCTCTTGCTGAGGTTCTGTGTGTTCAGTATTCAGTACTGATACTCAGGTGATAGAGGATACAAGGCTGAACAGGTGGGTCCCAGGTTGGCCCAGGATTGACACATGTCTCAAGTGCCTAATACCAAGTAGACTGCAGCCTTGGTATAAGGAGGTACTTGGTGAAATTTTGTAGAATGACCATTGTCAAAAAGAGAGGAACTGAATTTTAATATGGTGGGAAGGGTGGGGGGTGCTTTAAGAGGATGGGAGTTGAGAACAAAACCTGGCATTCCTGGTGGGAGGAGGGGCTTCCTGGTTGGATCTGAGCAGAGGAGGAAAGGTAGGTTGGGAAGTTTCATTGAGGTGTATACACAGATGGTTTTCTCCAGGTGTTGGGCATAAGACTATTGATATATAAACAAAAACAGGAAGTTCACAGGAGCTTGCAGGTGGATGAGTGGGTGGTGGTGGATTTGGTGGTGCGTGGGACCTGATTGTTAAACCTAACAGAGCTGTAAGGAAGAGGTGGCTGTGGGTGGCTGAGCTTTAGAGAGTTGAAGGGACTGGTGTGTTCATTGCTCTGTTTGAGCAATTCTGGATTTGGGGGCGGAGGCTCCCCCTTCTCTCCTTTCTGCCTGTCAATTTTGGCCTTCCAGGTGGGAGCTGAATGCCATGACCACCAACAGCAATATCAGTCGCCCCATCGTCTCCTCCCATGGGTAGGAGGATGTCTCTGCCACCTTCCTTCCTGAGCCTGCTGTTGTCTTCACTGCCCCTGCCCATCTCTTCCCCCGCCTGCCCCTTTAGACCTTGGACTTGGTATACCTCCGCGTGGAGTTGTTGGACTAGAGGTGTTTTCTGTGCTGTGAACTTAGTGGGGAGCTGTAGCAGGAAGGGCTAGGTCCCTTCCTCCTTGGGCCGAGGGCCCCTTCCCCTTGGTGCTGTGTCCCATTCACCTCCCTCCAACTGCTCCTGGGTTCTGCTCTGCCCCAGGTCAGCCACAGGCTGCTGGGAAGTGATGGGAATGGGAAGGAGGGAGAAGCAAGCAGTGTGTGAGCCTCAGGAGCTTCCCCTCCCCACTCCCTTTTCCACCTGTTCCCCCCCTCTGCTTGAGCCATGGGCATTGATTGCGAGCTGAGAGGAGTTGCAGCTGTTGGCATGAAATCTCCTTCTCCCTGACCTGGGGAGGCGAGGACCAGCAGATAATCCCATCCTTCCTTGAGCTGTTGCTGTACCTTGACACTCTCAGCCAGCTCAAATTTTATACAAATGAATTAAAAGTCTCCAAACGTGTGATCTCTTTTTTGTGGAATACGACCGGGATGGCAGGAGTTTACAGTGGGGGCAGGGTGCTGAGGCTCTGGCTTCTCAGCCAAGAGCATTAGGAAACCAAATACCATCACGACCTGGCTGGAGTTTCTCCGGTGTGGAGTGCAGCGTCTTGCGACAAAAAGGTGGCGACGTTTTGTCGACGGGTCGCCCAGGGAGGGTACCCCGACCGCCCACCAGCAACCCGCTCGGCCCCGCCCAGGGGTGGGCGGGATCTGCGCTGCTGACGCCAAGCCTTCCGGAAGGGGCGGGGCGGGAGCCTGTGTGGCGGAAGTAACGCCATTAGTCTTCTATACACAGCTGAAGCCATGCCGAGGGCAAGCTCCCGCGGCGGGGAGGATGACGGGAGCCTGCACAATGGTGAGGGCACGGTGCCGGGACGGGGGGAAGCGCTGAGGGCCGGGAGAGGGGCTCCGCGTCTGGTGCGGGCTCACCCCGAGACTGCCAAGTTGTCTGAAAGACACAGACACCGGGAGCGCCCCCCAACGCCCTAGAAAGTGGGGAGTGAGAGGATACTTACTGAGTTAGGACACCCTGAGCAGTTTTTTAAAGGGCAAAGAGGGTTTTTCGCAGGGAGAAAACGTATGTTCCAAAGCAGAGTCAGAAGGGCATTGATTATTGGGGAAGGCTTAGGTAAAGATTCAACAAATTTCGCCGACGTTATTGAACATCTATTGTACGCGGGCACAGTAGATGCTGGAGATACAACAGTGAGTAAAGCAGCCCAAAACTGCTTTCATGAAGCTTACTTTTTGGGGGTTAAAAAAAAAAAGGGCACGGAGACCTAAGGAATTGCATATTTTTAAAGGATAAGTTTAATGGTATGTGAATTATACTACAGTTTTGAGAAAGGTGTTAAGAGCTTTGAAGAGAACGGGAGGGGTTATGGTGTTAAGTAATCACAGAAGGCCTCACCCTCACTGAATAGGTGGCATTTGAGAAACCCTGCGAAGGAGGTAAGGGAACAAGCAATACAGCTGGTGTAAGTGTTACAGGCAGAGGCAAAGTCAGGTACAGAGGAACTGAGATGGGAATATACCTGTTTGCTTAGAAACTACTTGGAGGCCAGTTGACTGGAGAGGAGTAGGAAAGAGATAGTAGAAGAGGAGATCAGAGACAAAATGGAATAGGTCATATGGGATCTTCAGGCTATTACAAACCCAAAGCTTTTACTCTTGAGTAAGATGGAAGCCATTGGGGAGTACGGAGTCTGGAGTAAGTGATCTAAAACATATGTATGTGGAAATGAGGTGGGAGTGTTAAGATCAATTTGTCTCTTTTTTTTGGAAAGAGAAAACTATTTTATTATTTAAAGAAGTTAAAGTGAAAACTTCATGTCTCTAGTAGTTTCCTTCCCTTTTTAAAGAACAGTTTTTATTGGAGTATAGTTGATTTACAATGCTGTGTTAGTTTTAGGGGTATAGCAAAGTGAATCAGTTATACCTATATCCACTTTTTTGGATTCTTTTCTGTATGGGTCATTACAGAGTATTGACAAGAGTTCCCCTGTGTTATACAGTTGGTCCTTACTAGTTATCTCTTTTCTGTATAATGGTGTGTATATGTCAATTCCAGTCTGCCAATTTACCCCCATCCCAGATTTGCCTTTCAGGCATCTCTCCCATGTTCAGTGAACATAAACTTGGGCAAACTCCGAGAAACAGACAGAGAGGCCTGGCATGCTGCAACCCATGGGGTTGTAAAGAGGCAGACACGACTTAGCGGCTGAACAACAACTGAGGCTGAAGTTGAGAGAGAGCTCTGAAAGCAGTGAGACTGGTGGTTGGGCGAGCAGTAAGGAGGCTAGAGCACTGAGGTGAGATGCTGAGCGTACACTGAACCAGAATAAGGGTAGCTGAGCAACGAACGGAGACAGAGGTCTCGGTGGGAAAACCTGTGAAAGAGAAATTTAAAAGAGAAGGGGAAAACAAAGAGACTGTGGGTTAGTCCATCTCCAGCCTTACATGTACACCTTCCTTAGCAAGGTGAGGCCCCAGATAGCTGGACTAGTTGGGGCATTAGGTGTCCGTGGAGCACCGTTACAACCTGTGTTGCTTGGAGCCTGCAGCGATCGGTCTGAAGGGGATATTGGAAAGGGTCACTTACCTAAGGAAAGAGGATGGGGCGATGTCTCTGCAGCAGTGGCAGATGCTGAGCTGAGTTGCAGTCCCCCCACCTGCACCTTCCTTTCACAGACATGTCTCACATGTCATTTGAGGAGCTGTTGGAATTGCAGAGCCAAGTGGGGACTAAAGCCTACAAACAACTGGTAACAGGAAGCAGCACTAAGAAGCAGAGTTGTAGACCACCTGTCCAAAAAGCATGTGTCGCAGATAAGCACAGGTGAGGAGCAAGGCCTTTCCCGGGAGTTGGAGGGAAGGACACCTACTTGAGTAGGTGTCTGCTTTCTTGGGTGGCAGGTGGGAGGCCTTTAACGAGACTGGAGTTCCCTTGACCTGTCCTTCACTTTCTCCATAGGCCTCTGGAAATGTCAGCCAAGGTCCGGGTGCCATTTTTGCGTCAGGTTGTCCCCATCAGTAAGAAGGTGAGGCGGAGGCAGTGAGCATTTTCTCAGGGAAAGGAGACGTAACAGTTCTCTTACATTCTCTGTTCTCTCCAAAGGTAGCCCGGGACCCCCGCTTTGATGATCTGTCAGGGGAGTATAATCCTGAGGTGTTTGATAAAACATATCAATTCCTAGATGACATCCGAGCCAGAGAGAAAGAGGTGAGTAGCATGAGGCTGGTTTGTGCGGATTCCAGGAGGGACTGGAGCACAGGTTAGAGTGGCAGAGGGGAGCAGGGCGAATCAGTTTGCTAGTTGTATAATCATTGGCAAAATACTTAACCTCTTTTCAATTCAGTTTCCTTATCACAAAAAGCTAATAGTTCCCATTTCATAATGTTAACATGAGTTAACGTATGTGAGTATGTGAACCTCTTAGAATGATGCTTGGCACAGAGTTGCAGCCAACATTTACAGAATGCTAACCATCATACTCATTTCCCAATGTGGAGCTGGTGAAAAAGCAGCTGAAGAAGCGCCGTTCAGGGGAGGAGCATGAGAAACTACAGCACCTGCTTCAGCGAATGGTGAGCAGGTCAGAGTATGGGGCGGGAGGTGATTCACAGTCCCTGCCGCTCACCTGTCTCACCCCTCTCATCTCGGCTCCTCAGGAGCAGCAAGAAATGGCCCAGAAGGAACGAAAGCGGCAGCAGGAGCTGCGCCTGGCCCTGAAGCAGGAGCGGCGGGCTCAGGCCCAGCAGGGCCATCGGCCATACTTCCTGAAGAAATGTGAGTGGGGCACAGCTACGACCCGCGAGTCACAGGGACAGAGATTGGGTGGCCATAGTGACTGGATGCTGTACTGGGGGTCCTGGAGCTCCTAAGGGAGGCTTGAAGGCTGGATCCCATGGTAATTTAGAGGAAAGTAGAAATATTAGTAGTAGGGAGTCGTTGTTTGTAACCATTCTCATATCCCTAATGAGACTGTGGGTAGGGAGTGTCACTTATCTTTGCCACGCCCCCTCATATGTTGGGTTGGGTAGAGAGAAGGAGCTCATAGTTCGTTGAATTGAGAAAGTGGAGTTGTGGAAGTCACCTTGCTTTTAGACACCAGTGAACCCCTGACGAGTCACATATTCCTGCGTAGTGGTTGAGAGTTACTGACCTGGGGCAAGGGGAGGCAGGGAAACTTTGTCCTTTGCTTACTGACTTTCTTTCTCCTTGTCCTCTAGCTGAGCAGCGCCAGTTGGTCCTGGCTGAGAAGTTTAAGGAGCTGAAACGAAGCAAGAAGCTAGAGAGCTTCTTGAGTCGAAAGAGGCGCCGAAATGCAGGCAAGGACAGACGACATCTCCCTTTGAGCAAAGAGTAGTAAGGAACCGTGCTCAGCTCTGCTGCTGCCCCAGTGAGAAGTGCATCTGCGGGGACACTTTTGGGCTTGGCCTGTTCTGGTTCTTTCCCATTCAACGGGGAGGGTCACAGCTGCCTTGGAACTTGACTGGCTCAGAGATGACGCGAAGCCTTTTGGACTGCCTGAGGGCTGAAAAGGAAGAGCAGCTGAGCCTTCTGCCATGCCGTACTTCGTCTGCTTGGATCTGGGTCATTGTCCTTGTGTTCTCCCATCCTTGCCTTAGTGATTCTGATACAGAAGGAAAAGGACCTTGAGGCTGGTTGAAGGCCAGAGTCTGTGAGTGGCTCCCAGGACTGCGACTTCATGCAGGAGCAGTTCATAAATACTCCTGTCTCTCATCTTTTTATCCTGCTGCTTTTGTAGGTGGCCTAGAACTACTGTTTCAGGGGCCACATTGTGGGTGGGCAGTAAACCTAAGCCTCCTACAAAGTGGGAAGTCAGATCAGAGCCCCTTCCTCCTTCAGCCCAACAGATGACACCCTCATTCAAAGCGGGACCCAATCCCACAACTCATCTTCTTAGCTTTGGTTTTGGATACAAGGGGAGGTAGGAGGTGGGGACAGAAAGTGTCCCTGGTGATAGGTAAGCGCAGCTGGCTCTCAGTACTGTTTGGGTGGAGAATTCATACTGCCTGTGGACTGGAATATCTTCACGCTACAAAGTGGTTTCTGGTTGGGAGTGCTTCCAGGTATACCTGGCAGAAGCAAATGCATTCCTCTCTTAAAAAAATATTTACTTATTTTGGTTGTGCTGGGTCTTAGTTGTGGTTCACAGGATCTTTGTTTCAGCATGCAGATTCTTAGTTGCAATATGCAGAATCTAGTTTCCTAGGCAGCTTGAACTGGGGAGAGTGGAGTCTTAGCCCCTGGATCACCAGGGAATTCCCAAAATGCATTTCTTTCTTGAGGATTGTACTTTAAACCCAGACTGCAAGGAATTCCTTCAGATAAAATTTCAAGGAATATGAGCTTACACTGAAAACAAGGCACAAAAGGAAAAAAAAAACACACATAAGCAAGAGTCATTAGGAACAACAGGCAACAGAATCAGACCAGCAAAGTCTGAGATATTGGAAATGTAAAATGCAGAAATATAAAATGTCTTATTTATGTTTAAAGAACTGTGACTGATGAAAAAATGTATCAAAAAGGACAAAATTGGTTTGATTACAATTTTTTGTTTAATGAAAAATACACTGACATTGGAAACTTCAGCAGATGAGGCACACCTAGAAAGGAAGATGAAATGGAAGTAGATGTGAAGAAGCTACACAGATGGAGCCCAGGGACAGAGAAATAGAAACTAAGGGAAAGACGTTACACAAGTTGGAGGATGGAGTGAGGAGATGTGACACAAATCGAGTTCCAGAAGGAGAGGGTAATTTTCTATAGTTGATAATCTGTAAATCCTAAGAATCAGGAAGATGGGTTAATCACAGACACTGGAGGTTGGGAACCTAGATAAATCACAGCTCAGGACACGGGAGGGACTGACATCTAAGCAGCAGCTGTAGGAACTTTCTGATGGTCCAGTGTTTAGGGACACAGCGACTCCAATTCCAGGGGCATGGGTTCCATCCCTGGTCTAGGAACTAGGATCCCTTGTGCTGCTGGGCGGGCAAAAAATAATAGCAAAAGGCAGCCTGAAAGGAAGAGGTGGAGTTAGAGACTAAGACTTACTGCTTGATGCCTCCTGGTTGGGGGGAGATGATGTAGTTCAGAGGGAAGAAATGCATAAAACATGCTTTTCCAGTGGTTGTTAGATGAAGGCTGTAGCTACCAGGATGGTTGGCCTAGCCCAGAGAGAGTGAGGGAGCACTGCAGAATCCCAGTTGTCACGTGAATAAATCCTAATTTAATGCCAAAACAGTGATTCTGGCTGATAAAAGCAGAAAGACTACTGAACTATTTGGCTCACAGAAACACTAAGAAGACTGGAGAGAAGCTCCAAAAAGGAGTGAGGGATAAAGTCAGAGCAGTGAGAAGCACTCCAGGTCCTACTGCAGAACCAGAGTCACTGTGAAGATGTCAGCTCCACTGCCAAAGGTTCACTCCCCTTCCCTCTGCTCCAGACCGAGATGTTCCCAGCTGAGGCCTCTAGTCACCTGCCTGCAAGGGGGATGCTGGGAAAGCAGTGTCTGGTCTTTAACGTGGTGGGAGGTGAGCTCTACCTTCTTCCTAGGTTTGTGGTAGGGTGTTCACAAGCATGAGAAGTGGGTTCAGGTGAAAATAGGTTGAAAACTGATACATGCCCACCACAAGGCTGTATTGGCCCCAACTTCCAACCTGCTACTTTCCCCCTTCAAGGAGGAGGCAGAGGAGATGTAGGAAAGCACTGAGCTTCAGTTTGGGGTGGTTTGGTTGGTTTTGGTTTTTATTAACAGCTTTATTGAGATACAATTCACATACCGTATACTTTACTCATTTAAAGTGTTAACAGTTCAGTGATTTTAAATATATTCACAGAATTGACCATCACCACAGTTTTTTAACATTTTCAACACCCCCAAAAGAAATGCCATACCTTGTAGCAGTTACTCCTCAGTTTTTCCCAATCCCCCCAACTATAGGCAACCACTAAACCACATTCTGTCTCTAACTGGCCAACTGGGGGACATGACTATAAATGGGATCATTATGTGGTCCTTGGTGTGCAAACCAGCTCGAGGGCTTTAAGGATCAGGGAAGCAAAAGTCACAGCCTGGGAATGTTTGCCCTGCAGAGACGCAAAGTCCTGAGGGCAGGGAAGGCCACTGGTGTGTGGGAGTGCACAGGGGCAAGGAGGAGCCATGGGAGCTGCAGTTCCTTCTAACCCAGGTCCTAGAGCTTCCAGGTGGAACACGTTAAGGTCCCGGGGGCCTGCAGTGGCCACAAGGCCTTTATCTCACCTTCCCTGTCAGCCTTAGCTGGGGAAGGCACAGTGTCCAATCAATTCCACAAACAAGGAAAGTAGATCCCTGCTTGATGATCTGCTGAAATTGCAAGCCATCCAGCTAGTGGCGAGATGGGCTTGACTCTCCAGCCTGCCAGGTGATAGCTCTTCTGACCACATACCCTTCAAGAAGGCCCACCCCTGGAGTCCACTTAATTCCCCCGGCTGAGAGGAGGGTGCTCAGTCCCATACAGCCTGCCATCCTCACGCAAAGGACCCTGGCATGGCATGATTCAGCCTCAGAGCTGAGGGCTCCTGTCTCCTTTCAGCCAGGAAAGTCCCCACCCTTGGCAGACCCCTGGCAGTTACCACACAGGCCAAGTAATCAAACTCCTGCATTTTATTCTGTGGAAAGCCCCGGCCCTACCTAGCCCTGACCCTGTCTCCAGGGCTACCGGAAGGTAGAGAAGCTCTGGGTGCTTGTGCAGGAGGCGTAGGGCACGCCCCGGGAGCGGATCTGCAGGGTGTGGAAGGTGAGGGGTGGGTTGGGGCCCAAGGAGCCTGGGTTCAGGGACTCAGTGTGAGGCTCCATGACAGTCATGGGAACCGCATAAGACAGCATTTGGGGCCGGTCGTCCTGGCGTCTCACCGTGCCCTTGCCCAGCAGGTGCAGGATGCAGGAGAGAACGTCAGCACTGCCGCAGGTGGACCCCCTGCCAAGGCTGCTGACCAGGCCCCTGGGAGGACACGGGCCCTTCTGCCAAGCCTCCAGCACCTGGTGTGGAGGGCCGAAGGGAAAACAGAGGTCAGGGACGCCCAGCTTACCCCACCTCTAGCCCCCAGTCCAAGGACAGTGAGGCCCAACCTCACTTCTCACCCACCTACAGGGTCCACAGCGAGCCCAAGACTTCGCATGGGGATCCACCTCCTCCTGGAGACTGCCCCCACCCCGCAGGGCCCCCACCTCCTCCTGGAGACTGCCCCCACCCCACAGGGCCCCCACCTCCTCCTGGAGACTGCCCCCACCCCGCAGGGCCCCCACCTCCTCCTGGAGACTGCCCTCCAACTGACAAAGCCCCCTCACCCACCACCCACCTCCACCTACCAGGCAGACAAGCTGGTCGATGTGCAGCCCCTCGTCCCCATGGGCTTTGAGGATTCGGACGATGAGGCAGTTGAGAAGGTTCCGTCTCTTCTCCAAGTTCCGGCCCTCTTCGTCCTCAGCTTTCAGGTATGTCTGAGCTGGGATGAGCCACACGTTGCCCCTCCGAGGCCTGGGTTCCTCACTGCTGTCTCGAATCTTGAGCAATCCTGAAATAAGCGCTGGTCACTTGGCAGGGCTCCCCCGAGGACACTGGCCCCAGCTCAGGACACAGGCCCCAGTGCCCTAAGTACAGACCTGCTGGGTTGTCCTTTGTCTCATCAAGGTCCAGGGGGCCCCTTGAGGAAGTCAGAGGCCCAACTGCCTGATTGAGCACGTCTGGAGGGAGCCCCGAGAGTGCCAGCAGACTCTCCACAGAGACCGCCTTGGGAAGAAGAGGGAAGCATCAGGGCCTCCCAGGGTGAGGGGGTAGGGAAGAGAGAGGGTGGAGAGAAGAAAGAGGACAGACAGGTCGCGGGAGCAGGGAGGCGCGGGGGAGCTGGGCCACCTTCAGCTCGTTGAAATGCAGCAGCAGCCACATCTGCACGGTGGACACATGCAGCGTCTGGTCCCCAAACTGCAGCTCCGCCCGGCCCAGCCACGTCCACTGCAGTCGCCTTTGCGGGGCCCGCTCCGGGGCAGGGGAGCTCTGACCTGAGGAGCGTCAGGGAGGCGGCAGGAGTCGGGGAGTTGGCGAGGACGCGCCATCGCTGGAGTTTTGTCCTCACTAACCTCTGCAGAGCCTGGGTCCAGCGTGTCTGGACACTGGCTCTTGGTCTGAGCTTCCAGAGCTTGGCCTTCCTTGAGTCTGCCTCCTGGGTCAGCCTCAGGTATCTGGGAGCCCACCCCGTGCCAGGCAGCTCATGATCAGTGCCTCTGAGGGGTTCTCCATTTTTTTAAGGGAGACAAAGCCACAAAGTGAGAAAGGACTGGGGTTCTCATCAAGTTGGAAACAATGTCTTGAAGCTGGTGGAGGAGCTCCCTGAGAGCAAGGTCTCAGTATCACCCACCTATTTTTTCACTGCCCAGCCCAGGATCAGCCCCCAGTGGGGAGCTGAGGTTACGATGACTGACCAGGAGCCAGACACCCACCACCTTCTGTGGACCTCAGGTGCCTCCTGCCTCCATCCTTCCCACCATAAAGGAAGTCCCAGGTCATTATTTGAAAAATAGAAACAGCAAGAGTCCTGGGATCTGGTGCCCTTCCACCCCACCCCTACTCCAAACCTAAGCTCCAGTCTTTTCTTCTCAAATCTACAGGCTGCCAGCCCCAGGTTCTTTCCCAGCATCTCATCCTCTTCCCAGGTCCCCAGTTCCCTCAGCCCAGCTGCTCACGCTTGTTGTAGAAGTTGGAGTATCGGTTCAAGGTGCCCCTCAGGTAGGCAGGCAGGCAGGTTCTGGGGTTGAGCGTGTGGCAGATGGAGGCGGTGGGCCAGCAGCGTGGCGACAGGACGAGCACAGACACTTCTGGCATCGCCCCTTCATAGTAGAGATCCTCGCTCTCGTCCTCCTCGTCCTCCTCCTCCTCCCCCGCCACACCAGCTGCTGCTGCTGCCGCCGCCACGGCCCCAGCTTCCAGCTCAGCTTCCTCCCCGGTCCCTCTCTCATGGCCCCTGCCACTGGCGCTGGCGTCACGGCTCACCTGAAGATGGAACACAGGGTACCCCTAAGCCAGCCGGCTCCTCGGTCTGTCCCAAGCCACTCTCTGCCTTCCTCTCTTCTTGCTACTTTAGTTCCCTCCCCCGCTCCCACCTGTATCTTCTTCTCTGTGTCCTCCAGCTTCAGGAGCTCCTGATCCAGCCGCTGGAGCTGGTATACGTGGAACTGGCGCTGCAGCTCCTCCGAGGTGCTCAGGCTCCGCAACATCTGCTGGGGGAGGCGGGTGGGGAAGCAGGGGCCGATCTGCTCCAGCACGGCCCCCTCCAGCCAGCTCGAGCCCACGCCCAGGAGACGGTCCGCCATGTAGTGCCTGCAGCGTGCACAGCCCAGGCCGAGCCTTGGTGAGGCTGCCTGGCAGGGCCTCCCGCTCCAAGACTCCAGCCTACCCAGACCCCAGCCCCCCAGACCCCGAGAGCTTGCCTTGCCCATCATCCTGCCTCCCCCCACCTCCCACTCCCTCGGTCCACACTCACTGGTAGTAATGCTCGAAAGTGGTGGCTATCTCCAGGCCAGAGAAGATGAGGACGGTTTCCAGGCATCGCTGCAGTTGGGCCAGCATCTCCATTCCCCGGGCCCCACCAATCCGGCTGCCCTGGATCCGCTGGTCGATGTGTCGGGCAAACTGCTCGCTCACCTGGGCAGTGGGAAGAGCACAGGAAAACTGTGAAGGAAGCGAGATCGGGTGTGTTCAGGGTTGTATGATCGTAGTCAGAAACTGAAGGAGAGAATGAAGCTGGTGAGTGGGAGCACAGGGAGGAGGAGGGTCTGAGGAAGGAAATATGAATGGCCAGAAGCTTTATCAACTGGTCAACAATTTTATAAAATTCATAAAATCATTAACAACTGTGTACATTAACAATTCTGGGACTTCCCTGATGGTCCAATGGTTAAGACTCCATGCTACCAATGCTGGGGGCCCGGGTTTGTCCCGTGTGCCACAACTAAGACGTGACACCCCCAAATAAATTCAGTAAAATAAAGAACATTAAAAAAAATACTAACAATGATAAACACAATTTTCACATTTAGCATGTCTGCTACTGCTGCTAAGTCACTTCAGTCGTGTCCAACTCTGTGTGACCCCATAGACAGCAGCCCACCAGGCTCCCCCGTCCCTGGGATTCTCCAGGCAAGAACACTGGAGTGGGTTGCCATTTCCTTCTCCAATGCATGAAAGTGAAAAGTGAAAGGGAAGTCGCTCAGTCATGTCCGACTCTGAGCAACCCCATGGACTGCAGCCTACCAGGCCCCTCCGTCCATGGGATTTTCCAGGCAAGAGTACCGGAGTGGGGTGCCATTGCCTTCTCCTTAGCATGTCTAAAATCCAACAATGATAATTTAACACAAGGAGACAAGCACACAAGGCCACTGAGATAAAGTGAGTCACATGAATTTTCCGATTTGTGAACTTGGAGGGAAGGGACTTCATCTATCTTCAGCTCTTATTACAGTGCCTGACACATATTAAGTATTAAAAGTGTTAGTTGGTCAGTCATGTCCAAGTCTTCGTGACCCCATGGACTGTAGCCCACTAGGTTCCTCTGTCCATGGGATTTGGCAGGCAGTAATACTGGAGTGGGTTAAGCACTTGTTAAACATTTTTGGAATAATAGGAATAGTGGAGGAAATTATAGTACATCCATTTTATGGACTCTATGCAAAAATCTGAGGACAAATAGCAATATGAAAATGACTTTTAATGTAAAGGTCAAAAGAAAACAGGATAAAGCATTTAGCTACTTGTGGGTAAAACTAAGTGAAATCAAGCACGCAAGTAGAAGAAGGTATGCAGAGAGATATTAGAATGGCACAAAGCAGGTCATTTTTTTCCTTTTACCTTTTTGTGTGTGAGATCTTAGTTCCTTGCCCAGGGATGGAATTTGGGCCCACAGCAGTGAAAGTACAGGGTCCTAACCATTGGGCAACCAGGGAATTCCTTTTTTTTTTTCCTTTTTAGATTTTTGATAACATGGTCTATGCCAATACATGCTTCTTGCTGAGTGGGAACATAGTGGGTGGGCAACTCTGAGGAGGGGAAGAGAGAGTTTGAGGGGAGAGGTCCCAGGGGAGGGGACACAGGAGGCTTACGTGGGCAGCTCTGAGGAAAGGCAGCTTCAGCAGGGCACCAGCACAGCCATTCTGCAGCGCCAGCAAAAAGGCTGCCCGTGGCCCAAACAGCTCGGAGCTCGCCTTCTGCAGATTACTGAAGTGTTCGCAGTAGCGGGGCACAAAGTCATCATCCCGCCAGCGTGAGGTCAGAAAGCTGTGCACCTGGAGAGTGGGAGGTGGCAGCGTGATGGCAACCCAACACACCAGGGGCACAGCTCCACCCATCCGCCCCATCCGGCCCGCCCCGGCCCACCTGCTCCTCCACCACCGCCCGCCAGCAGCGCGTCAGGTTTCTCATGATGCTGCTGGGAAGCCCCCGGGTGGCCAGGGAGCTCCAGTCGTGGCTTCTGTTTCTGCCCTCTGTGGACACAGGGGAAGGGGAAGAGGAAGGGCGGGGGAAGCCCCTCAGCTCCTGGGTCCCCCATTCAGTGGTGAGCCCAGGGGATCTTTCCAGACATGCTGCCCACTGAAATGATGCTCCCCGGTGGGGGTGACACAAACCAGGAGGCGAGTAGCAGGCTGAGCATGCAGGGAGGGGACAGTGAGGAAGGAGACACCCCCACCCCCAAGCCAGCTCCCGGCACTCACTGGGCCGAGGCGCGGCCGCCACCGCGGGGGGCGCTTCGCAGGGCTCCACGTGCACCAGCAGGTGGGTGAGGCGGCGCACCCGGGAGGAGAATGCTGCCGCGCGGCTCTGCGGGTTGTGGGCAGCCTCCCGACACTCCAGGTACTGGTCCAACAGCCAGCCCAGTGGGCTGACGCCTTCTTCATCTGGAGGTGGGGAAGAACAAGCTAAGGCAGGGCAAGTGTGCAGAGCCTGCCAAGGAGGCTGGTCTGGATGGGCATGCAGAGGAAGAGCAGTGGACCGCCACGGGAGGGGAGGGAGCAAGGCTCCTCCTGACCGCGTAGGGTCAGCTGACACTGGGACACATGGAAAGGAGGCGCCCCTGGGCTGTGAGAAGCGGGGGGCTTGGGGAGGCTGAATAAATTGCAGGTGCCAAATGGGCCAAAGGCGTCACCCAGGGAAGAGCAAGAAGGGGCTGGTGAGTGGGGCTGAGTGTCGGGATGGTGAATGGGCAGGGGCGGTTACCAGGGCAGGTGATGTTCTGCACCAGGGGGCTGACCAGGGCCTCCCAGCAGGTCTTGCCCAGCGCCTGGGCGGCCTCTTCGTCAGGGAGGAAGCGACTGGCAAAGTTCTGCTCGTGGCGTAGGGCCCCGTTGAGTCTGGGAAGGGGAGCGGGTAGGAAGGTGTTGGGGGCTGCAGGCCCAAGTCCACCAGCCTGAGGCTGCAGGCTACCCCTCAGGCACACAGGCACACATGTGCTCGCACACCTGGAGCTCAGGTGCAGGAGCCCCCTGCGGTCCTCCGCGATGTCCTGGCTCCAAGCCTGCGCCCGGACCATGTAGAAGAGGCGCGTGTGGCGGCAGAGCTGCTCCCGGAACACGGGCCAGAAGGTGGGCTTGGGGCCCAGGACCTCCAAGCCCCGAACGCGCGTGTCAATGCCGCCCTGCAACGCACACAGGCCCGTTTCCACCGGCCCCACACACTCCTCAGGACGGGCTGGAGTGCTGGTCCAAGAACTGCAAGGCACGGTGCAGAGCGTGGGGCCCACTCCCCCCACCCCATGTCCCCCACCCCACCTGCTGGCAGCGCTTTATGCGGATCTGGATGACAGGCCAGGGGCGGCTCAGGTTCTCCAGGAGGACCACCCGGCTGGCGGAGGGCATCACGTTCACCTGGCGGGGCGGGGGGCAAGCAGCGAGCACGGTCACCGCCCGGTGTGTGGATGGGAGTGCTGAAGGCACCCTGGTCTGTTCCTGTTCCCTGCTGTCCCTCCTTCCCCAGCTCTAGGGTGCATGGGGTCCTGACGGAGGGGGTCCCAATGCCACCCTCACCGCTCGGGGCCTGATGCCATCACAGGGGTGCAGGGACGCACTTCATCTTCTATGAGGCTCAAGATGGAGGAACACGGGCTTTTAGGGATCTGGGTAGGAGGGCGGATCCCCTAAGGGGTGGCCAAACAGCACAAGGGGCCCTACCGAGTTGAGTTCCGTGTTAAGGGAGGTGGCGCTGTCGCCCCCAAACACCACCACCCTGGCGGGCATGTAGCTCAAGTCCTCGCTAGCCACCAGCAGAGCCAGCTGCCTGGGAGGGACGAGGGCAGAGGAACCAGTCGGCACCAGATCCAGTCATGTCCCCACAGACACAGCCAGGGGGACCTTTTGGTCACATTCAGGGGGATGGGGCCCTCCCCAAGACCAACAGAAGGGAAGTCACGAGAAGGCGAGGGTGTGTGCCGGGCACAGGCCTGGGGCGCGCTACCTGATGAGGATGCCCTGCTGCATGTGCAGGGTGATGCGGTGGGAGCCGGCGCTGCCGTTGGACTCCCAGTAGGTCTTGGGGTTGCGGTCCGTCAGCTTGCTGGCCCGGTGCGGGTTTGACGACACCTCCACCTTCTCCCAGCACTTGTCCTCCTTCACCTCCATGCTGGAGCCTGCAGGCACGTGGGAAGGGGTGGTGGTCACAGCCTGGCAGAGGCAGGGGGGAAAACACTTGGAGGTGTGGAGACTCGGGGTGGTGAGGGTACACACACGAACCCTGGCACAGGTATCTGAGGAACACATCGAAGAAGGGGATGTTGATGGGGCGGTGGGTTCGTCTGTGGTCTTCGATCTGGCCCAGCACCATCTGCAGCCAGGACATGGAGAGAAAGGGTGCGGGGAGGGGGCAGGGACACGGAGACACGGGTGGAGGAAAAACCCAGCAGCTGTGGGACCACTTCCATGCCACTGGCAGAGCAGGGTCAGCGAGCCAAGAGGGGCTGAGAACCAACGCCCCCCAGGTTCACTAGACTCACCTGCCTTCCAGCTTCAGAAACACACATCCCTTCCCCTGCCACCGCTAGGGTTTCATACTCTCACCCAGCTGTGAACCCACTAGTGTCCCCTGACCTTCCCCCTGACCTGGATACAGCCTCCCAGGATGTTGGTGGTGAGCTTCCGGTAGAGGTGGGCATGCTTCTCGCACTTGAACACCATGTCCCGCAGCTCCTGAGCCAGCTCCAGCTTTCCCAGGTGCTTTTCCAGGGCCTTGGAGATGGCATCCCGGGCTCCCAGCTGATTGAGCACCACAGCATAGTCCCTGCTCACAGAGGCCAGGTGGTGCAGGAAGAGGATCAGCTCCTGGAGCACCTGGGATGGGCGTGGGGGTGGTGAATAAAGGGGATGGACCACAAGGCGTCTTCAGCAGTGCTGACTACACGCCTACTGTGTGCCGGGCTACTGCAGTGAACACAGGGTGAAGTAGTGAAGAGACAGGGATGTGGCTTCCCACAGAATCCACCTGCCAATGCAGGGGACACAGGTTCAACCCCTGGTCCAGGAAGATCCCCCATGCCTCGGGACAGCTAAGCCCCGGCGCCACAACTACTGAGGCCGAGCTCTAGAATCCGTGAGCTGCAACTACCGAAGTCCACACACCTAGAGTTTGTGTTGCACAACGAGAGAAGTCATCGCAATGAGAAGCCCACGCACCACAATGAAGAGCTGCTCTCACGTGCCACAACTAGAGAGAGCCCACGCGCAGCCACAAAGGCCCAGCGTGGTCATAAGTAATACGCAAATTAATAAAAAGAAAATAAGCAGCTTGAAAACTCAGCATTAAAAGAGAGAGACAGGGATGGGGAGGCGTGAGGGCTTGGTGAAGTTGGAGAACCAAACAAACTGCAATGGAAAAGCCAAGAGGTGCCCTGGACCTGGGGTTGTGGACCACTGACTACGCTGGCAACAGGTGCCGGGGGCATCTCTCGTTGTTTCTTCTCAGGCCCAGCTGTCCCAGAACCAGCTGTGGGGCTGGGTTTTGAGATGCTCAGGCCTCAGAGACACCTAAGGGCAAGGAGGGGCCAAGAGGGAACAGATGTGTGTAAGCCCACCATAGCGCTAAAACCTGGGGAGCAGCCAAAGGTGTGTGCTGCGAACATGCACTACCTCCAGGACTCGAGTTCTCTGACCCCTTCCCAAGCCTTCAGTGCCCAGGAGCGCTGCAGGGCAGGCGGCTGTGATGGTCCCCCCCGCCCGCAGCCTCCTTCACTCCCCTTTCCTCCACAGGCTCAGCCAGACAGGAGCCACTGAGGCTCTTCTTTGTTGTTGGATTTTGGGGGCATTCATTTTTTTTGTTTTTGGCCATGTCCCAGCATAGGGGATCTTAGTTCCCTAACCAGAGACTGAACCAGTGCCTCTTGCAGGGGAAGCACTACCTGAGGAAGTCTCCACTGAGGCTCTTAATGTAACATAAATATAACCTTTTATGTAACAAAAAGAGATGGCAAGTAAGATCACTTCTGGGCTTGTTTATCTAAGGAAACACAGGAAAGATACATAAATGAATACAAGTGGTTACCAAAAAGGGGCATGTTGGGGGCATTGGGAAAACGGGACTCAGGTGGGAGTGAGAATTTTCAGTTTATACCTTGTTACACTGCTCTCATTTGTGAACTCTGAACAGTATGACCTTTTTAAAATATATATATAATTCAGTTTCAAACACAAAACCCAAACCAAGAGCACAAAGGCTCCACGGTGCCCCCCCCACCCAGGGTGGGGTGGGGTGTCTGCCTTGCCAGATGCTGCCTGGCCTCCTCCCCCCTCAGTATCTCCCCAGGGCGGGGTAGGGGTACCTCTCGGTCAGTGTTTGGGGACCGCAGGCAGGCCATGCAGGCGTCCATGGCTTCATGCCAGGGGAGCAGCAGTGCCTCAGGGAAATCCACCAGCTGCATCAGGATTCTGGGGAGCGTGGGGGCGGGGCGGGAGGAGAGAGATGCTCAGTCAGGCTCAGAGACCCTTCTGCCCCGCCCCGCCCCACCGCACCCCCTCACCTCAGAACGGCCAGGTGCAGGGGCTTGTTGGCGGCAGGAGTGTCGAGGCTCCGCATGAGCACGAGGAAGGGCTGGGGCTGCCGCTGCAGCTGCAGGAGGAGGGGCTTGGCCTCTCCCTGCCGGGTCCCCTCTGAGCGGAATGCTTCCTCCAGATCCAGGAAGATTTTCCCAGCCGGACCGAAACCCTCTGCCAGATGCTGCAGTGGCGTGTTGGAGCCCTGAGTTGGGGCTTCTTTTGCTACAGAAGAGGGGAAGTCACAAGAATTGGCCACTGTTAGTGACGGGAAGGGTCAGAAAAAGAGAGACACATTCGTAACTCTCTTGTTACTCTTCTCCTAAAAATGTTTTTGATTTTTTGTTCCCCCTAAAAGTTAGGTTCTGGGGATCTCAGAGCTCTTAATGTACTTGCAAGACAGCTTCAGGACAAACTTTTTATTTTGTTTTCTTAAAATAGCAAGGGAGAGACTTCCCCGGCAGTCTAGCTCTGTGCTTCCACTGTAGAGGGCTGGGTTTGGTCTCTGGACAGGGAACTAAGATCTCAACAGTTGCGAGGTGAGGGCCCCCTTCCAAAATAAAGCAGCAGAGCTTCCTATCCGCAAACAGAAGAGCATTTTCCAGAAGCATGCAATAATCGGTTTTTCCCTCCAGCAGAAAAAATTCAATGTGAGGACTTCCAGGGCTTCAAAATCTCTTGCGATGTTTGTGCTGTTTGGCTGTGCCTCTCACCTTGCAGGATCTTAGCTCCCTGACCAGGGATCAAACCCAGGCCACTGTAGTGCAAGTGCCAAGTCTTAACCACTGGACCGCCAGGGAATTCCCGCAACGTTCTAACCTCACATCCTCCTTAATTCTTTCGAGGGAGCACAACGTCTGCTTCTCCATTCACTGCTAATCTCAACATTTCAGACTCTTCCTAAAGTGCCATTGGTCTCAAGACAGGACTGCACAAAACCCAGCACAGACGTCCCTCCTGGGCTGATGCCCTTGGGCCACCGTGCAGAGCTGCTGTCCGTGGGGCACCCCACCTTCCACTCTGGCCGCGTCAGCTGATTCCTGAGGCTGGGCCCGGGCTTCCAGCAGGGACGGGTGGGCCGGCTGCCCTGCCGGGGCCTCGGGCCCATACTTCCTGTAGACGCGGCAGTTGAGCAGGCCCCTGAGGGCGCTGTCGTCGAGTCGCTGTGGCAGAGCCAGCAGGAGGTCTTGGGCCAACTCCGTGGGCACAGCCAGTTCAGCCAGGATCTCGTCATCCAGAACCTGCCATCGGGGGAGACGCTCTCGCTGCAGGTGGCTCTACCTGCCTGCAGAGGCGCTTGCCAGGGGATGGGTTCTCTGCATGCGCCTTCTCCACCCCGAACCTCTCATGGCAGGCTCCTCCCAAACAGCTCGCCAACCCCAAACATCCTAGACTCCTCCCCTGCAGCCCCTTACGCTGTCGGCCTCTGCTTCCCATCTCCAGCCTTCCACACCCCCTTAACACAGTCTGGCTCTACCTCCCCATCCAGGTTCTCCTGAAGGATCTGGAGAACCTCCTGATGGTCAGGGCCGTCCAGCTTCTTGATGAAGAAGAGGAGCTCCCACCACTCGGCCTGGGTCAGGTGTTCACTCTCCTCAGCGTCCTCGTCCTCAGGCCATACGTAGGGCACAGTATAGAGCTCGGTCATGGGCTTCCAGCGCCAGGACGGCAGGGCTGTGGAAATGGGCCACGGGGCGCAGAGTTGTCGCTGCCCGCCCCCGCCGGACCACTGCTCCGAGCTGACTCCGGCTTCCTCTCTGGGCTCACCTGTGCCCACGGCTGCACTGACCGCTGCCCCCTGGTACTCATCAGCAGCCTCAACCATGTTCTCGATGTCTTCCTCAAAGCCCAGAACCTCCAGCATGTGCCAGTGCACCCAATAGGTGCGGCCTGTTGACTCCCACAGCACCTGGGGGAAACGGGAAAAATAGGGAAGGGGCCAAGAGGTT
Organism: Bubalus kerabau; assembly: GCF_029407905.1. NCBI lineage: Eukaryota > Metazoa > Chordata > Mammalia > Artiodactyla > Bovidae > Bubalus > Bubalus kerabau. The sequence continues at coordinate 35,403,409 of NC_073626.1, read as the reverse complement.
ACCTAATGACTGGCTATGATCTGATGATGAATGTGGACCCACAGCCCTCAGGGTGACCACCTGGCCAGGTTTGGGAAAACCTCCAAAGAGCAGAACACACGGTATACGGAGAAGCCACGTGAGCACGTAAAGGATGCCTTCTCTAAACGCGAACATCTTTCTTCTCTCCTATCCTTGGTGGCTTTTTTTTTTTAGTATTTATTTATTTGGCCGCCCCGGGTCTTAGTTTCGGCATGTGAGATCTTCGATCTTCATTGCAGCATGTGGGATTTTTGTTGCAGAGAGTGGGATCTAATTCCCAGACCAGGGATCGAACTGGGGCCCCCTGCATTGGGAACGTGGAGTCTTAATCACTGGACCACCAGGGAAGTCCCTATTCTTGGTGGCTTATGACCCTATACTTCCTCCTGGCCTTAACCACACTGTCTTGCTGAACTTGACCTTTGGAACGGTCTCATTGTTACCAGGTTCTTCATGGGAGTGAGTCTCCCTGACCTCAGAGTCTTCTACAGACAAATTTTCTCAGCCCTCCAAATGGCTCCTCTCTTAATCGCTGACCCCCTTTAACCCTCCCAAGCTTACTGAGGGTTTTCACTGTGAGTAGCATGCTGGAGCCCCCAGCATGAAGTGTGAAGCCCCAGCGATGCCCCACGCAGACAGACCCCCAGCGGTGGCCCTCCTCACCTGCACAGGGGGCACGCCATTGTTGCTCTGCCGGAACTCGCCCTCGTCGCCCGCGCTGATCTCCTCGTAGTCATCCAGCATCCGCACTCGCATGCCCGGCTGCAGCGTATCCCGCACATACAAGGCATAGGTATTACCACTTGCGAACTCAGAGCGAGGTCGAAACCTCCTTGACCTCCTGCGGGAAGGCAAGGCCTGGGCAGGTGGGAGCCCTGGGCCCTCATCCACCAGCTGGGGCTGGAAGATGGAACCGGAGGGCTGTCCCGAGGGCCCCTGTCTGCTCCAGACCTGGTCCCAGCGCATGGCCTGCACCAGCTCTGAGATCAGCGTGCCCATGGCCATGCTGAACTCCAGCTCCAGGCGACCCCTCTCCCCACTCAGCTCCTCAGGAGTGGAGTTCGGGGCTCCTGGTTCCGCAGCAGTGTCATTCAACTGATCCAGGAGGAAGGTGACATGCAAATAGTGCTTCACCAGGGAGAAGAGCAGCCTTCCTGGGACCTGCAGGACACAAACTCTGGTCTACACTTACCTTGTTCCAGCTTTCTCTCCACACTGTCCTCTGAGGGCAGGTGCAAAGGCCTGGTCCCCAGGTTTTGTCCACAGCTCCCTCCCTATACTCCCCATAGAATACCTGTGGCAGCTGAATGCCCTCAAAAGACATCGGGTGTTCAGAAAGCGTGGCCTGCGCAAACAGTGCCAGCAGAGCACAGCGGCTGTCAAAATCCAGGTGTTTCTCAATGGCCTCTTGCTGGCTTAGTGAGAAAAGGATCTGGGTCCGGGTCCCTGGAACCCACATTCCAATCAGTAACAGCTCCTAACCTCGTCCTTCCCAGACCCCTCTCGTGGACCCTCTACTCTTAGTTCACACCTTTTGCTGTCACACAGCAGAATGACACGATTTGCTGATTTGCTCCAAAAGCCGAAGCTTACTATATTATTCTACCTTATTACTGCCTCATCTGCAAAAATTTAAGTCTAAACTCTTCCTCCACCTAGGAAAACAGTTAATAGGAGGTTCTTGAAGATTCAGTCTTCCCTTTCTGCAGAGATGCCCACACTCACCTTCCCACCTCCCTCCCTCCAATGCGAAGAGAAGGGTCACAGAATCATTTACATACTGCTGAGATCAGAGGCGCCTATCATAGGGCCCTGTGAGATGTTAAGCTGACCCAGCCCCTCTCCAGCTCCCCTTTCCTCCCCATGCTGCCCCTCACCAGCATCATGGGAGGCCAGGGCTTGAATCATCCGGCCCGCGCTCCAGCGAATCTGATAATCGGGACTGCTAAGCATGTGCATGAGCAAATCCAGGACCCTTGGGTCTTTGAAGACCCCGGTGAGGGGCTCAATGCTGGCGTAGGCACTGAGCACGTGGACAGTGTGGAGCAGAGGAGCGGGAGGAATGGTGCCCACACATTCCTCCAGCTGCCGAAGCGCCCTCTGAATCAGAGACTTCACGTCGGTTTCCATCTCCCCCAGCACGGATTTGTCCAGCGCTCCAGCCTCCCCTGCTGTCTCCTGGGAGGGCCCGATGACCTGGCCGTCCTCGCCCAGCATCTTGTGGCAGTTGGCATAGATTTCGTCATTGGACATCCATAGCAGGATGTGCTCAGCCTTGCAGTCCACGTGGTTGGAGCCCCCTTCCCCGTCATCCCCACGCCGGAGGATGAGCCAGCGGATCTGGTACTCAGGATGCCCATCATGGCCCACTCGCTGGCGGATCAGCTCGTCTGGATAAGCGTGCAAGCCGGGCCCCAGGGGCACCCTGAATTCCCTGTAACGGAGTTCCCCCACCATCTTGGCACCTGGCAACACAAGGGAAAGAGAACAGGCAAGCTAGAGTGAGAAGTCAGAAAATCAAGGACATCCAGGAGTTGGGACAGCAAATATGGCAACAGCTGTCAGGCTGGGTGGGGTGAAGCAGGGTCCAGGAGTTGCCTGCTCTAGGCTGGCTGGGGCCAGGCCTAAGCAGAGAATACCGGGGAGTTTGTTCTGAAAGAACTCAAAATTGGCGGGCTAAAAGGAGAGTCCAAGGCCCGGAGTGCAGCATGGAGGGAGCTCCTTTGGAGCAGTGGGGAGGGGACAGTGGGGGCAGGGAAGCCTTGGAATTAAAGTGAATCCCAGGGCCCTTGACAGGCGGCAGCGGACCTAGGAAGGGGGTATGTGATGCCCAGAGGGATGTGTGTTTTGGAGTGTTGAGGATCGAGAACAGAGTGTGTATGCAAAGGGGTGGTAGTAGCTCTAATGGCTGAAGCACGGGAGAGTCTGCAGGAACAAGAGACCCCGAGATCTGGTGATGGAGCGAGGGCGCAGGGCCCGTCGGGCTGGGAGGAGGGGCTGGTGGGCTGAAGGCACCCAAGGCTGGAGGCACTGGAGCATCAAGGTCGGTGGGGGCGACGTGAGGACCCGAACAGTGTGCACAGGAGAACTGATGGGTGAGGGGCGCGCGGTTTGGGGGGACCAGGATGGAAGGCCGAAGAAGCCAGGGGCGCGCGGCAAGGTCCGGGGGTAGGGGGCTAGGCCAAAGAAACCAGAATCCCGAGGCGCAGCGGGATAGGGGACTCAAAGCCCGGGGGTGGGGGGCTGGGGGTGAGTGGGCGGAAGAAAACCCGGAGCGGGGGGAGGGGGTGGGGGGGGCCCGCGGCGGGGCTCGGGCCACCTCAGAAGTCGATGGGGGTCCCAGCGCGAGGCCTGTCCTTCGCCGAGCTAGGAACGCGGCACAGACGACGGCGGCAGCGCTGGCGGAGATTTGGGCTCCGCCTGGGCCCCCCGAAGGGGTCGAGGCGGAGAGGCGGGAGGGGGCGTGTCTCCGCAGGCCTGGAGGCCGCAGGGGGCGTGGCGCGCAGGCCCGAGCGCCCGGGGGCCCTGGCGGCCGTCAGCGCCCCGCCCGCGCGCTGGTCCGCGGCCTCCCGGGCCCGAAAGGGCGGGGCTCGTCCCCCACCCGCCCGCCTCTGGGAGCCCCGCCGCCCGCCTGCCCCTAGCCGCCGCTCATTTCCGCCGAGCAGGGCGGAACACTGGGGGCCCCTGGGGAGCGCCGGGGCGGAGCCGCCGGTGCCACCTCGGCGACGCACGGCGCCTCCTCTCCGGCGCCGCCCTTTCCTCTTCCTTTTGGTCCCCCTCCTCCTGCCACCGGAAGTACCTGCGCCTCTAACCAAAGTCAGAACGGGAGACGACTTTGGAGGTCATTTACTCCCTCTCCGTGACATATAGTGGGACTGAGGCCAGGGGGCGGCTGGAAGTGAGACGGCGGGCCGGCCCCAGTCGTCGCCCTATATTTTCCTTTCTCCTCCCCCAACGGTTGTTCACTTCCGTCCCCTCCAACACCTGTCCAGTAATGTACCATGCTCCCCAGAAAAACCAGAAACATTAAAAAAAAAAATAGGGGCCATTTTATTAGAGTCCAGGAATATCAGTTCTGGGCAGCAGCTGAGGGCAGCTTCACGTAACTCTTCATGGGGGGCAGCGGCCGGATCTTTCGGCCTGCCCAGCCACCCTTGCGGTGCCATCGCCCACTGTTCGGCCTCTTTCCCAGCCAGCGGTTCCGCCCAGCCTTGCCGATGACCCGTTTGTTGTGGTCAACGTTGGAGACTCGGCCCACTGTGGCTATGCACGTCTCCAGCACCTGATGGAGAGAGCAGATGGAGGGGAATGCACCATGCGGGAAAAGAGCCTGACACGTTGAGGGCAGGGACTCTGGGGAACTTCTCAAACTCAAGGAAAGAAAGGGAGAAAATACGGGAAAAGTACAACATAACGGAACCCAAATGCAGGTCCTACAGTAGTTGAGAATGAAAGGCACTGCTCCCTACTGCCAGCCTGACAAGGCACACCTGGTCACATGGCAAAAAGGACAGACCTAGCTCCAGGCACTTGCCAACATAAAACACCTGGGAGCTATCCCGGACAGGTAAGGTACATTCCAAAAATTCCTCCTGTACTGACCCCTCCCACCCCCACCACGCACCTGCATCTGCCTCTTAGAGGGCAGCTGGATAATGGCTGTCCCGTTCACCTTCCGTAGCAGCACGCCACAGGTCCCTGGGGAAGGGAAGAAACAGCTGCAACCCTCCACAGAGCAGGAGGTGGGAACCACCACCCCACACACTGCCCTTGCTTTCCCTTTGAGGAGTAGAAACAGTGAAGCAGGAGGCATGTGTGGTTTTAGGTCAAAAACACAACCACCTCTTCAGCCTTGTTTTTCCCTCTTTTTCTCTGCCAGTGGACAAGATGTGGGCCCATGGGTTCAAAGAGCTGCAACCTCAAGTACCCCCTGGCCTTTCAAACTGTAAGATCCCAACAAGTTCCTTTCTTCATACCGGCAGCTCGGATATACTGGGCCCCACGGCCTGGCTCACTCTCCACATTGTTGATGAGGGTCCCCACTGGCAAGGCCCCAAGAGGATGGGCGTCCCCTTCCCGAGCAGCAACTAAAAGACAGAATTTCGTCAGCACCAGCACCCTTGAGCCTCTCAGCCCACACACATCTGGTGGTCATCACTCACCTGCCATTCGGCCTATGTGGTCAGAGTTCAGGATCGTGTCTCCAGCCTTCATGTTTTCTGTGGCAATGATCCAGCGTTTCCGGTTGCCCCCAGCAACCAGAGCTATGTCTGCTGACCTGTGCAGAGTGAGGGACAGGTAAGGAAACCACCTAGGCAGCCTCACATCTCCTGAAAAGCCACAGAGCAGTCAGCCAGCCACACCACCACTTCACATCCCAAACTTGCCTACAGGGATCATAGCGGACAAATATGACCTTCTCCTCAAAGGGTCCTGGCTTGGATTCCTGCTCGGGCCGGAACCGCAGAAAGTCAATCATTCGATAACGCTGCTTGTGGCCCCCGCCAATACCATGCACCTGGATACGGCCTGTGGTCAGGACAGCACAGGATCATGACCAGGTCAGATGAGTCAGTTCCCAACACTGGGAACAGACACATCCTAGGCAGAGGGCAGTACTTTCCCAACATTACAACACAAGCAGAAAATGATTAAAATTTGCATAGCACAATGGGGTAAGTGGGAGTGAACACCCACGTGGAACTTGGTAAAAACACAGTTACAGGGGGTGCTTCCCTGCTGGCTCAGTGGTAAAGAAGCTGCCTACCAATGCAGGAGACAGGGGTTTGATCTCTGGTCTGGGAAGATGCCACATGCTATGGGGCAACTAAGCCCATGTGCCACAACTATTGAGCCTGTGCTCTAGTGCCTGGGAACTGCCACTACTGAGCCCACATGCTTCAACTACTGAAGCTTGAGCACCCTAGAGCCCGTGCTCCACAAGAAAAGCCAAGTAGCCCCAGCTCGCCACAAGCAGAGAAAAATCCTGAGCAGCAACAAAGATCCAGTACAGCCAAAAATACTTTTTGAAGGGTGTGCAGGAAAATGTCATGGAATTTCCTGAGTATGTCCAGTTTTCTTCCATTACCTACCTTTAGGAGCACCGGCTCTTTATGTTGTTTTCTATTCTATTCTCTCACTCTTACACACATACTACATGCAGGAGGAGTCCAATAAATGCTTTTTAACTACATTCCTCTGCCTGTATCAAAATACAGGCCAAGGGTCCTACCATGTTTTTGCTCTTTACTGCTGAAATCTTCTTGCCCTTGTTCTTACCTGTGTGGTTTCGGCCCCCAGACTTCCTCATCTTTACTGGCATAGTGGTATACTTAGTACGACTCTTCCAGGACACAAACTTAGCACTAAGGGCCACAGAGGTAAGGACTGGGCGGCTGGGAAGCAACATCGACGCAGAGGGCAGCTGAAGGAGGACATTGTTTGTCACCTAGAAATAAACAGAAATCTTTTTCACTTGAAAGCTAATTGAAGGAGAAGCCTCAGAGAGCCAAGAGAGAGGGCACAAAGTTTAGCTTGTGACTTCCTTCCTCCTGGAAGCGTCCCAGACCAGCTACCCCAAAACTCTACCCTTCACAAATACCAGTTCAGAATGTTATCTAGGTGCATGTGTGTTGATCACCTCTCCTCATCTGATCCTCTCACCTCTGAAGTATTTCTTCAATGGAATGTTCTCCCCTTGATGCATCTTCTTCCAAATTTGCCTCAAAACTCTCCTCTAAGAAACTTTTCCTTCCTTAAACAACTACCTTCTCCAGCACTGGTTAATTCCTATATATCTATGTACCACCATCAGCACCAATGCCTTCTGCCCATTTTGCTGCATGTTTCTGAGAATTTTCCAAATATGAATGGAGGGGAGAGATCATTTATGTCTTGTTCCCTACTGTTTTCTCAGCATTTACACAGTAGGTTGTTGGTTTGGTTTTGAATTTGAAGTACACATCTGCCAAACTCTACCATCAGTCTGAAAGGTCCAGAGAAGGTAAGACTAACTTTCCTGTAATCACTAGTTACCCAGGTCAACAACTTGGCACTTGCCATGGGTGCTTGCCATCTACCTCTACAAGGATTAAATCATGTGCTGCGGCAGTTGCTGACCTCCAACACCCCCTGACGGAGCTCAGGATGGACAGCAGAAATGAGGCACCTGTGTTCCCAAAAACCTGGCATGACAGATCTTCAGATAGTTAGATATTCTTGGGAGCTGATTTTTATGAGCCCAATTCTTTTATCTCTTCTTATCGAGAAAAACACTAAAATTCTTTATGCTGACAACTGTTTCTCGTGACTAGCAGAAGCTTCACAAAACCAGCAGAAACATTAAAAAAAAAACCTGTGCTTGATTGCAGCCCACTCCCCCTTTACCAAAATCACATACATACTGTCCTTCCCTTCTGCCTCTCTGGAGCAGTTTCTCAGAGCTATCTGAGGTGCTATCTCCTGGGCTGCAGTCCTCACATTTCCCCAAATAAAACAACTCTCATGACATGCATTTTTTAAGTCAACACCCTTGGGAACTTTGTGATATCTTCATGTTAGTCTCCAATTCTCGGTTATCTTGACCTTAATTCCATAATCTCAGCAGTAACTCATCCTTAATGGCTATAATAATGGTTAAGAGTCCGGGCTCTGAAGCCAGACTGCCTAGCTCCAATGGTTGGTGTATGACCTTGACTACTGATGTATTCTCATATATAAACTGGGACTGATAATAACTGTAAATGGTTAAAAGGGATTCACTTATTTAAAACGTTTATTATGCTTGGCTTATAAGAAGACAATAAATGTAAGTTACTGAAACTTGTGCTTTTGTCTACAAATCACTTCACCTCCAATATCTCGTTTGAGGACTCCAGTGACCCTGTGAGATAGCAACACTTAGGAAAGAGAAAGCTGAGGCTGAGCGTGACTTATTAAAGGTCACGGGCCGATGTGACTCCTAATCAGACTCTCATCTCCCACCTCGATTCTTCTGGAGGCCCCTCTCCGGCAGCCGGAGTGGAAACAACTACATTCCCGGCTAAGATGGATTACCTGGGCGGCCGGGAGCAGGCTTGGGCCGGGGACGGCGGCAATCCGGGGGGTCAGGCTCAGTGAGCCAAGAGCGCGGGTCACTACCCGCAGGGCCATGAGTTTGGCCAGATTCAGGCGTGCCCAGGACGCCACCATCACCTTTAGCCTGGCCGCCTGGCGCTCCTGGATGACGCTAACAGGTCCCCATGCCGTCACCCCAACATGACGTAAAAAGAGGCGGGCCGAGAACCCGACACAAAGCTAGTCACACATCTCCTTTCCTTCCTGAGCATAGTATAGCCAATCCCGGAGCGACTCTTGGGTCGCGTGACTAGGGAACAGGTCCCGCCCCTCGGAGCCGTCAAAACAATTGCCTCGAGCGGCAGCCATGATAGATTTAAAGGGGCAGTACCGGCAGGAGCGGCAGCCAGACCAGACTGCGGGTGAGTCTTTGAGGGTACCTCTGGGGCTGAGAGTTGAGGTCCCGCTACCTCTTTGCTGCATTCCCGGAGAGATGAACAAATGAGCCCCTCGGACTGAACTCACAGAACTCCAGACTCAAAAACTCCGCCCCCCGCGATTCTTCCCGCCCCTCGGCATCCAGACAGACGGACAGACGGCCTGCCCCGCCCCCTGTGCTACCGACTGACTCAGTAACCTCGGGGTTGTCAGGCCCCAGGTCTTTGCCCGCGGCGTGGACCTCGGTCGCCCACCCGCATCTTCTGCTGGCCCATTTCTCTCTAGCCCCACCCTGGGCCTCAGGGCAGGTCGACAGCCTGGGACACTTCTCCACCGCAGTCCCAGGCCCGGGAGATCAACTTCCAGCACCGCGTTTCCCTGCGATTCCGCAGCTGCTCACGGACCTGCCATTTTCCCCTGCATCATCGGGCCTCTGGGAGTCACCCTAAGGTGACTCCTTTCAGAGTCTGTTAGTATGTGGTCATAATAGACACAAAGCCATAGAAGTGACTGGGCTAGGAGTGACCAGGTCTTCCTTCTCACCCGTTCCCAGACACGCCCCTTGCCGCAGGTCTCAGATTAAATCTCACTCCCTTCTTGGGAGAAAATAGCTCCCCAGGCTTGGAGTGGGAGGTTGGCTTGGGGAAGGAGGAGGGACGTTGGTCGTCTTTGAAGACCTGTAGGCAAGGGAGGGAGGGCGTTTGTCCTGGGTGGGGCTCCATGCCAGGTCCTCTGGGTGGCTGTGAAGTGGTGAGGGAAGGGGTGGGAACGCTGGACTTCTGGACTTTGGGCAGGGCAGATCCTTCTGGGTCCCTGGCTGCTTGAACAGAGTTTCTTCCGGGCTCCTGCCTGAACGCCACAACCAAGGGCTCTATACAGGTAAGAAGACTTCAAAGATGAGAAGCAAGGCCCTTTTGAGGAAGTAGGAAGACAGCTTGGAAGAAACAGAGCTGACCAGGCATGGAGATGCTGGGCTTAGCCCCGTGGGTGACTCAGCCTGAACACCTTGAGCCTCTAGGCCGCTCTCATCTGGGTCCTGCAGCTCCTCTCTTTTTCGTCTCCCTCGCTGTCTTGATTTAACTTTGAAACTTATTCCTTCCCCTTTTTGGAAAACACTGCGGTATTTTCTGCATACCTTCTGCCTGCTTTAACTCCATTCCCTTTGCAGCTCTATCAGACAGACACCCTCTGTGTTGTCTATGGTGCTGTCTCTCCTTTCCTGATTCCTTTTCCTAACCCAAACTCTCTCTTCTCCAGGTCCTTTTTTTTTTTTTTTTTTTTAATTGTGTTAATTCTAAATCCTGCTGCTACTTCTCTGCACCTTTGTTCTTTCTACAGTTTTTCTTCTTTCAAGTCAATTCCTTTCCCTCTGTCTTTCCCACAACCTTAGCTTTGTGTCTAGTGTTGTTACAGGCTGTCTGCTCACTGGTCACTCTCCCTCCAATTAAACTTCAGGGTTCCCCTACCCCCACCCCTGCTATGGTCTCTGGTCCCTTCACTTGGATCCCTACCACTCGCTAATCAAGGCGCACAGCCACTCTTTCCTAATCTTTACCCCAGCTGAGCTCTGTTGTTTCTCTGTAGCCCAGGCAAGGTCCCCCGGCCAGGATGTCGGGCCTGGTGTTGGGACAGCGGGATGAGCCTGCAGGGCACCGGCTCAGCCAGGAGGAGATCCTGGGGAGCACCCGTCTGGTGAGCCAGGGGCTGGAAGCTCTCCACAGTGAACACCAGGCTGTGCTGCAAAGCCTCTCCCAGACCATCGAGTGTCTGCAGCAGGGTGGCCATGAAGAAGGCCTGGTACATGAGAAGGCCCGGCAGCTGCGCCGTTCCATGGAAAACATAGAGCTGGGGCTGAGTGAGGCCCAGGTGAGCAGGAGGAGGTGGTGCCAAGTGGCCCTGGGTAGATGGAGGAGCAGTTGTCTGATTGGAGCTTTCGGGTTGTTTGGGATCCTCTTGTCCTAGCCGCTTGGATTCATTCACCCAATAAATATGTATTAAGTTTCTACCACGTGCCAGACACTACTCTCCAGATACATCACTGAATAAGAACAACCATAAATCTTGGCCATCTTGGCGCTTACATTCTAGCTGGGAGAGGCAGGCTTTAGACAAATAAATGATTCAGTATGCCAGAGTGATAATCATTAAGGACAAAAGGATAAAAATCAAGCAAGGAAGGGGGTTGCGGTATATGGTGAGAGGATGCAGTTTTAGATAGGGTGGCCAATAGGAGCCTCACTGAAAAGGTGTCATTTGAGCAAAGAATTGAAGACGAAGGAACGAGTCACACAATAAATGGGGGAAGAACATCCGAAGCACCGTGCAAAGGCCCCGACCTGGAGCCTTTCCGGTGAGTTCAGTGAAAGGCCCGCGTGGCTGCTGGACTGTGAATACGGGGAAGCAAAATAGAAAATGAAGTTGAAGAGGCAGTTGGGGTGGGGACAGATCACGTGGAACTGTAGGCCATCATAAGGACTCGACTTTTACTGTGAGTGAGATGGAAGCTATTGGAATGTGTTGACCAGAGGAGTAACGTGGTCTAACATTTTGAAAAGATTGTCATCTGGCTGCAGGGTTGAGAACAGACTCTAGGGGAACAGGGGCAGAAACAAGGAGACCAGTGAGGAGGCAATTACCGTAATCCAGCTGGGAATTGATAGTGGCTTGGCCCAGGCTAGCCCTGGAAGTGGTGAGAAATTTGATTCAGGGTATGTTTGGAAGGTAGACTCATCACTACCCCACCCTACCTCTGGGTCTTGCCGGCTCCCCTCCCGCCTACCCCTCAACTCTCCTAGCCGGAGCCCAGCGCTCACAGGATGTGCCCACCTAGGTGATGCTGGCTTTGGCCAACCACCTGAGCACAGTGGAGTCAGAGAAACAGAAGCTGCGGGCACAGGTCCGGCGGCTCTGCCAGGAGAACCAGTGGCTCCGGGACGAGCTGGCCGGCACCCAGCAGCGGCTCCAGCGCAGCGAACAGGCCGTGGCTCAGCTGGAGGAGGAGAAGAAGCACCTGGAGTTCCTGGGGCAGCTGCGGCAGTACGACGAGGATGGGCACGCTGCGGTGAGCATGCGCAGGACAGCTGGGCGTCACCACACGCACAGGGCCGTGGCTGCGTCATCCTCTCGAGGACCAGCAGCCCTGCCCGATCTGCCCCGACCTGGCAGGATTCAGGTCCTGACCCCAGCTCCAGAGGACAGCAAGGGAGAAGCCAGTCACTCGTTCAGTCAAAATTTGATTAAATGACTGCTATGTGTCAGGCGCACTCTGCTGGGGGGGCAACAGTGAACAGGATAAAGTTCCTGCTCCCATAATAATAGATTTTTGGCATTTGGACAGTTGCAATTTAGAATCCTAAGCGCTGTAGGGAAAACACAGCCCAGTCGAGCAAGTCCTAAAATTTGCTCTCGAAATGGATGGAATTTAACCTTCACGCAGCAGGCATTTATATTTCTCTGTGCCTTAAGCAAGGCAAGATATGTGTCAGATCTGAGAAGCTACAAAACAGTTCCTGCCTTCTCGAGCTTATAATGTAGCTGTAGGAACAAGGCTTACGTGTGAGAACATGTATGTGACAACACAAAGCAGCCAGTGCCCCAGTGCTGAAGGAGAGGTTCAGGCAGTGTGGGAGGAGTCCCAAGGAGATAGGTTCCTAGGGGCTGGGATGGATTGAAAGATTGACAGAGGAGGCGGGGTACAGGGATGGGTAAGATTTAGGTTGGATTATTTTATTTAACTGGATTAGGAATTGGGGTGGATTTTGATGGTCTATGAGGGAGAAGGGGGAGCTCTCTAGACCAGATGTGTGTGTGTGTGTGTGTGTGTGTGAGTCATAAGGCACCAGGGCTGGAAAGGTGGCCTGACCCAGGGACAGTGGGATGATTTGACAGTGGGTCACCCTGGTGAAGCTGGGCAGGAGAGTTGGAAGTGTTTGTACAAGGCTACAGTGCTTGTTGGGGTGAAGCAATTTTGCCTGGTATGAAAGTAGGTTGACAGTGAGAACTGGGCATTATGTCCAGAACAAGCGGTAGCAGATGATGGACACTAGGCAGAGCTAGACACTCTGGGTATGTGTCAATAAGATAGGACACACCCCTGCCCTCAGGGGAGACCGGACAGACATGTAATCAGTGTAAACACATGGGGATCAATGCGGGACTATAATTACCAGAGTCATCAAGGGAGAGAGAGATGGCGGGTGAGGGTACTTAGGAAGGAAACTCTCTGGATGTGAAGGAACGGAAAGTCATGAGATTTTGGCTGAAGCGTCTCTTGTTTGTTTGGGGTTTTTTTTGTTGTTGTTTTGTTTTTGGCTGCACTGCATGGCTTGGAGGATTTTAGTTCCCCAACTGGGGGTCAACCTGCACCCCTTCCAGCGGAAACTCAGAGTCTTAACCACTGGACTATCAGAGAAACCCCCATCTTTGTTTTTTAATGAACACGAGAGGCCTAGGCTTGGCAGGACAGATGCTGGCCTTCCCAGGGGCAGGGACAGCAACAGGGGATTTGTCCTAGACCCCACCTGTCAATGATGTCACGGTTTAGAGGGGGCTTGAAGAGGCTGCCAGGACTATCTCATCTCAGACATGCTGCTGCTTCCCTTCCAGGAGGAGAAGGAAGGTGATGCCTCCAAGGATTCCCTGGATGACCTCTTCCCCAACGAGGAGGAAGAGGACCCCAGCAATGGCTGTGAGTCTATGCCTCTGGAGTTGGAGGGTGAAGTGGGGGCAGCAAGGGGGCTGGTGAACACAGGATGCTCACCGTCCAGGAATGGGTTCTCCACTGCCTCTGGAGATGGGCTAGGGACCAGTACTTTGATTCCCTCAGCTTCCCCCTTATTCATCAACATTTATTAAGCATGTAGCCCATGCCAGGCACTGTGCCAGGCACCAGGGAGTCAAAGATGAGAACGACAGGATTTTTGCCGGTAAGGAGCTCACTCAAGACTGGGAGAGTGCCCCTGGAGTGAAGAGCATGAGCTCCTCAAGGGAGAGGACCAGGTCTTTCTTACCTTTGTATCCCTGGTGCAGGCCCTTCCTCAGGATTTCTGAGTAGTTGTTTTTTTTTAATTGCGCTGGGTCTTTGTCGTTGTGCGCCGGCTTTCCCTAGTTGTGGCCAGTCAGGGCTGCTCTTCGTTGCAGTGGTTGGACTTCTCATTGCAGTGGCTGCTCTTGCTGTGGGCCACAGGCTTTAGGCACGTGGTCTTCAGTGGTTGCAGCACTCGGGCTTTAGAGTCAGGGCTCAGTTGTTGTGGGGCATGGACTTAGTTTCCCTGTGGCATGTGGAATCTCCCCAGACCAGGGACTGAACACGTGTTCCCTGCACTGGCAGCCATATTCTCATCCACTGTACCACCAGGGAAGTCCATTGAGTAGTTTGTTGAATGAATGAATGACTGAGTGAACAAATGGGATTGTGATGGGCACAGAGGCAAAGAGGTGAGCAGAGCAGTAGCAGTTGAGGGACTTCCCTAGTGGTCCAGTGGCTAGGACTCTGAGCTTTCACTGCTGTGGGCCCAGGTTTGATCCCTGGCTGGGGAACTAAGATCCTGCAAGCTGTGGTGGAGCCAATAAAATTTTAAGAAAAGAAAAGAGTAGCAAGTTGAGGCAGGTCTCTGCCGGCAGGGAGCCTGGTCAGGGTTGGTCACAGGCAGGGAGAATGACCTGAATGGGGAGGGGCGGGCGGACAGTGGAGGGAGAGCTGGTGTCATCTGAGGGAGTCTCTGTCGTCTTCTGTGACGGGGTAGTGTCCCGTGGCCAGGGCGCCCAGCACAGCGGCTATGAGATCCCGGCGAGGTTGCGGACACTGCACAACCTGGTGATCCAGTACGCAGCCCAGGGTCGCTATGAGGTGGCCGTGCCGCTCTGCAAGCAGGCGCTGGAGGACCTGGAGCGCACGTCCGGCCGCGGCCACCCCGACGTGGCCACCATGCTCAACATCCTGGCTCTGGTGTATCGGTGAGTGCTGCGTCCTCTCAGGAGCCTGCCTCCAGGCGTGGTCCCACCTTGACCCCCCTCTGGCTTTCATTCCTCCTCTCCACAGGGCACCTCTTCTCCCCCCCACCAGGGGGCTTCCTTGTCTCATGCTTTTACACCTGAGCCCTTGACCTCAGAATCCTCACCCCTCGGGCTTTTGGCTTCTCCTGTCTTTCCTCTGGGGAGGGTCTTTTTCTCTGTCTCTGTCTCTTGCGTCCTGTGCCTTTGGCCTCCTCCGGGCATGGCTACTCTCTGGGGGTGGTGGTGAACCCCTCTCACTGCTCCCACCAGGCTTCCTGTCTCCTCATGGCGGGGCCAGCCCCTAAATGTACCTTAGCTGTCCCGAAGGGAAGGAAGTAAGGAGATGGCTCAGCGGTAGAGTTTGGGCTAACCCCTTGTCACTTCTGTCCTCTTACAGGGACCAGAATAAGTACAAGGAAGCTGCGCTCCTGCTCAATGATGCCCTCAGCATCCGGGAGAGCACCCTGGGCCGGGACCACCCCGCTGTCAGTACTCCTTGCCCTCCCTGCCCTGTGCTTCCTCCGCTTGTCCGTCTGCTGCCCTCAGCCCACTCCCCGGGGGTCTCAGGAGCGAGGCGTGGGGACTCCTTTCTCCTACTGTCCGCTCATCGCAGTGGTTCTCAGCTCTCTCAGACCCAGTATCTTCTTTTTAAAAAAATTTTTAATGGCAAAATAATTGCTTTCCAGTGTTGTGTTAGTTTCTGCTGTACAAAGGCATGAATCAGCCATATGTATACATATATCCCCCTCCCTCTTGAGCCTCCTTCCTACCCCTTTAGGTCATCACAGAATACACAGCTGAGTTCCTTGTGATGACTCCCTCTTAAAATGAATATTTTCCTGAAATTTAATTCATATAATGTAACCTACCTACCTGTATAATTTCCTCAAAAGTTGAATCATACTCTATTATAAGAGAGAAACAAGTAAACTAAAATGTAATAAGATATATAATACTTTACAGTAAAGCAAAAATACAGTAACAGTTGTGTTGAGTACAGCAATGTTAGAAGACACAGTAGTCTGATATACAATGAATGAAAAAATTTAGATATGAAAGTCGCTCAGTCGTGTCCAACTCTTTGCGATCCCATGGCCTATGCAGTCCATGGGATTCTCCAGGCCAGAATACTAGAGTGGGTAGCCTTTCCCTTCTCCAGGGGATCTTCCCAACCCAGGGATCAAACCCAGGTCTCTCGCATTGCAGACAGATTCTTTACCAGCTGAGCCACAAGGGAAGCCCTTTAGATGTAGAAGAAGTAAAACTAATAAGTCTTCTATGTAAAAGTATGTACTAGGAATGCAGTCAAGTGGGCCTTAGGAAGCATCACTGTGAACAAAGCTAGTGGAGGTGATGAAATTCCAGTTGAGCTATTTCAAATTCTAAAAGATGATGCTGTTAAAGTGCTGCACTCAATATGCCAGCAAATTTGGAAAACTCAGCAGTGGCCGCAGGACTGGAAAAGGTCAGTTTTCATTCCAATCCCAAAGAAAGGCAGCGTCAAAGAATGTTCAGAGTACTGCATAACTGCTCTCATCTTACACGCTAGCAAAGTAATGCTCAAAATTCTCCAAGCCAGGCTTCAACAGTACCTGAACTGAGAACTTCTAGATGTTCAAGCTGGATTTAGAAAAGGCAGAGGAACCAGAAATCAAATTACCAACATCCACTGGATCATAGAAAAAGCAAGAGAGTTCCAGAAAAACATCTACTTTATTAACTATGCCAAAGCTTTTGACTGTGTAGATCACAACAAACTGTGGAAAATTCTTCAAGAGATGGGAAAACCAGACCACCTTACCTGCCTCTGTATGCAGGTCAAGAAGCAACAGTTAGAACCAGACATGGAACAATGGACTGGTTCCAAATTGGGAAAGGAGTACATCAAGGCTGTATATGGTCACCCTGCTTATTTAACTTCTATGCAGAGTACATCATGAGAAACGCTGGACTGGAAGAAACACAAGCTGGAATCAAGATTGCTGGGAGAAATATCAATAACCTCAGATAGCAGATGACACCACCCTTATGGCAGAAAGTGAAGAACTAAAGAGCCTCTTGAATGTGAAAGAGCAGAGTGAAAAAGCTGGGTTAAAACTCAACATTCAAAAAATGATGATCATGGCATCTGGTCCCATCACTTCATGGCAAATAGATGGGAAAACAATGGAAACAGTGAGAGACTTTATTTTCTTGGACTGCAAAATCACTGAAGATGGTGACTGCAGCCGTGAAATTAAAAGATGCTTGCTCCTCGGAAGAAAAGCTATGACCAACCTAGACAGCATATTAAAAAATAGACATTACTTTGCCAACAAAGGTCTGTCTAGTCAAAGCTATGGTTTTTCCAGTGGTCATGTATGGATGTGAGAGTTGGAATATAAAGAAAACTGAGTGCTGAGGAATTGATGCTTTTGAACTGTGGTGTTGGAGAAGACTCTTGAGAGTCCCATGGACTGCAAGGAGATCCAACCAGTCCATCCTAAGGGAAATCAGTCCTGAATATTCATTGGAAGGACTGATGCTAAAGCTGAAACTCCAATACTTTGGCCACCTTATGAGAAGAACTGACTCACTGGAAAAGACCCTGATGCTGGGAAAGATTGAAGGCAAGAGGAGATGGGGATGACAGAGGATGAGATGGTTGGATGGCATCACCAACTCGATAGACGTGAGTTTGAGCAAGCTCTGGGAGTTGGTGATGGACAAGGAAGTCTGGCGTGCTGCAGTCCATGGGGTCGCAAAGAGTCGGACACGACTGAGCAACTGAACTGAACTGAGCTGATGTACTAGGAAAAGAGTAGGCGTTCCCTGGTGGTCCAGTGGTTAGGACTCCATGCTTTCACTGCCAAGGGCCTGGGTTCAGTCCTTGTTCAGGGAACTAAGATCACACAAGCTGCATGGTGCAGCCAAAGTAGTAATAATAGTAGTATCAACAATAAATTTTTTTAAGTTAAAAATGACATAGCAGAAATATCAGCATATATAAGATTAAAATCCAGTGTTGGGTTAAGTAATAATAGACCAGGTTTCTTTGTGACAAGAGAAAGAGAAATGACTTTAAATAGGGTCAGCATGTAAAACAAACGCTAGGTGTGTCAAAGGGAAGAAGACGAGACAAGGTATTTTTGAAAATGAGCTGGCTGGAAAAGAATTCCTTGTGTTATGACATGTGATAGGGAAGGATGATGTGTCTCAGGAAGCGTAACTCCTGTCTTGATATCCCACCAAGTGTCAAAGCTTATATTTAGTGTTTGAGTGTCTGGCAGGGCAATCAAAAGTTGCCTGAGCTGTCCCATGCAGGCACTACATCTGTAGCATACTTGATCCCCCAAAGGTATTAGTGCCCACAGAGTTTATGGCAACCAAAGGAAACCCCGCCTCCACAAATGCCTAAAAATCTCCTTCAAGGGTGAGACCACCCCCGTGGGGAATCTCAGAGCCTTGGGGGTCAGCACGTTCCCCTCCCCCCACTCACCTGTGGCTCCGGTGGCAGAGTCCATTTGTCTTGGAGTTGGGCAGCATGGGGCCTTGCTGTTCCAGGTCCTTTGTCTGATGGGGACAGGCCTGTCTTCCTAGGTGGCGGCCACACTCAACAACCTGGCTGTGCTCTATGGGAAGAGGGGCAAATACAAGGAGGCGGAGCCTCTGTGCCAGCGGGCACTGGAGATTCGAGAAAAGGTACCTGTGCCCTTCACCTGTTCTTCCCTGTTGCGGTGACCCCTCCTCCCCCATCTCTCTTCTGATCTACCCTTTTCCCTTCACTTTTTGACTCACCCTCCATCTCTCCCTGTTCCCTGTTCCTTCATTCCCTACCCCCTGCTCCCTGCGTGGGCGCGTGCGTACGCGCGCGCACACACACACACACACACACACACACACACACTCATAGTCACAGCCATCTGTATCTCCTTTGCACCACTCCAGGTCCTGGGTACCAACCACCCAGATGTGGCAAAGCAGCTAAACAACCTGGCCCTGTTGTGCCAAAACCAGGGCAAGTATGAGGCTGTGGAACGCTATTATCGGCGGGCACTGGCCATCTATGAGGGGCAGCTGGGGTCGGACAACCCTAATGTGGCCCGGACCAAGAACAACCTGGTAAGGGAGGGAGGGGCAGACGCAGTGGGACGAGGGGAGGGGTGCACACCGCAGTCTGGTACACGGCCTCACCGCCTTTGTGCCCAGCTCGGGGGCTGCCTGTGGGTACTGAGGGGTCTGGTCCCTTCCTGTGGGAAGGCAGAAGTTCAGTAGCCTCTCAGGAGTGGAGTGGGAACACCCTGAACCCTGCAGCTGGACAAGGAGGGCGTGAGGAAGATCTCTGGGGAAAGTCATAAAGAGACCAAGAAGTGGAAATGCCAGGCCTGGCTGAGACTTTGTCTCCACCTTTTGTTCCTATGTTTTTGCCTTCCCGCCCCCAGGCTTCCTGTTACCTGAAACAAGGCAAGTATGCTGAAGCTGAGACTCTCTACAAGGAGATCCTGACGCGTGCCCATGTGCAGGAGTTTGGCTCTGTGGATGGTGAGTGGTGAGGGCCTGGTGGGGCGCTGCAGGGAGGAAAGGAAATGCACACCAAAGGTTGGTGGGGGGAGGGTTGACCACAGTGGTTCCAGGGGGAGCCAGACCCCTGTAGTCCAGCACTATTGGCCTCTGGGTCCTGGCTCCCCGCTTAGTGTCCAGCTCTGTTCTCTAACCTCGCTACCCCATCCCGTGTATCACCCCCAGATGACCACAAGCCCATCTGGATGCATGCAGAGGAGCGGGAGGAAATGAGCAAAGTGAGTTAGGGGCCCAGCCTGGGGAGGCCGGGACTTTCGGGGCCTCTGACTTATTCCTGCACCAGCCCTAGCTGCATGGCGCCTTCCCACACCCAGCCTGTACCCCATCCCTGTGCCAGCTTGTACCCCAGCATCTCTGTACATTCACCTCTGGCTTTCCCTCCCGCTCTGTCCTGCAGAGCCGGCACCGTGAGGGCAGCACACCCTACGCCGAGTATGGAGGCTGGTACAAGGCCTGCAAAGTGAGCAGGTGAGAAGCCGGCATGGGCGGGTGGGCTCCATGCCCTCTATTGGCCCCAGATCCCCCCTCCTGGCCCTTCCCCTGCTTCCCGGGGACCTTCCCTCAGCCTTGGCTCTGCTTCCTCTCTCTCCTGCTTGTTTCCTAAGTCCATCTTCTCTTCCTTCCCTGGTCTCCCCCTGCCGCAGCCCCACAGTGAACACGACCTTGAGAAACCTCGGAGCTCTGTACAGGCGCCAGGGAAAGCTGGAGGCAGCTGAGACCCTGGAGGAATGTGCCCTGCGCTCCCGGAAACAGGTCAGGGACCAGGAGGGGAAGGAGATCCAGAGGTAGGGCCCTGGGGACAGGAGCGGGGACCACTGAGGCTGCTTGTGAGTCTCTGAAGAGTAAGAGGACAGGCTGAGGAGGAAGACTGGAGAAGCTGGTGAGACACTCTTGTGGTTGTGGTTGTTTTTAAGTGTGTTCTTACCCCTCACCTGCCCTTTGTGGTTAGGACTCCAAGTTCAAGGTTCACTTCACTAAATGGAACTATTAACAGGGAAAGATCGCCTTTTGACAATGTGAAGAATCTTGTGAGGAGGGGCATGGGCACCGTGGGTGAACGGGCTGCAGTTGAGGGAAGCTCTGAATCAAGAGTTTCTCAAATCACGGGTCTTGACTCACTGGGTCCTGAAATCAATTCATTGTGGGCCTTGGCTAAAGATAGATGTGTGTCTCTAACACATTGCAAATAGAAAAGGTGAGTGTCTCCTTTCCAGTATGTGTGTAGTCAGAAGTCGCAAGGGAAACTCTTTCCTTTGTTGTGGCTGGTAGTGAGAAAAAGTGTAAAGTCCCACCCTGAAGAGTTCAGAAGTGGGAAGTCCCAGTTCCTTCCTTTCCTTCCAGGGCACTGACCCAATCAGCCAGACCAAGGTGGCCGAGCTGCTTGGGGAGAGTGACAGTGGAAGGACCTCCCAGGAGGGCCTGGGGGGCAGCGTGAAATTTGAGGGAGGTGAAGATGCCTCGGTGGCAGTGGAGTGGTCAGGGGTAAGTCTGATCATCGCCCCTTGAACTTTCCTGCTTCTCCTTCTGGTGGTGACGACAGGCTCTGAGCCCACAGGATAGGAGGGCACCTTGTCCTCATCCCAGTCCAGTTAGCCCGTCCCTCGCGGGGGCCTCTCTGCAAGCCAGCTGTTGATCAGGCTGGGCTTCTGGGGAAGGGGCAGGTGTCCGGAATCAAAGGCAGGAATAGACTCAGAGCTCAATCTCCCTGGGATCCCTTAGCCTCTGTTCCCCATCCCTCTCTGCCAGGATGGCAGTGGGGCGCTGCAGAGGAGCGGCTCTCTGGGCAAGATCCGAGATGTGCTTCGTAGAAGCAGCGAACTCCTGGTGAGGAAGCTCCAGGGGTCCGAGCCCCGGCCTTCCAGGTACGCACTGAGACCGAGGTACGGCAAAGTAGGCAGGGCTCTGGAGAAGTGTCTTGGGAAAGAGACAGGGAGGAGGTCAGTAGGATGGCCATGGAGAGAGGGTGGGAAAAATAGTACCCCGGTGCAGGGACAATACCTAAGCAGATGCTGGTGACTGAGGAAGACTAGTGTGTGTGTGTGTGTGTGTGTTGGGTGGGGAGATCAGATGGTGAGGAGGCAGTGACATGAGTATGTGTGGTGGTGCCCAAGTGTCCCAAGCTTTAGGGTCACCCATGGGAAGAGAAGAGGCCTCAGTTCTTTCTTTTCCTTTGTAGCAGCAACATGAAGCGGGCAGCCTCCTTGAACTATCTGAACCAACCCAGTGCAGCGCCCCTCCAGGTGAGAGCAGTGCTCATTCAGTGCATTGTGGGTGAGAAACAAGGGACAAACCCAGTGGAAAGAGGGGAGAGTCACCTGGGATGAAGACTCTGTCAGGGAATTGGAGGTGGGCAGATAGGAATCAGGCAGACAACTTGTTGGGGGTAGTGACCCCCAAGGGACACTTTTGGGCCAGAGATAGCAGAAATAAATTAATCAGGAGGGGAACAGGAACTGATGTTCTCTTAACGGGTACTTTAGAATTATGAATAATTAAGGAATGATTTGGGGCTTCAGTGGTAAAGAATCCACCTGCAATTCCGGAGCCACAGGAAATGTGGGTTCGATCCTTGGGTCAGGAAGGTCCCCTGGAGGAGGAAATGGCAACCCACTCCAGTATTCTTGCCTGGAAAATTCCATGGACAGAGGAGCCCTGGTAGACTACAGTCCAGGGGGTTGCAAAGGGTCAGACACAACTGAACGACTGAGCATGCACGCACATGGGGAAAGATTCGGGAACACTAATTCTCTCCCCCTGTAGCCACCATACTCCTCACCCTGCAGAGTCAGCAGTAGATGAGAAGGGAAGAGGGGAAAAAAAGTATTACCTCATCTCCATTTGAGAAAACACAGCAATGATATTTTAATGGGAAATGACCACCTGTATCAGCACATTCAAAGTATATCCCCGTATTCATGTGGTTCTTCCAGGTATATTCTCCACCAGATCTTGGCCTTCTGGGAAGTCCTAGCAAAGGCAGCACAAGTCCTAGAGCTTGAGGTTGAGGTTCCAGTTTCCATCCTGGGTCCTGAGAGAGACCGTAGCCGTGAGATGGACAGACTCCAGGGGACAGTCTTTGGGAAGCTGGGGTCTGTGGGCTGATGGCTTGGTGGTGTCTGTTTCAGGTCTCCCGGGGCCTCAGTGCCAGCAGTATGGACCTCTCTTCAAGTAGCTGACGTTCAACTCACGCCCCACGTCTGCTGGGTCCCCCCACAGCCCTCACAGCATTCCCTGTTGCTCCTGGCTCTTCCAGCCCCAAGGTGGGACAGTGAAGGGGGAGCAGTTAACCAGAAGATTGCTGCTGCCCTTAGGGTCTCAGCCCCCTCCTCAGGAATCCCCTTCAGGAAGGACCCTCAGGACATCCTCCCCCCACCCTGTGGTCCTCTAGAGTAGCTAGCTCTACTACTGGGGCCCCCAAAGTGGGTAACAAGCAGGTACGCACCTCAGAGATGCAGCCTGCTGCTGGCTTTTCTGTCAGAGGGCTTGGGGCTGGCCAGCCAACCTGCCTTGCCCTGGCCTCTCTTGTTCCCTCTGCTGCCTCACTTCAGGTCCATGTATTTCACTTTTCTTAAATAAAAGAATCAGGTAACCACTGAGCCACTTGAGTCCTGATGGAGAGGGCAGGAAGCAAGGGTTGCGTCGGGGCCCTTCACAGAAGGGAGCAGGGTAGTGATGGATGGGGCAGCAGGAGGAATGTTGCTTCTTGGGTCTCTCCTCTCTTCCTTCCCCTGTTTGTATCCTCTCCAGCAGGGCCTACAGAAAGGCATCTGGGGGAAGGGGGAGGCCCACAACCCAAGGAGAAGGTGCTGTGGACTGGCTTGTCAGGGACATGTGGCGGCCATGTGGCAGGACCCTGGAGTCCTGGCGCCACTGCTCCCGGCCTGTGAGGCCCTCTGTGGCGGCCCCTCCTCCTCCCAGCTGCTTGGGGGAAGGGAGGTCTAAGAAGGCCTGGGGGGCCCTCCGGAGCCAGAGGGGGATGAGGCACTTACTATCCATCCCCTCTCAGCAGATCCTGGAGGCCCAGCAGCAGCTGGGGCCCATCTTCTAAAGCTTGACTCCTCCTGACCCGCCTCCTACACCCCTTGCTGCTTTCACAACAAAGAAAGAATGTGGGGGTGGTGGCGCTGGGGGGTGGGGGGTGCCTGGAACAAGGGCGGTACTGGGCCTCCCCACAGCTGGAGACTTGGCCATGCCCTGACATGGCCCAGACCGCTGGAGATGGACTTGGGATGAATTTGTCAGTTTAACAGCCTTCAGTCCGCCGTTCAGAGAGCCCAGTCTCTCTCTACCTTTGGGTTCCGATTGGTCCAGAGCCAAACCAGACTCTCATCATGCACTGGACCCCAGGCTACCTCTCTCCTGGGGCTCCACGGTAGATCCAGTTTACCTTGCTTGGGGACACCAAGGACACCATTCTGTTCTAGATCATCCTCCAGATATCAGGTTGCTACAAAGTGAGCCAGAGCCCACCCTTTCCCCTCCCACCAGAGAATTTGGGGGAACTATTGGCCAGAGCCCTCAGGAAAGCCTAGAACCAACCATCTTCCCCAGGAGCCACGGAATCACAAAAGTCCCTTTAGGTCCCCTGAGTCCCTGCACACGAGATGGTAGGCGCAGCGTCCGCTCTCCGACCTCGCTCAGGTCCCCACACTCCCCCGGGTCTCCTCGACTCCATCCATTCTTCATCTCCAGACCCCTCCCCCAACTACGAGCTCCTCCCCACCACGGCGGGGAGGGGGCGTCGAGGGGGCGGGGCGCCGCGCGGCGCCCAAGCGAGGAGGGGGCGTCGTGGGGCGGGGCTTGGCGGCGGCGGCGGCGCGCTAGGACTCGGAGGTACGGGGCGCGCGCGGCTCGAGCTCAGGACGCCTCCGGCTCGGACTCGGGCTCCGGCTGCGGCTGCTGCAGCGGCGCCCGCGCTCCGGTGCGCTCGGCCTCCTGGGCCCGCCGGGGATCGCTGACCGCGAGCCCGCCGTGCTCCCGCGCGCTCCCTTCCCCGATCCCACCGCGATGGGAACCGCGCGCGGAGCCCCGAGCAGCCCCTGCCGGCTGCCTCTGCTCAGCGTCTTGCTGCTGCCGCTGCTGGGCGGTGAGTCCCGGCGAGCTGGGGAACCGCGGGAGCCCCGAGGGCCGAAGAGGGCACCGGGGAGGTGGGCTGGGGCGGGGCAGACACCGTTCGTGGGTCAGGGGCTCGCTGGGGTTGGGGGGCGAGGTCCTGGCCGCCGGGAGGTGGCGAAGCCCCCGCGCACTCGGCCGGGGCCCCTCTCGCCCCGCGCCCGCGAGGACGCGTCTCTAGCCTCCCCAGAGTTTTCCCGGCCTGAGCCGAGAGTTTGCTCGGAAACTGCCGGGAGTTGCCGACTCCCGGGCTCCAGTGTCTCGTTTCTCTGCGACTACCTCCCAGTTAGGGGGTGCAGCGCGGTGGTTGGCGGTGGGGGAGGCGGGGTCTCCCCGGCAGGCTGAGCCTAGGTGAGGGAGGCCGGCCCGGGGTCGGATGCGGGACCGACCTGCGGTGCGCGGGGCGCACGGAGCTTTGTTACCTACGCCGGCCCGACGCTCCCGGCTTCCCTCCTCCAAGTTCCTGGGCCAGGCTGGATCCCGGACCGCCCCGATGGCGAGGGCGGAAGAAGGGGAAGAGTGAGGGGCCGTCCCATCTCCAGCTCTCTGGCCCGAGCCCTGAGCCCACTCCCGACCGGAGTCGGATCTAGGAGCTGAGAGTCCCGGGCTGTCGCGGTGACTAATGTGTGAAGGCCGCTGCCAAAATCGGGCATGGCCGGCCTGCAAAGGTGCGGACGGGGTTGGTTCTGTCTCTTTCCTGAATTCTCATTCTCTCTCTCCCCAGCAAGGAAAGAAACTTTCTTTCTACAGGCAGAAAGGCAAAAAAAGAGTTCATTCTGGCTTCTTGTAGGGCCTCAGGCTTTTGATGAGGGTGTGGCCCCTATCTCTAGGGCCGACTGGACCCGACCCACTTCTCGCCCGTCCCCACCCCCGCCTTTATTTCCTGACTTGGTCACACCTGAGAGTCCTCAACTGAGGTGTTGAAGTGCTTCGGAGCAAAGCGCCAAGCTACCCACACACCCCCAAACACTCTGGACTGGAAGTATGCCTCCCCGCCCCGTCCCGTCCCCCCTTACAAAACCCAAAATCCTTGGCGATGATCCTCGCAGCAGCCCTCTCTGGGGAGACTGTGCCCAGGAGACCTGGTCCTAGCTTATCACTTTCCTTCTCCTCTGAAGAGTGGCCACTGGGAAGCTGGAGGTGGGGGGTGGGTGGGTAAAGAATTGTCTTTTTTGAGGTCTCCCTGGCCTGCCAGCTGTTGAGGGGGTTTAGTGTTGATGGACTTAACATCTCCCCCACCCTGGGTTGTAAAAGGAGAGGTAAGAACAAGTTCCCTGAGTTAGTAGGAGGTGTTCCCTGAGCCTCCCTGTGTTCCTTCTGTTGCCCTGTGTTCCTTCTGCCGTGTGGGGTGGTCATGCTCATGGCAGAACCCACATCTGCTCCCAGAGGAAGTAGGGAAGTTTTTGCACAGCCAGTATGGGAGGGGGGCTGCCCAGCCATATGGGCTGGCAGCCGGAGCTCACAGGCTTCCTAGGTCTTCCTAGGCTGTTGGGGTTTCAGTGTGTGGGGTGCCAGATAGGGCTGCCTCCACTGCTGAAGTTTCTAGAGTTCTGGGGGAGATTCTGGTGGAGACAGGGCTCACATTCAACGAAAGCTAAATTCCTTCCGTGAGAAGACAACCCTGATGTTAATCAATGTTAATCCAGTGACTGGTGTTTAGCGGAGGGAGGGGACCTGGTGGGGGGGAGTTAGGGCAGGCTGCGGGCTGGGGACTGGAGGTCTGGAATCTCCTCTGGGGGTGGGGAGATGTCTTGTGCTCAACAAAGGAACATTTTAATGAGAGCCTTAAATCAATTCCACCAAATGTGTCTTGGTGTGGACCCTGCCCGTGTGTTGTAAACAGTTTCTGCCGAGGCTGAGGCGCCTGCTGTCTGTCTTCTGGTGAAACCCAGGGGGCTTAACCTACCCCTGGACAGCATGACTTCAGGGGGCAACGATTTTTTTAAAAATAGATTACAGTAGGTTTTTCCATCTCATTGTTAAATTGTGTAATCAGCTGGAGAGGTAGTGAGACCCCACTGTTAATAAAGTAAGAGTAAGGGACCTAGGTTGGCTAGGTTTGTGGATTAGGCCATTTTGAAGTTTGGGTAATTATGCTGTAAAGGGCTGAGGAGCTTTCTGAACTTTGAGATCCCCATTGTGATAAATATGGTGGAGGAGGAGGAGGAGGAGGAAAGGGCTTGATGTTTGAAACCTGGGCTGCTTCTCCCTACCATCGGAATGGTCGGTTACGGTCATTACCCATCCCTGTTCCCACCCTGGTCTCTGGGTTCTTTCCTCCAGGCTCTTGTTTCTTTGGAGAGATTGAGTTGTTCTGTCCTGAGATTATGCAGCCTGTAATTCGGGCCATTTATCAGTGACGGGCTTTTCTCAGATGTTGGGATGTATGGCGGGCGGGCACGGGTAATCTGCCCATCGCTTGCCAAAGGATCTAGTCAGACTCCTGGCATTCAGAGCAGGGTTGAGTGGTGGAGAGGGCCCAGGCCGTGGGGATGAAGTGTTTGGCAGTACGGCAGCTCGGATCCTTTGACAGGCCCTGTGGCCCTGGCAGGCTTCTTGACCTCACAGTTTGCCTCCTCTCTGAAGGGACTTACTTCCTGGAGTTGTGCTGAGGATTAAATGTAATGAAGTATATAAAGGGCCCCTTTCTTGTGCTTCCCTCTCCTGTGGTGTGCTGAGCATACCTTTCCAGCTTTACAGTCGCCCCCAACAATAAACATTTTCCACTTACCGGAGCTCTCCGTTTCAACCCAGCTAGTCTCTTTCCCATCCCCGAAAACACCCGGGGGTTCGCAGACCTTGCTCTCCTCTCTGGCCCATCTGGTATGTGCCCATCCCCACCTCCACTTCCTCCCCGAAGCTGTCCCCCCATCTCTCCTGCTAGAAGGTGAATGCTTGGAGAACCTCTTGACCCTTAAGCCATCTTCCATATTTTTGCCCCCCTTGGGTTTTTAACTTACTGAAGGGATTTACTTACTGTAGAATTCATTACCATATCTTATTTATAATAGATCCTTATCTAGGTTTATTAAAAAATGAATGAAGCTTTTGGGTACAGGGCAGAGTGACCATTGGCAGAGGTAAGCAGCCCCATTTCCTGCTAGGCTGTGTGTTGGGGGGTGGTCTTTGTGCCTTTTCCCCGCTTTGGATTGGGGTTGCCTGCTCTACTGTGACCCAGCTAAGACACCTGATAGATCTTCCTTCCCTGTCCCTGAGCTGTCTGTTCTTTGTGGCAGTTTTCTGAGTTTTGATGGCAGGATTTTTCTCCAGTAGTTCTGGGTTTGGGCATCCATCTCTACGTAGGAAACTGACCTGCCTTGGAAAGGCCACAGCTCAACCACTGTGAGCTTGGTGGGGGCTTGGATTACCTATACCTTTGCCACTCGAAACAAGGTCCACAGAGAAGTGGCATTGGCATTCTCTATTTTTTTAAAAAATTTATTTTATATTCACCTGGGCCAAGCTGTCAGTTGTGGCCACTCTTCGACTTTCATTGTGATGTGTGGGGCCTTTCCTTTGCAGCAAAGCCTTTCCTTTAGTTGCAGCATGTGGGATCTCGCTCCCTGCCCAGGGATGGAACCCGGGCCCCCTGCGTTGGGAGCATGGAGTCTTAGCCACTGGACCACAAGGAAGCCCCTCAGTCTACATTTTAACAAGCTCCCAGGTGACCACACCGAAGGTTCTAGGAGTCTACTCTCAGCATCCCTCCTTGCATAGAGACTCAAGGGACAGAGCCTTCCTGTTGCAACAGTACAAAGCATGGGCCCCAGATCTTGCACGGTATTTAAAGACTGACCTTAAGTAACTTTTAGTTCATGTGAACACTCTCCAGCATGGTGTGTACACTTAAGAATGACCTCCCTTTGGGCTGAGTTTGAATTAGGTTTTGCCAGGACATTTGTCCATTAAAGGTGTGACTCCAGAGGGTTTGCAACACTAAGTGTGAAGTTCAGTTCCTTGGGGAGCCTCAGTTTTTCCTAGAGGAGCATATGTAACATTTTACAACAAGAGCCGGTGGAGAAATCGGATTTGTTCGTCAGGAGTTTGGTCTGTAGAGGACTTTTCAGGAACACGTTTGGTTCACAAAGGGAGGCAGTGTCTCTGCTAGGCTGTAACAGTCGTAGTTGTTAAAAGTTTTGGAGGATTTCATACTTTGGAGTGAGGCGGGTTTGGGTGCGTTGTGTGTGTGTTTAAGCCAGTGGCAGCTTCTGTGAAGGAGAGTGGCCAGTTCAGACTCTAATATTTGAGCCAAGAGCAGTGTGGGGCCAGGGCTTCAGTCTTTGGTGAGTCCCTGATGGAAGAAAGGGTCATTAAACCGGGTTGGGTATCCTTGGCCTGTGTCCCTGAGCCTCCCTCAGCTCTCCCTAACCTCAGTACATACCTCTCTGCTCTGTGGCCCTGGCGGAGCCACGTGGTGGGGCCGCGGGAGCGGGCGCTGGCCTCGCCCACAAGCTGCTGGTTTGTCTCTCTCCCTCCTTGAGTCCTGTGCCACCCCCCGCCCCCCAGCTGTCTGGTCCTTTGTCCCGAGGGTGTGGGGCTTCTGCCATGGTGGCTGGGGGCAGGTCCTGCCTTGGGGTTCTCTGAGTTAACTGCTCAATGCACAGTCAGCCCTGCCGAGCCCCCTGGCACTTTGGTGGAGCTGGCTGGCACAGGAGCTGCTCCAGCTAATCAGTGGTTTGAGGAAGCCCTCTGTAGTATGTCACTTTTTCCATCCTCTTTTCTTCTCGGAGTTCAGGCCATTTCCCTCCCAGTAATGCTACACTGTGGGGCAGCTGTGGGGCAGGGAGGAAGCCGTGTCCAAAGGGCTAACCTCTGCGGGTGCCTTCTCCCCTCTTGCAGCTCGGTTTGGAGTCCCCGAGCTCTCGTGTCCCTGTGTGCATTAACTCCGAGTGAACGCACAGGTGAGTGGGACGCAGTCTCCCAGGTCCCAGGTCTGCAACCTGCAGACTCCAGGTCTCCTGCCAGAAGCTTAGACCCTAATGCACCGGACATGCCCCTGCTGGCTTAGGTGTGTAGGTAACTTCTGATAACTGGGTCCTGAGTCACGGGGGTAGGGATTGGGAATCACATGTTAAGAAGATGGGCATTTGTGTGTGTTTCTCAAAAATGCAGTCCAGAGTCCATCGGGGAATATAGTGGGAGGGCAGGTAACCAGAGGTACTGCTTAAAATTTGAGTTGCCTGAGCCTTACTGCAGGTTTGCCCATCAGAATCGTTGTGGTGGGGGAGCCAGAACATGTAGTTTACTTTCTCATTTGTTAGATTACATTAAAAAAAAATCTTTTGGCCACACTGAGCAACTTATGGGATCCTAATTCCCTGACTAGGGATCGAACCCGTGCCCCCCTGCATTGGAAGCACAGGGTCTTAACCACTGGGCCTTCAGGGAACAGGGATGTCCCCTACATTGTGTTTTTTGAATGATCAATCCAGTCACATAGCTCAAGTCTCAAAAGGAAATTGCATTTTAAAAGAGCTTTCCAGGAGATTCTTACCTAAACTCAAGTTTGAGAACCAGTGCATAGCCACAAGGAGAATTTGTCAGTCTAAAGTGGAGGTGGGGGGACTTCCCTGGTGGTGGTCCAGTGGCTAAGACTCTGCACTCCCGATGCTGGGGGCCCTGGTTAGGGAACTAGATCCCACATGCTGCAACTAAGAGTTTGAATGCCACAACTAAAGATCCCACAGCTAAGACCTGGCGCATCCAAATAAATAAATATTAAAAACAAGATAAAGTGGAGGTGTGGTGATAAAAAAGAGGTTGGTATTAATGCTGAGGGACTTAGGATGGGCTCAGTTCAGTTTCAGGGTGTCTTCTATGGAGGTGTCTCAGGTGGGGTAGGAAGGAGACAAGATGATGAAAATCAGATGAAGTATGAGAGACAACACTTGGTCAAGGGTGCAATAGATGGAAGAACGTTCCAGAGTGTTTAGGAAGGTGAGTTCACCACGCAGAAGCAAATGGGGGAGTGGGAGGGCTTCAGAGAGGAGAGAGGATTCACTTTGCTGGTAGCTGTAGTCCACTGTGACCAATCAGAATGATGGAAAGACATTGATTGGATCAGGCGTCTGAAAACGTGGGTGCTTCTCTGCTAATATCACACATGGTAAAGGAAGAGAAGTGACACCCGTGGCTCATTGCTGCCTGCCAGTGCGGGAGACATAAGAGACGCAGGTGCAATCCCTGGCTTGGAAAGATCCCCTGGAGGAGGAAATGGCAACCCATTCCAGTATTCTTGCCTGGAGAATCCCATGGACAGAGGAGCCTGGTGGGCTACAGTCCATGGGGTCTCACAGAGTCAGAAACAACTGAGCGACTGAGCACAGCACACACATGACCATGAGCTGGTTATTTAACTTTGCCAAGCTTTAGTTAACTCATGTGCAAAATGCAAGTGATGCTGACGCCTGCTTGCCCGCCTGGAAGTTAGGGGGTAGCGCTCCCGGCTGTGAAGGTGGTTGACTCAGGGAAGCAGCCCCTCTGGTCACCCCTGCTGTCTCTTCCCAGAGACGGTCCTAACCTTTTGTCTGCCTTTAAGGTGTCGGCCTTTCTTTCCAGTCCCCGTCTCTAGAGCGGCCTGCGAGGGCTCGACCTAGTCACTCTTGAATGACAGCTGTAGAAATAGTTTTCTCATTCTCGAGCAGATTTTCTAAATGGGTCTCCATATTCCAGCGGCAGGTCAGAAATGTGGGCACAGCCCCTTTGTGTTTCCTGGTGGGCACTCTTCCTCCCCGTGTTCCGGTAGTGGATTCTCTCCAGGGTGGCCAGTGCTGGTCTACTTTAGACTACACCATCTCCCTTGGCCTGCTGAATTCCTTCCAGGGAGTGAACTGTGCTGCTTGTGGACGAGGCAGACTTCTATAATACCCAGGGGAGGGCTTTTATCATCGCAGGATGGTGTTGGGGTTTCCCCAGGCAGTTACTCTGTCTAACTTGTGGGAACGTATATGAGAACCGTGCGGGAGGTTCCTGAGGTGTGGTGTGGTCTCCCTGTGGGGGGAGGTTACAGTGGCCACAGTGGGCACAGCCCCTGCTCCTGGAGACACACTGTCTCTCTTTTGTCCCCTCCTTGGGTTGGTGGTGGTTTGGGGGGGCAGTGAAGAGAATGCTTGTCTGCTCTTGGGACTGCTGGGGTGTCCTAGCAGCTAGCTCATAAGGTGTCTTTGTGCAGATTAGAAATAGACGCCCTTCCTCCAGGTGACTGCAGCCCTGCACCAGGATGCAGGGCTTTGGCATGTGGAGCACAGGCAGTATTTCAGTATTAACGCCCTTGACTAGGCATTTGAGCAGTGCGCAACCTGTAACGCCGTACATGACTGTCCCATTGAAGAAAAATCCTCGCAACAAGTCCTTCTTTGCTTCCCAGTTGGTGGGCCAAGATGATTTTGATGACCTCTATTCTAACAATATGTTTCAGATGAGCCCTTTTCATTGCTGTTCTCCCGCCTCCTGTGGTGGTGGGGTGGGGCACTGCTGCTCAGAACGTACAATAGGAGAAGCCTAGGGGGCTGAGCCCGCAGTGGTGTGCCCACTCCACAGTATATGTTTGCGGTTGCTGAGGTCTCAGCCTGTTTCTGGGCTCCTTCCCCGCTGGAGGATTTTGCTGCCTTGCAGGCTTCTAGCCTGATGTGATAGTTGATGCAGAAGGCTGGCTGTCTTCGGGGAAGAAATGCTGCTGAGTTGATTTCTCATTTCATTAAGGAGCTCCATGCTTACCTTTCTTTTCATGTCCTCTGTCCCAGGGGACCCCGGGGCCTCCCACAGCCCCAGGTAAATGTGTGGGCATTCCTGATTGAGAGGAATTCCTGCAGTAGAAGTGATATCACTTTATTTGCAAAGATGGACCCTAGGTCTTGCTGGGCTTTAGTTCTGGGTCCCTGGGGGTGTTCCCCCTTCCTAGGCTGAGACACTTGTTAGGAACACCACGGTGGCACCCAGGAGGTGTGGACCCTGCTCCACATTTGCCCCAGATTGCTCGTGTGACCTTGGGCACATCCCACCTACCTCTCTGGCCTCAACTTGACAAGCCCTTGCCGGACCTTGCCGTGGTGACCTTTGAGGCCAGCACAGCCTTGCCATCTACCACTCCTTGTGCTTCTGCCGCACAGCGTGAAATTGTCCTCCTCGCCTTTGGTGTTGGGAGAGCGCTTTCATCCAAGGGTTGCGTTCTATTCAGGAGTGTCTAGTGCGTGGGCACCAATGCGTCTAGACTCGATCGACTGGAATTAGGGTGTAATTGCCTGGGTGCCAAAGGGAATGAGAGGTTTGGGGAGGGAGTTCTTATGAGAAAAAAAAAAAAAAAAAAAGGGAGAGTTTTTAATCTGAGTATGGGAAGGCAGCAGTCCTTACCTGGTTGTCTCAGTATTTGAGGAACAAGTGTCCAGGTGGGGGGCTGCTTTTCTTTTGCACAGAACGGGAGGGCTACTGGAGGGAGGCTTGGAGCTGGGAAGAGGGGTGGGGTGTGCTTTAGGATAGCCCCCATGTGTGATAACCAATGGCTGTACCCAGTTCTGCAGCTTACAGAATGCTTTCACCCACACTGACAGTCCATCCTATCAAGAAGGCTCAGAGCCAGGATGAGGGCGATTGGGTTTTTGTTTGTTTCTCAAAGAGTGGAGGTGGGAGGCATTTGACAAGTAAAGAAACTGAGGCACAAAATGTGATCCCCTCAGGACTGCAGAGCTGATAAGTAATAGAGCTGTTCCCAGGCTCTCATATGTCCTCGTGTGAACCTCATCACTCGAGGCTATGAAATGCTGCACATGTGCCTTGGAACCACGTAAATGTTGGGGAGTGGATTTTGCAGCCAGGATAACTCTCTGGGTGGGTTTAGAGGCAGTCCTGCTAGAATCAGAGGGAGTGTGTCAATAACGGAAACCTAGTTCTGGGTCCCTGGGGGTGTCCCCCCTCCTAGGCGGGGACACTTGTTAGGAACACCAGGGTGGCACCTGGGAGGTATGGACCCTGCTCCACATTTGCCCCAGATTGCTTGTGTGACCTTGGCCACATCCCACCTACCTCTCTGGCCTCAACTTGAGAAGCCCTTGCCGAGCAGTGAGAGCTGTTGGGCCACAGCATTCAGGATTGCTAGTCTCCCCGCCCCCACTCCTGCCCCCTTTTTTATTACAAAACAGCCAGGTTAAAGTGTTCTTTTTTTGAAAAAAAAAATTATTTAGTTTTGGCTGCACTAGGTCTTTGTTGCTGCATGCAGGTTTTCTCCAGTTACAGAGATCCGGGACTACTGTCTAGTTTCAGTGCACAGGCTTCTCATCGCAATGACTTCTCTTGTGGTGGAGCCTGGGTTCTGGGGAGCACAGGCTTCAATAATTGCAGTGTGTGGGCTCAGTAGTTGTGGCTCTAGGACTCCAGAGCACAGGCTCAGTACTCATGGTGCATGGGCTTAGTTGCCCCATGGCATGTGGGATTTTCCTGGATCAGGGATTGAACCTGTGTCCCCGGCATCGCAAGGCGGATTCTTAACTACTGGACCACCAGGGAAGCCCCAGGTTAAAGTTTTCAATGGCCCATTCAGAGATTTGTATACGCCTTAAAGTTTTTAGAGTCATGATCAGACTGTATGTATTCTGGAAGTCCAGAATGGTGTGCCTGCATCCCCAGGATTCGAGCTTTTCTCTTGAACCCAGGAGTCCTGAGTCGCTTCCCCCTGGTGCTTCTGGAAGGTCACGGGCAGTTACAGGCCCTGGCTTGCAGCTGTGCTGCCACATTCCAGACTGGTACGCCTGCTGAGAGCTGCACACTGGCTTATGCTGCGGCAGAGACCACGTAGGTGGTAACAATCATCTCTGCTCTGACTTTACCGCCTCTAATGTCTTTTATATGGAAAGATGTGCCTGTGCCCTGCACGTGGCAGGGAAATGACGGATGTAGATTTCCCTTCCGTTTCTGACTTTGGAGGCAAGTCTTTGAATTCTTGAGGGCTTTCAGAAGAGGTTGGACAATGACCTCTGACACCCTGGGAGACGTAAGTCCTTTGGAGCCAGGTGTATCTTGCTTTGTCTGAACTGTTGACCACGCTTGGCCATCTTGCTGAGTTTGTTCTTCTGCTTCTGAAGTCCTTAACTTACGTGCTATCACGGAGGGTGCAAAGGACACTTCGGTGTTCTGATTCTGGTACAGCTCATCTATTTAAAAAAAGCAAAAACCCACAAGGCTGAGCTGTCTCCTGCCTGGGAGAAGAAAGAGTCTCCTTCAAGCCGGCGGTTCCATAGAGAGGTGATGAGCCCGGATGGCATTTGTGATCCCAAGTTCACTTCCAGCCACCTGAATAACAAAACACATCACGGACAAAGAAAACGGTTGTCTTAGGGTCTTGGGGGTCGGCGGTGGGGTGTGGGGGGTGGTCAGGAAATGCTGTTGGTCTTGGAGCTCCAGCTACAAATAGCAAAATCATTTTATCTGGTTAATTTAGCAGATTAAACCGATTGTTAAAGTGACCAATTTAAAAAATGCCCAACTTGCCGGCAGCTTTGCCTTCTGCAATCCGGGCTCCTCCTCCACCCTCGGGTTCAGGCTGGTGCAGGAGGAGCTTGGGGAGGAGGGGGAATGCTGTGCCCTGGAACAGCCCTGGGGGACTGGAGGAGGATCTCTTGTCTTCTCTTTACCGCCACCCGCTTTCTGAAAACTCCTTAAAACAAAAGGCTTTTATTTAGTAAACACACACACTGCACCCAGCCCCCAGTGTAGTATCCTGAGTGGCTTGGTGTCCTAGATGGGGAGTTCGCCCCTTTATTTCTGTGTGAGAGGCTGGGGTGCTTCTCAGCCTCCATACACTTTACCTTTGTTTCGAGGGCCTTTTGAAGATGGGCTCCGAGGTCCTGCTGAGCCAGCCTGCTCTGTCTCCTTCAATCCTCCACTTGAGCCTCCCCCTGAGACTCACTTTCCCACCGACGCCTCCCCCGCCACCCCCCTCCCCCGCCACCCCCCAATCTGCCAGCGGCGACCCAGAAAGGCGGCAGGAGAGCCTGGGCCCGGCCCGGCCCAGGCTAGGATGGCACCTCCCTCCGTCCCCTTCCCACCCGGCCGGGATCAAAGCTGCCTCCTCGGGGAGCGGGGAAATGCCTCTCCCAATAGCCCCACCAGTGAGTAAACAGCCAGGGCCTCTTGCAGCTTTTGAAGCGCGGGGCTTCGGGCTGGGAGGAATGCAGAACATTTCATTTTAGGAGTGGACTTAGGTTTCCAGCGCTCTGGGTATTTGCAAATTTGAAACAAATGCCCTCATTTAGCAGCAGGCAGGCTGGGCAGTAAACGGGGGTTGTTGAAGGGCGTTTATGACGGTCACAGGTATTTGTGGGAAGAGGGACCCCAGCAGGTTTGGGAGAGCACAGAGGGTTTATGGTTAGGTGGGTTGTCCAGAGGCCCCAACCAGGTCTCCAGTGGAGGGTTGTTGTTAGGTGGGCTTCACCATAAAAAGCATTGCTGCCTCCTGCCCCCCAGGAAGTATCTCCTTCTGGCAGACAAAGGGGCTGGGGATAGTGTTTATCCCCCAGGGCTGATGCGCAGGGCCTTGCCCCTCTCACTTGGCTGCCAAAGTATCAGATTTCCAATGAACCTCTCCTTCTCCTACTCCCAGAGCTTGAAAGGCTCATTAAATGTGCTTTATGTATAACAAGTTGGCTGAGGGCTCCCCCGCCGCCGCCCCCCCTCCATTTCCAGCCAGTTTTGTGAGGAAGGAGCTAGGGAAACCTGTTTTCCTTTTGTTTCTGGAAGTAGGATCTGTGAAGATGCAATTGCAAAAAACCCTGATTTTAGGAGTCAGCCAAGCAAGTGTTGTTTGCCCTTGATGGGCAGCTTGACCAAGGCTGGTCTGTCTGAACCCTGGCTGTCTCCCCCTTGCCCGCCCCCGGCATGCCCGAACTCCCAGGGAAATTCAGAAATGTGTTCAGGCATTGAGTTCTGGCTTCGTAGCTTGCTCCCTGAGAGACCTTAGAGAGTTCATGTCACCTTTCTGAGCCCTCAGGTTCTTTTGGAAGATGGGGATGGTAATACCGATACCATTCGAGTTCTTGTGAGAGTTAAGTGAGATAGTACTGAACTTCATGAACTTTGAGTTCTCCCCAGTTTTGCTTCTTTCAGATTGGGTGGTAAGATAATTATTATGTAATGTTCCCTTTTGGCGGAACATATATAATGGTGTGTCTCAAAATCAGTGACATCTGTGAAGTTCAGTGTATGGGAAGGACTTTGTCCCATAGTAGATACTTGATAAAAGGTAGTTAGAATGGGATAGGGGTGATTTAGTTATAGACCTGCTTTTGCTTCCTGTCTATTAGTAACTTTAAATAGAAACTGTTTTCTTTTTTAGCCTGGCGCATAAATAACTAAGACTGCTTAAGGCAGAAGGCTTCATGCTAGGTAATGTAGAAGGGAGTGGTTGGGGGACTTCTAAATCCTTTAAAAAGCAAAAGAGATCCAGAAGAGGAGGTAGCCATCCTTAAGAGGACAAACAGTCTCTTGTGGAAAGAAAATACCTCTCTGATGGTTGAGTCTCCATTTACTTATTTAGCTGCATGACACAGCAAACAGAGAGCCCAGTTCCCCAACCAGGGATCAAGCCCAGCCCCAGGGAAGTGAAAGCACGGAGTCCCAACCCCTGGACCACCAGATAATTTCCTTAGAGTCTCCACTGAAAAAGGCTGAATTGGGAATTCCCGAGCTGTCCAGTGGCTGGGACTCTGCACTCTCACAGCTAGAGCCTGGGTTCGATCCCTGGTCAGGGAACTAAGATCCCACAAGTTGAGTGGTCAAAAAAAAAAAAAAAAAAAGGCATGAAAATGCTGAGCTATTCCTGGGTGGAGACTCACTCCAGGAATGGATTGTCTGGTAAGCAAACTAAGATAGAACTAGAAGAGGGTAATGAACAAGCCAAGGACATGGAGAAGCACCAGAGAGGGGGGACCCAGTAAATCCCAGGTGCTCAAAGAATGGGGAGGGCTTCCCTGGTGGTTCAGATGGTAAAGAATCTGCCTGCAACGTGGGAGACCCAGGTTCAGTCTCTGGGTGGGGAAGATCCCCTGGAGGAGGGCATGGCAACCCCGGTCCAGTATTCTGGCCTGGAGAATCCTCATGGACAGAGGAGCCTGGTGGGCCACAGTCCGTAGGGATGCACAGGGTCAGACACGACTGAGCCACTAGCACAGAGGATGGGGACCTGAGTGGGGCAGGCGAGGGACCCACAGCGGGCGGCTTCCCCGCCCAGCAGCACAGCTGCACTGCGTTGATCGAAGCTTTGTGGAGACAGCTGGCGCTCATCATTCTGCTTTGTGCTACCCAATCATGGAGGGAGGGGGCGGTGTGTGCCATTCCCGCTCAGGACACAAGTGGCCTGAGGCTGGGGAGTTCTTTCTTTGCTGGATTCTGGTTCATCTGATGGTGGGATGGATTGGCTGTCGAGTTGGGGTTTGGATGGCACAGGAAAAGAGCAAGATAGGTCCCTTTTGTATGTGTTAGTGGATGTCTAGAGCAAAGCTTTTTTTCTTTTTTCTCTTTTTTAATAGATTGCTGCGTAGATACGTGTTTTAGGCACTCCACCTTATAGGGGTTTCAGAATGTGTTCTTTCTGTGTGGTCGCCCAGAAATTTAACCCTTGGTGGGTGTGCCCAGTTGGGAAAGGGGCTGATTAAAAGCTTGCCTGGAAGAGAACTCAAAAAGTTCCCGGGTCTAGGGACCCAGCCTCTCCATGGAGTGAGGGCTCTTCTTCTTTCGGAAATGTTATTTATTTATCGGCTGTGCTGGGTCTTAGTTGCTACGAGCGGGGGCTACTCACTGCCGCGGCTTCTCTTGTGGAGCACGGGAGCTAGGCACGTGGGCTTCAGTGGTTGTGGTGCACGGGCTTTGTTGCTCCACGGCGTGTGGGATCTTCCCAGACTAGGGATCCAGTCCCCTGCATTGGCAGGCAGATTCTTAACCACTGGACCACCTGGGAAGTCTGTTTGGGGAATTATTCAAGGCACAGATGATGTGCCTTGCATAATCAAAAGGGCATTGAGGTTAAGACAATTCCAGTGCTCTCTTTCAGGGCATTTTTGATGATAAAAAAACATTTTTATAAAACTCTGAAACTCAACATGAGTTTTCTTCTGGGGAGGCAGTGGTTCTTTTCAAACCAGGTCAACAGATTCTTTGAAGCCCTTTTTGCGTCTGAGTCACCCAGACCAATACCTGCAGGTATTGCCCTGAGTGTAACCAGTTGTCCAGTTTGAGAAGCCTCGAGAGGACTTGCGTGGACCTCCATGGGGCTCCTGCCAGCTGCTGGCCTTGGGGGTGATGGCTGTGGCAGCTGAATTAACAGCTGCCTGTTCTGGGCCAGGCCACTGCCTCAGCCGTGGAGAGAGGTGTTGATCAGGCTGACGGGGCAGCAAATCCCCCTGAGCCCCAGGTTGGAAGTAAATTAGTTAAACGTTGCTCTTAGGCTCCGGACAAATTGCTTTCAGTTTTTGCTGCCAAAAGAGAACTCTGAAAACAGGGTGTAAATTGGGTTATTTACACTGTCTCTGTTTTTGTTGCTTCCATGCAGTCTGTGGAGGAGGGCGCCGGTCCAAGGGAGCTTTTCAGGTTCTTCTGATACCTGGCATCAGGTGAAAAGGGGGTGGGCGTGTGTGTTTGTGTGGGGGGGGTGGTGAAGTGCCCTTGAATGCAGGAAGTGTGGTGACCGGACAGGCCTTTGAGGTGCCTGGGACCAGCCCCTTTCGTTAGATCAAAGAAATACCTTTTGTTTTTCCGCTCACACTTTCCTCTGCCCTGGAGCCAGAGTCGTAAAGAGGCGGAGTTGTGAGGGTCTGCATCTGGTGGTTGGGATGGTGGGTGAGGTGCAGGGGATGGGGTGGGGAGGCGGGGCAGGCGGTGGGGAGGGGTGGGGGGGGGTCTTCTCTTCTGCTGAACACTTCCTGGATCCTGCTCCCAGGCCTGGCGTGTGCAGGGGTCTGCCTGGGCTAGCCTGGGCACCCCGGGGTCTGCGGGGCTGGCCGCCTGCCCTGGTAGGGCCCTGTCTGAGCTGGGCTCTAAGTTGGAGAAACCAGCCACACAAAGGTGGATTTCACTCCAGGCTAAGTGTTTTGTTGCTGAATCATTTGCATTCATTAAATGTAGTAAAGGGTGAGTGATATTTAAGGCAACCGGCGATGGGTTTGCTGGAGGCTGCTGTCTTCGAGACTTGTTAAGAATTCTTGGGGCCAGGGAGAGGATGGGCGCTGCTCATTCAAAACTTACTTAACTTCTGACTGCCTTGGGCAGAGGCCAGCTGCTAAAATATGAAAAATGTTTGCCCAGAAGCCCCCTGAGCCTGGCCAGACTGCCCCGGCCAAAGACAACACACACTTACAATTCATTAGTTAGCTTCCTGCGAGTTTGCTCGTGTCTCTTCCTCCCCTGGGACCTGGCTTAGTTGGGGGCACAAGCGGGGCCAGGAAGGCTCCTATAGATTTTCGGGAGAAGCCTGGCCTAAAGCAAGTGCTGTCCCCTACTGATGGACTAGAGGCTGTCTCTGAGGGTTTGCTCTGGTAAACCAGGCCACCATAAATATCCTTGTATCTATGCCCTTATGCTTATATACCTGAAGGGTAAATTCCCAGAAATGGAGCTGCTCTGTCAAAGGATTAGAACTATATCAAAGTTGGGTACAACATTCTGTATGTATGTTATTTTTCTGGGGAGGAAGTTTATAGCTCTCATCAAACTTCTGAATCACTGGCTGGGGAAAATCACACAGGTTAACATGTGAAAACTGGCAAACGTGATTCAAAAGTAAGGCATTGCTAGGGTGACTGAAGAATTTATCATCCAGCCTGGGGCCTTATCCATGATTATGCCCAGACAACCCTCAGAAGCCAGGGTTGTTCCAGGTAACTTGGGAGGATCGTAGCCCAGCGCCCCCCAGGATCTTTTCGCCTGATCTCTGGGATGTCCTCTCTTCCACACCGTGGCGCTCTGAATGACCTGCTCCGTTTTATTTTCCATTCTATCAGCTGTGTTCTTTTTGTTTCTCCCAAACAATATGCTGAGCTTGGTAGGATAGGTCCAGTTCCTGACCTTTGTTTTCCCAGATGCTCAGTGGTTGTTCAAGTTATTCTTGGATTCCCAAAACCAGAATCTGAGCCCTGGAAGCAGTGTTCCTAATCTGCAGGATGAAAGTGGTAATATCCACCTCATAGAGCCATGCGTGTTAAGTCGCTTCAGTCGTGTCCAGCTCTTTGCAACCCCATGGACCATAGCCCGTCAGGCTCCTCTGTCCATGGGTTTCTCAAGGCAAGAACATTGGAGTGGGTTGCCTTGCCCTCCTCCAGGGGATCTTCCCGATTCAGGGATTGAACCCATGTCTCTTCTGTCCCCTGCATTGCCAGGCGGATTCTTTACCACTAGCATCACCTGGGAAGCTATGACAAGGGGTTAATGAAGGAAAGTTTGTTCAGGGGCATTGCGATGTAGCCTTTATTCCTGGGAGGCAAGCTTCAGGGGCAGGCACGTTGACATATGTTGTCACTCTTTATTGGTGTATACTTTATTGATGTATTGAGTACTGCCAGCTGTCTAGATTTGTTTTTTTTCCCCATTTCTCCAATTATTACCATCCCCTTAATTGCCCTTGTATCTGTTCCCTCCCCTTATATCTCATTGTCCATGACTTCGTTATTAAGGTCTTGCCATTCCTTCCTTGGAATACTGCTGGAAAAGTGAATTTTTGATGGCAGGATCTTTTTTTTTTTCCTCCTCAAAAATATCAAAAAGACATGCACTTTATGAACCCTGAGATGGAAACATCCGATGAGACGTACCAGACTGAGATAAAAAGGAAGCTGAATGAGAAGAGTGAAGAAGTAAAAAGAAGACTGGCTGAGATAATGAAGGAGTGTGAGGAGACAAAACATGCAATAGCATATACACAACCATGTGTGACGTAGAGAGCAAGGAGGAAGCTGCTAAACAGCACAGGGAGCTCAGCTCAGCGCTCTGTGATGACCTACAGCGGTGGGATGGGGTTGGGGGGAGGCTCATGAGGGAGGGAATATATGTGTGCATACAACTGATTCGCATTGTTGTACAGGAGAAACTAACACAACATTGTAAGGCAGTTATATTCCAGTAATTAAAAAATGAATTAAAAAAAAAACCCTCAGGTCACTGGAAAAAAAAAATGCAATGGCAGAATACGGTTTCCAGTATACCCTTTAAGGAGCTGAATCAGCAGTAGTTAATCTAATCAATAGCATGCAGTTGAGATGCTCTCAGAATCAGAGGAAAATGGACAGTGAGATGAAAATGATGAAAAAAAGGTGATAATTAGGTAAATAGATTCAAGATTTTAAAAAGTAATAAAGGATAAACGTGCTACTCAGTTGCGTCTGACTCTTTGTGACCCCATGGACTATAGCCCACCAGGCTCCTCTGTCCATGGGATTTCCCAGGCAAGAGTATCAGAGTGGGTTGCGATTTCCTTCTCCGGGGATCTTCCTGACCCAGGGGTCAAACCTGTGTCTCCTGCATTGACATGTGGATTCTTTACCACGGAGTCACCTGGGAAGCCCAAAACAAAGGAGACACAAGTAAAATTAAAAAGCATATCCTAAGAGGTAGATAAAACACAATACATACAACAAAGGAAGAATTCTAGTATTAAAACACAAACCAGACTGAAGCAAAGACAAATATATCAGTTAGTAAGATAAATTTCAGTGAAATATATCTCCCACAGAGATAAGACAAGATTGAGTTAGGAAGGTTTCATGTTCTTTACATGAGACAAACCTAAAACGTGGACAGAGTTCATTTTATTCTAACTTGAGGCCAGTAGCTTAATTTACTTCATTTATTACTTAGGAAATAATTTAAGGCTATTCTGAGTACAGCTTTGAAATGAATAAATTTGAAATGAAAAAAATGTAGAATTGGTAAATTCCATCGCTTTAGAAAAAAGCAAAGAAACAAAACTTAGGCAAATCCAGTCAAGAAAAGGAAAGAAAAGGTCAATAAGCAAAGCAAG
This sequence comes from Bubalus kerabau, assembly GCF_029407905.1. Classification (NCBI taxonomy): domain Eukaryota; kingdom Metazoa; phylum Chordata; class Mammalia; order Artiodactyla; family Bovidae; genus Bubalus; species Bubalus kerabau. Next base: position 35,361,237 of record NC_073626.1, on the reverse strand, counting down.
AAAAGAAAAAGAAGTCTTAACCTCATCCTTAGCCTCAAACAGTTTCTTGAGTACATACCAGGTACTTGGCAGATTTTGGAGACTTAGAGCAGGTAATGAGATGGAGCTTACTACTCAGTGGGGAGGACTCACTAAAACGTGTACTAATAATTCCAGTTGGAATAATTGCCATGGAAAAGATTTTTTTTAAGTTGTCAAGGGTTACCATGTTCAGTGCTATGCTGAGAAATCGATGCTGGGAAAATAAAAGTTATTGAAATGTATTCAAGAGCCATTAGGATGATTGACTAGATAGTAACTATTAAAAACAACTGACACCACTATTTATAAAATAGATAACTAATAAGGACCTAGTGTATATGGGGAACTCATACTCTGTAATGGCCTATATGGAAAAGAATCTAAAAAAAGAGCGGATATATGTGTAAGTGGTTCACTTTGCTGTATCGCAGAAACTAACAACATTGTAAATCAATTATACTCCAATAAGAATTTTTAAAAATAATTGAAAGATAGAAAACAAAAATCTCCCACCAAGCTGTTGTATCAGACAGCCTTGAGGGGAAATTTCAAAAGACACAGAGGAAAATAGAGCCTTGTAGTGCTTTGTCGGCTGTCACAGAGCCAAGGAACAGATGGACAGCCATGCCATGCATGTCACAAAGTTGCTATGACCTTGCGCCTAAATGCTGGCTGACGGCACAGAAGAGGAAAATGCACTACTTAGAAATATTGGTGCGAAAGTCTAAGAAAAATACTGGCAAATTAAGTCTAATACTATTTTTAAAATAATGTGTCATAAACAATTAGGATTTACTCCCAAAATTCATGGATAGTTTAATCTCATGTAATTCATCAAAATAAGAAGTCAAGACTCACACACTTATTTCCATCTTTGGCTGTATGGAGAGCTAGATGCAAAAATAACATTAGATATAAATTAACATCTGTTCTTGTTTTTTAAAATTTCAAGCCAGAGATAGCATATGTAAAAATGAAATTATAATGCTGTTCTCTTTTAAAGTCACTAAGTTAAAATAGTAAGGTCTCTACCATTTAACATCATTCTGGAAACTGTAGCTGAAATAATACTGTAAGAAAACAGAAGTTGGACTTCTCTGGTGGTCCAGTGGTTAAGAATCCACCTGCCAACGCAGGGGACATAGGTTCGATCCCTGCTCAGGGAAGATTCCACATGCCGGGGTAACTACTGAGCCGGTATGTCTTAGAGCCCATGCCCTGCAATAAGAGAAGCCACCACAATGAGAAGCCCATGCACCCCCAACTAGGGTGTAGCCCCTGCTCACCATAACTAGAGAAGCCCTTGTGCAGTAAGGAAGACCCGATGTAGCCATAAATAAATAAAACAGAAGTCAAAATAAAGTTAATGTCTTTTGCTGATGGTGCCAGTTTCTTATATGTGAAACCCAATTATCAACTGAAAGCCATTAGAATAGTAAGAGAGTTATTTGGCAAAACTACACAAAACTCAGAAGTTTCACTGCTTATCAGCAAGTAACCTTTTACAAAATACAATGGAAACATTTACCCCATTCACAAAATCAGCAACAAGAAAAACCCTAAGAGACTCAGGCATACGGACTTCCCTGGCGGTCCCGTGGTTAGGACTCTGTGCTTCTGCTGCAGGGGGGGCACGGGTTTCATCCTTGGTGAGGGACCCAAGATCCTACAAGCTGTGAGGCTTTTTCAAGAAGAAAAAATAAATAGGCCTAAAGCAATAGAATGGAAACTGTATGTTGAAGGAGTCAGTAAATATCACCGTTCTCTCCTCTGAATTGGAAACCAGTGGATGCAGGGAGGAAGGAAAGACAGAGGAACTGGAGAGAAGGAAGTCCATGCATCACCTTTATCACAGATAAAGGTGAGCTTGAGGAACAAGGTTTTAATCTGAAGAGGATTGTCTGGTTCATCCCCGAATTAGAGGGTGTGTGTGTGTGTGTGTGTGTGTAGGCTACGTGTATAAAATGTGTCCGGTCTGCAGGGGGTCTATTCCCCAACCCCCACCCTAAGGGGATGGGGGAGAGAGGATCTCAGCCAAACATGCTGAGACATCACCCCTCCCTGGGACCTGTGAGAGAAGGTGGGATGAGGCTGCGGTGGTACCCCCCCACTGAAATGGGGAGGGGTCATTCCTCCTCAAAACTCCCTTTGCTCTCTGAACTCACCCGGGTTTAACTGTTGAAGCCCCTGGTCACCCGGGGGTGTGGGTGCCTGGAATGTGACTCTTCCTGAGGGAAAGGCACGGCTGTCAGGTCTTCCCGCTTCTACCTTCACTAGCCACGCTGCTGCTTCAGGGATGCTCCCAGGACACCTGGAGAACACAGTGGGTTTCCCCCAAAGGCTCTCAAATGAATTAAAACAGGACAGTAGTTAAATGAATTCCAAGGCAGCCTCTGCATCCAAGAAAGTTCACTTGCTATCTATTTTCCAGCCCAAATCATGCACAAACACATCTCCTTCTGAAAAGTTAAAGAACAAGAACCTTCATGGCTCTGTTCACTGTTGTACTCTCTAACACTTGGAACAATGTCTGGCACTTAGTAGGTACTCAATAACTTAATGACCATTCTCAGAGGGGGAAAGTGTGACAGGTAATGCAGAAAAGGCCTTATATTAATGATTTTATTGATTACAAATTAATAAGAAAAAGATAGCAATAAAAATAAACAAGGAAAAAGGTAGACAAGGAAGTACAGTAGAAAATTCGGCTAAAACCAGTAAACAAGATTGTTTTATGTTGTTAAGGACAGACTAAATGTCTTAAGTGACTTGCAAAATAAAGCAAGGTATTATTTTAGTACTCTCAAATTGGCAAAGAATAAAGTATCAGTGTTGGTAAGGAAAATAGATGGGCACAACCTTTTTTAAAGAGCAGTTTGTCATTTATCAAAAACCTGAAATTGTATTCTCTGTGGTCCAGGGGCAGTTCTGTTTCTAGAAACATTCTCATTACCAAGCTGCACAGGTGCCTGTGCAGGGAGGTTCGGTGGGGGCGTTGTTTATAATGGCAAAAATTTATAACTATCTGAATGTCCACAATTAGATTAGGGTGTTAGACAAACAGATGATGGGCCACTGGTTGAATAATAATACACATGGTTGAAATGAATGGACTAGAACCATGTGAACAGACATGAAAAGATACCTGTGGTTAATTGTAGAGCAAAAAACAGTTAGCAGAATAGCAGGTGTTGTGGGTTGAATGGTGTCTCCTAAAAGGATATGTTCAAGTCCTAACCCCTGGCCCCTGTGATCGTGGTCTTATTTGGAAATAGGGTCTTTGCAGATGTGCTTAAGTTAAGAGATGTCATTCAGGTGGGCTCTAATCCTACGCGACTGGTGACATTCTTGCAAGAAGGGAGGTGCTGCAGGCATGCACAGAGGGCAGATGGCTACCTAATGGTGGAGGCAGGAAGTGGAGTGGTGCGGCTCCACGCCCGGGCTTCCCTGGTGGCTCAGCGGGTTTAAAAATCTGCCTGCCATGCTGGAGACATAGGTTCGATCCCTGGGTTGGGAAGATCCCTGGGAGGAGGAAATGACAACTCACTCCAGTATTCTTGCCTGAAAAATCCCATGGACAGAGGTGCCTGGCGAGATATAGTCCACGGGGTCGCAGAGAGTTGGACATGACTGAGTGAGCGGAGAGAGATCGCTAAGCCAAGCAATTCCAAGGATTGCCTGCACCCACCAGAAGCTGCGAGAGAGGCCTGGAACAGACTCTTGAAGAACCTCCAGAAGGAACCAAGCTTGCCAACACCTTGATTTCACACTTCTGGCCTCCAGAACTGAGGGAGCATAAGCTTCCATTGTTTTCAGCCACCCAGCTGTGGTAATTTGTTATAGCAGTCCTGGGAAGCTAACAGAACAGGTATGGCATTATCCCGAAATGCCTCCTGTGACCGTGCCTGCTGCTCTGTCCGTGACAAAGAGCTGCTTCAGTCCATTTTCTACCCTAACAACCACCTCCTCGGAAACAGGGAGGGACTCACTGTTGGTGATTTTTTTTTTGTTTTTTTTTTCTATCCGGGGACAGCCTGAGCCAGATAAATTTGTATTTCATCTCCTTTGTCTGCTCTACCCCTCACAAACCAGTGTCCTAGCGGCCTTTAGTTATGCCCCTCTGACCCCGTCATCCCTTAAACTCTGAGCATCCTCAGTGCCTCAAGTTCATGCTTTGTCTTTGTGCCTCTGTCTTTTTCTATTTGCCAAGCCCCCTTCCTTCTTAAAACCTTGTTGTTATTGTACAGAGCCATGTGGGATCTTGGTTCCCTGACCAGGGACTGAACCTTCGGCCCCTGGGGTGGAAGCTCAGAGTCTTAACCACTGGACCACCAGGGAAATCCCTTAAAATCTTGTTTTGAGGAGCCTTCTTCTGAGATGCTCCTCTGCATCCCCCTTTTACCCTCACTCTGGGTTAAAAGCTTGCCTTGTGCACCCACCTATCACACTGTGTAGTACCATGGTTAAGCCTAGTGGTTAGGATAGGTTTTTCCTTTGAGCCAGGCAACGAGAGATTTGAATCTTGTGTGTGTCATCGACTTGCTGTGTGACCTTAAGCAAGTGACTTTACCTTGCTGTGCCTTGGTTTCCTCATCTGCAGAATGGGGATCATAGTGCCTCCCTCGCTGGGTGGTCGTGAGCATTCACACTGGTTAAAGCTCTTGGAACAGTGCCTGGCACATTGCAAGCGGTCAGTGAGGCCTTGCTGTTATCGTAATTATACGTTTACTTGTCTGACTCCCCCACTAAGCAGAGATATTTAAAGGCAGTAATTGTGTTTTTCTCTCTCTGTCCCCAGTGTTTTGCAGAGTACTTGGCACATGATAGGTGCTAAATAAGTGTTTGTTGAATTAATAATGGTAATTAATGTAATTGCCAGCCAGGATCCCAGGTTGGGCTTTGACCTCCACTCTGCTGGTTCCACATTATGCAGGGGCTAGTGAACCCTCCTCAGATCAGTGGGTGTTTCCTGAGCATCTCCAGTGGGCAAGGCAATTACAGTGGAGGTGGTGGAAGAGGGGCCGATTAGCTCCTGACCTCAGGGAGCTGACAATCTAGTGGGGAAAGCAGTTGAAGCTTATGAAATGTTAACAGCTTTAGGTCTTAATAACCGTTTGTGGGGGCAACAGAAGAATGTGGATTCAGAGTTCACTGTTTCAGTCCTTGTTTTCCAAATTCCTTTTAGAGTTTCTTTTTAATAGTGAAATGTAGACGTGGAGGCTTCATCAGGTTTAGATTTGATTTTTTTTTTCTTTCAGGAATCCTTTCCTCAGTAGGCACATAACATTTGGTTGTCTCTCTGGATAATTAGCAGCTATCAGTAATCATTGCCGGAGAAGGCAATGGCACCCCACTCCAGTACTCTTGCCTGGAAAATCCCATGGATGGAGGAGCCTGGTAGGCTGTAGTCCATGGGGACGCTAAGAGTTGGACACGACTGAGCGACTTCCCTTTCACTTTTCTCTTTCATGCATTGGAGAAGGAAATGGCAACCCACTCCAGTGTTCTTGCCTGGAGAATCCCAGGGACGGGGGAGCCTGGTGGGCTGCCGTCTATGGGGTCGCACAGAGTCGGACACAACTGAAGCAACTTAGCAGCAGCAGCAGCAGCAGCAGTAATCATTGCTAGATCCATTATTTCATTGGGGGGGGGAGGCTGTAAAATGGTGATATTCTATTTATCAGTTGGAGACTTCTTTGAAGATCAGTTAGTTGCCCCTCATTAACTGTTTGGTTACCGTGAGATATAGCTGTTCAAGAAAGGGAAAGTAAATGCTTGACCGGTTTTTAAAATAACAAGTTGATTTTCTAGCATCCTTCAAAGGTGTCATTTTGGGCTCTTTAGAAAAAAATTTTTTTTAATTTTATGATTTGGCATTACTGGGGTCTTTAAAACTTTTTATTGGAGTATAGTTGATTTACAGTGTTGTGTTAGTTTCAGAAGTACAGCAAAGTGAGTCAGTTACACATATATCCCCTCTTTTTAAGATTCTTTTCCTGTATAGGTCATTTCAGAGTATTGAGTAGATTTCCCTGTGCTATACAGGAAGTTCTTATTAATTATCTATTTTATATATAGTAGTGTTTATATGTCAGTCACAATTTCCCAGTTTATCTCTCCCCTTGGGCTCTTTTTTTTTTTGACATCATTATGAATTCATAGATTTTAAACTCATCCAATGTGTTAAGGGACTTCCCTGGTGACTCAGAGAGTAAAGAATCTGCCTGCAATGCAGGAGACTCAGGTTCAATCCCTGGGTCTGGAAGATCCCCTGGAGAAGGGAATGGCAACCCACTCTATCATTCTTGCCTGGAGAATTTCATGGACAGAGGAACCTGGCAGGCTATAGTCCATAAGATCCCCAAAACTCAGACATGACTGACTAACACACACATCACCCATAATGTGTTAAGGCCATGTGGTTTTTAACCCTTATGGATGCTTAAATGGCCCTTCTTTGCCTCACAGGAACCTCTTCAAGCTGGCCCTGAGCCTTCTGATGCAACCTTGCTTTGTCTTTGCTCATTCCTTGTGTAATAAGATGCTCCAAGTTCATCCTGCACATTTCCTGCCCAGACCTGGAATCAGAACTTCCCTAAGGAGGAAGGGCATGAACTTTTTAGTGTATCGGTACAATAGTAGCAAACCACTTTCCAGAAGGACAATATAATTTACATCCTCCGGAATTCACTGGTGGCCCAGTGGCTAAGATTCCACGCTCCCAGTGCAGAGAGCTTGGGTTCAATCCCTGATCAGGGAACTAGATCCTGCAGTGAAGAGTTTGCATGCCGCAACTAAGACCTGATGCAGCCAAATAAACAAATAATAACTTACACTCCCACCAGCAAAGCACAAGGACGTTTCTCCATCTACTCCACCAGTGTTAAGTGTTATTTTAAAAACTTGGCATTCATTTGATAAGGCAGTGTGATTCACTTCAGTTCAGTTCAGTTGCTCAATTGTGTCCGACTATTTGTGGCCCCATGAATCGCAGCACGCCAGGCCTCCCTCTCCATCACCAACTCCCGGAGTTCACTCAAACTCATGTCCATCAAGCCGGTGATGCCATCCAGCCATCTCATCCTCTGTCATCCCCTTCTCCTCCTGCCCCCAATCCCTCCCAGCATCAGGGTCTTTTCCAATGAGTCAACTCTTTGCATGAGGTGGCCAAAGTATTGGCGTTTCAGCTTTAGCATCAGTCCTTCCAATGAACACCCAGGACTGATCTCCTTTAGGATGGACTGGTTGCACCTCCTTGCAGTCCAAGGGACTCTCAAGAGTCTTCTCCAACACCACAGTTCAAAAGCATCAATTCTTCGGCACTCAGCTTTCTTCACAGTCCAACTCTCACATCCATACATGACCTCTGGAAAAACCATAGCCTTGACTAGACGGACCTTTGTTGGCAAAGTCATGTCTCTGCTTTTGAATATGCTATCTAGGTTGGTCATAACTTTCCTTCCAAGGAGTAAGTGTCTTTTAATTTCATGGCTGCAGTCAGCATCTGCAGTGATTTTGGAACCCCAAAAAATAGTCTGACACTGTTTCTGCTGTTTCCCCATCTATTTCCCATGAAGTGATGGGACCAGATGCCATGATCTTAGTTTTCTGAATGTTGAGCTTTAAGCCCACTTTTTCACTCTCCTCTTTCACTTTCATCAAGAGGCTTTTGAGTTCCTCTTCACTTTCTGCCATAAGGGTGGTGTCATCTGCATATCTGAGGTTATTGATATTTCTCCCGGCAATCTTGATTCCAGCTTGTGCTTCTTCCAGTCCAGCATTTCTCATGATGTACTCTGCATATAAGTTAAATAAGCAGGGTGACAATATACAGCCTTGACGTACTCCTTTTCCTATTTGGAACCAGTCTGTTGTTCCATGTTCCGTTCTAACTGTTGCTTCCTGACCTGCATATAGGTTTCTCAAGAGGCAGATCAGGTGGTCTGGTATTCCTACCTCTTTCAGAATTTTCCACAGTTTCTTGTGATCCATACAGTCAAAGGCTTTGGCATAGTCAATAAAGCAGAAATAGATGTTTTTCTGGAACTCGCTTGCTTTTTCGATGATCCAGCGGATGTTGGCAATTTGATCTCTGGTTCCTCTGCCTTTTCTAAAACCAGCTTGAACATCTGGAAGTTCACGGTTCACGTACTGCTGAAGCGTGGCTTGGAGAATTTTGAGCATTACTAGCAGTATGATCAGCATTTCTTATTTGCATTTATGTTTCTAATTTGCATTCATTAGGTTATTGGTGCATTGGAACGTCTTATATTTATTAATCATTTATATCTGTTTTGAGAAAACATGCTATTTTGACCACGTCACTATTAGAATTTTAGTGGTGGTTGCGATTGATTTGTAACTGTGCATCAAGGCCAGCAACCCCTCTTCTGTCCATTGCTAGAAACCGTTTTCCTAATTGGTCGTTTGCCATTGAGAGTTGTTTACAACCTCTATTTTATGGAGTCAGATATTTTCCTTCATAAAGCAAAGAATTTTCCAGTCCCCCCTCACTGGGGCCTAATGGGATCAGAAAGCTGAACCCTAAGAGTTTACCTCCAGGCATTCATTCATTGGCGTCTAAACATTCGCTGTGCTATCCTCACCTAACTACAGTCGAGCCCCTTGAGGCCAGAGGCCTGCCTCGTTCCAGCACAGTCTGGATCCGTTTTCACTGAGACAGACTTGTTCTGACTGTCCTCCTGTGAAGGTGGGAAGTGACTGAAATGCTGAGCAGCTGCTAATCTGAGCACTGCCTGGAGGTTCCCGGGGCAGCCGGCCCTAGAGTGGTCCCAGCAATCGACTGCTGCCCGCCCCGTGGAGCCCCGCTGGAGTGGCCGGCTCCGTCGGGCAGCTGTGGGACAAAGCTTCAGACCACAGGGTCTGTTCAGAAACCTCTTACCCAGATGGCAGAGACTGAGTGGGTAGCACTTAGCAGCTCCATATGGTCTGCATGAGAAAGATGCCAACCGAGGCCTTCCCTGGGTAAGAGGTGGTTGTCATGGAACACAGTCCCTCAAAGATCTTGAACATAATAATCGCAAGCAATAATGGCTAAGAGCCCAAACTCACATGATACTTAAGTTAATATGTGCCAGGCACTGTTCCAAACACGCTACATTGGTTAACATGTGAATTTACTTTTCGCAAGCCTAGGAGGTAGATACTGTTATTAGCACCATTTTATAGCTGCAGAAATGGAGACACCGAGAGGATAAACAGCTTGCCCAAGGTCATACACTCGGTAAGTGGGGGAGGAGAACTGAAGTCAGACAGTCTGACTCCAGACTCTGAGCTCTTGTCGTATCTCCATCCTGCCGGTACCCGGTGGGCCAGGGGTCTTAAAGTCATGCAGCGCTTCAGACTTCCCAGAGGGCATTTCGTCCCTGCAGGATAAGGAGCAGCTGGCTTTACAGATGGGGAAACTGAGGCCTGAAGAACAGAGTGACTTGCTCAGCGCTGCCTATGCAAGTCAGATGCAGGTCTTCTGTAGGTTCACTTATTTGGCATCCAAGTCAAACTTCTTGAACCTCCTAGGAACAGAATTGCCCTTAGACAGGTATTGTACAAACAGCGGTTGCCTTTTCCCTTTGGGAGGGCCCACATCTCTGGGTCTGGTGAACAGGGGAGTCTTACTCAGGACTTTCCTGGGCTCTTGAGGACCACGGTGGGTGCTGCTCTTGAGGTCTCATGGTCTGAGCCTGGGCTGGCCATTTCTGGAAGTTGAGTTCTTTGCCTTTGCGTGAGGAGCAGCCAGCTGAGTTCCCAGAGGAGCAGGACTGCTGGGTCAGGAGTTCTGGAAAAGTCGGGTGGGAAGTGCCCCACTGTCTTCTTGTTCCTGGCCTAATGGCTCGGACCCTTTTTAGATGTCAGGAAGTGTAACAGTATGGTACATTTATCTTGATGAATAATGGAAGAGCCCAGGGAAGGTACTGTACTTTTCCTGGTGAATTATTTACCAGGAGCCTCTAATTTGAGGCTCTCCATTTTAAGTGGTCTGGATCGGGAGTATCTAGAGCCCCACTCCCCCATCCCTCCCAAATACAGGTTGGCTGTAACCTTCCATATCTAGTGTTACACTGGGCAGCCCTGTGACCTGTCGCCAGAGACTCTGAGTGTGGAGTCCCTGTGGCTTCTGGGTTGGCTGGCAGGTGGGGCTGGGGAAGACGTCCCTACTAGAGATGCCCTGTGAGGGGTTTTCCTTGGCCGGAGGAGGCTGGGGTCAGTGGGGCTGGAGGCTGCTCTGCAGGCGTGGAGAATCCTTTGTGTGCATACATGCATGCTCCGTGTCTCTCTTTCTTGTCTCTCTCTCTGGGTCTCTAGGACTGTGTTATTGTCTCTGTCTCTCAGTTTGTCTCTGTCCATGTCTCTGCCTGTTGATCTGGGTCTCTCTGTGTCTCTCTCTTCCCCGCTGCCCTCCCTCCCCACTCTTTTCCTTCCTCTACCACCTCTCCCTTCCCCCCTTTCTCTGGCTCCCTCCAGCCCCCCTTTTTCTCTTCTTCCTGTCTTCCTCATTTCTCCATCAGTGTCTGCTTCTCTCCCTCTCTCTCTGCGTGACTGTAGAGGCCTGTGAGAGGCACCTCCTGGGATGGAGGGACAGCCAGTTCCAGACTTAAGTGAAGCCAGATCTTGGTGCCTTCCAGACCCTGACTTAAAGATCCACAGAGTAGGCATAAAATAAACTTTAGGTCTTTGTCATTTTTTTGGCTATCCAGTTATTGCATCAGCCACTCTTAGGGGCTTTTTTTCTTCTTCTTCTAGCTATTTGTGTGTACTTTATGTTTTATAACATCCCCGCCCCCGAAAGTCAGTTATCCCCAGGCTTTAAGCATCTGGTAATGAGTTGCAAGTTTTTGGTGCTTTTAAAAATAACTTACAAGGAATGGTTTCTATCCCTTATTCTTCAGATTCTATTTTCCTCATCTGTTGTTACTGATTTGGAGATTAAAATACATCTTCTGCCATCTTTAGCCAGAATGCTTTTTTGAAACAGCTGATTTTTCAAAAACGACTTTTTTTTTTTGGTTATTCTCATTAAAAAAAAAAAAAAGGCAAATCATCAGTGATGCAGTTAAGAAAGAAAAGAATAAAATTGGGTTTTACCTTAGTAGAGAGTTTAGATTTTAAGCCATAAAGTGAAGTTTATAAGGAGTCAAGGAAGTGTCTGATGCTTTGATTCTAATTAAGTAGCTGGCCTGCCTTCCCCTTCCCGCTCTGTCCCTTGATCTCCACCCTCCCCCAGCTGGGCAAGACTCAACTGAGTGATGCTGGAGCTGTGACCCCAGCTGCAGTAGTTGGTCCTCGCCATAAGATAGCTTTCCCCGCCGACATTTCCCCGGCCACATGTGGTAGCTGAGGGGTTGAGGGGAGAGCTTTGGATGGCCACAGCAGATCTGTCCGCAGAAGGCAGCAGGGGCCTCTGCGAAATCCCACCCCTACACCCTCCGCAGCAGCCTAGAGGCCCGGAGGGCACCCTCACCTCTTTTTTTTTTTTTTTTAAATTTGGAGATCTTTTATTTCGAATGTCTTTCCTTGACCAAAGATACATAAGGTTCATGAGAAGCATCTGCATTCACACTTGAATGTATATTACTGCTGCTGCTGCTGCTGCTGCTAAGTCGCTTCAGTCATGTCCGACTCTGTGCGATCCCATAGACGGCAGCCCACCAGGCTCCCCCATCCCTGGGATTCTCCAGGCAAGAACACTGGAGTGGGTTGCCATTTCCTTCTCCAATGCATGAAAGTGGAAAGTGAAAGTGAAGTCGCTCAGTCCTGCCCGACTCTTAGCGACCCCATGGACTGCAGCCCACCAGGCTCCTCTATCCATGGGATTTTCCAGGCAAGAGTACTGGAGTGGGGTGCCATTGCCTTCTCCACCCTCACCTCTTTTTAAAAATTTTCCAGAACTTAACTTTTTTTAACTTATTTTTATATCTGGCTGCGCTGGGCCTTCGTTGCTGCTCAAGGGCTTTTTCTCGTTGTGGCCATCAAGGGCTACTCTCTGGTTGCAGTGCTCGGCCTTCTCATTGTGGTACCTTCTCTCGTTGTGGAGCCCAGGCTCTAGGCACTCGGGCCTCAGTAGTTGCGGTTCTCAGACTCTAGAGCACAGGTTCAATAGTTGTGGCACACGGGCTTAATTGCTCCTTGTCATGTGGATCTTCCCAGACCAGAGATCGAACCCATGTCTTCTGCATTGGCAGGCGGATGTTTTTAACCACTGGACCACCAGGAAAGCCTGCACCGTTGCCTCTTGAAGCCAGTGGCTCTCCCAAGCCACCTCTGTTTTTCTGGGCTCTTCTCTTTGTGTTTCAGGTTGAGGCTTAAAGCCTGGAGCATCTCTTTTCCTGGGTGGGTTTCCAGAAGCAGCTGTTGGTCAGACAGGTGGAGAAGGAAAGAAAGGAAGGCTGGGGGAAGGGCACTCAGAGGACGGTGTCGGGCCGCCTTGGTCTCCAGCAACATGTGTTTGGCATCGCCGCGTGTCAGCGGCTGTGTGGCAAATGCAGCCCGTCGCCGCAGGCCCTGCGTGGCTCGTGCTTTCCACATCACACATAGCAGAGTGATTTCCTCACATTCCCCACTCTTGTCTGCTCCGGGAAGTGGTTTGCAGAGCACTTCTAAATATAAAAGTATGAGACTGCCTCCCTCTCTTATCCCTTTGAAACCAGCTGAAGGCCAACCTCTTTAGTCACATTTTGGGTTTGGGGGGAGGAGGATGGAGGGGAAGGGAGAAGCTGGGGGAGTGTGTGTGCCAGCATGCGTGTTTTCCTGGGCTCTGCTGGTCCCCAGATGCATGGGGGGAGCCGCACGGGGCTGGTTGCGGTGCTGGAGGGGCGCACGGAGAGGAGGGCGGAGGCTCATGGACTGACTTTCAAACTGTGGGCAGGTATGTTCAGCCACTTACTTGTTTTCAAATTTTTCATTTTCTTCTTTCTTCCCCGTACCCAACAGTATGTTATTCTCCTGGGAAAAAACAGCAGGATATAGGCAATGGCCACAGGGAAAGCACTTTAGAACATAGTGCTGAAGGGAATAAAATGAGAAGCAGAGTGAGAGATAATGCATTTATATAGGGTAAAAATAGCCACATGCAAAACAACAATCGCATCTGACCAGAGCACATACAAAGAGAGGATTTACATTAAACAGGACGGAGTGGTTGTTGGAGGTGGCCTTGGGTAAAAGGGAATAAAGTGAAAGAAATGAAGAGCCGGAGTGGCAACGTGGCAAGAGTGGCAACGTGGAAAGAACACAGGGTTGTCCCTGGTGGTCCAGTGGTTCAGACTTCACCTTCCAGCACACAAGGTGTGGTTGGGGAGCTAAGAGCCCATGTGTCTCCTGGCCAAAAAGCCGGAACATAAAACAATGGAGACGATAGTGTAATAAATTCAGTTGAGACTTAAAAAAAAATGGTCCACATCCAAAAAAAAAAGCACACAGATGTGGGAGTCAGATAGATCTAGGGGTGGTTCCCCCTTCACTGTCACTGGGATAGCCTTGACCCCAGTTTCCACCTCTGTGAAATGAGGCTGGTCCCGGTGGAGGGTTCTTTGGATGAGAAATAATGTGTCTGAAATAAGGGCTGACCAGAGCAGACAGAGTAGCTAAGGCCGTGCTGACCAATGGAACTTTTTGCAGAGACAGAAGTCTGACGTCTGCGCTGATCAGTACGGTGGCCGCTAGCCACATGCAGCTCCTGAGCACTTAGAATGTGACTGGTGTGGTGGAGGAAATGAATTTTCAGTTTCGTTTCATTTTAATTAAGTTACATTTTAATAGCTGCATGTGGCTAGTGGCTGCCATATTGGCTAGAACAGGTCAAAGGGATGTTTTTAACTTCTTCAAGAGGTAGGGATGGCAACCCATTCCAGTACTCTTGCCTGGAGAATCCCATGGACGGAGGAACCTGGTGGGCTGCAGTCCATGGGGTCGCTGGGAGTCGGACATGACTGAGCGACTTCACTTTCACTTTTCACTTTCATGCATTGGAGAAGGAAATGGCAACCCACTCCAGTGTTCTTGCCTGGAGAATCCCAGGGACGGGGGAGCCTGGTGGGCTGCCGTCTATGGGGTTGCTTGGAGTCGGGCACGACTGAAGTGACTTAGCAGCAAGAGGTAGGGAGGGGACTTCCCTGGTGGTCCAGTGGCTAAGACCGCAAGCTCCTAATGCAGGGGGGCCCAGGTTGATTCCTGGTCGGGGAACTAGATCCCACATGCCATAACTAAGACGTGGCACAGCCAAATTAAATAAATATTAAAAAAAAAAAAAAAAACAGAGAACCAGGGAGGATTTTCCCTCATTAGTGGAGTTGAGATCACTCCACCTAAAGCACGAGGACTTGGGTTCTCCCCTAATGGGGAGTTTGGGGTGTGTGCTCACTTAGAGAGGGGTAAAAAGAGCTCAGAAAATGGAATCTCCCAGCATTTTCCAAACCTGTCTTGAAAATAAATAGATGAAGTCAGGTCCAGCTAGTCCCATAGTGGTGGTTCCCAGGCTGTCCTCTGCTTCGACAGGAAAGGCTCTGGGAAGCTCACGCCCAGGCCCACCCTGGCGCTGTTCTCACTGTGGTGTCCCTGGGCCCCTCCCCACTACACCTGGGAGGTAGACCTGCTTGGGGCCTGGGTCTGAACCCCACCCCCACCCCAATGAATGGCTGTCAAGCCTGCATTGAGTCCTTTTCCATCTTCCCTGGAGGATGAGCACTGGACCGTTTGTCCCCTTCGGGGCCCCCGAGCACACCGGCTGAGCATCCCTGAGGTCTTCCTGCCTCCTTTCCCAGGCTCTTGGTCCAGCAGCCCCCTTGCCTGCCTGCAGTGTCTGTCATTTCCACAGTCCCCTCTCTGGTGTCTTCAGGAGACGGCTGGCTGCAATCTCTCCCTCTCCTTGGGGCTGAGGATGAACATGGAGGGTGCAGAGGACCCCTGGTTCCCCCTGGCGGTTCTGTCCGCCTCTCAAGCCCCCATTGCTCACCAGGCATTTGGACTCCCCAGGGATCACCTTGCCCAAGGGAGTTTAATCCAGAGTCCATAGTTCCCTAGAACCTCTGGGATTTCTTACTTCTCTGAGAAATATGCAGCCTTTTGTGGGTCTGTACCTAATACAGGTTTCATTTGAATATCCTTGGGGTCAGAAAAGAATCACAAAAACTGGGTGAGGAAACTGAGGCCCAGAAAGGATAATTAACTTGGCCAGGATTGGATCACGGTAGATGCAGAACAAGATTTCAGGTCAGGTAACTTTTTTTTTAGTTTATTTTTATTTATTATAAAAATTTTAATTTTTATTTATTTATTAGTCTGCTTTGGGATCTTTGGTTGTCCCCCGTGAGCGTTTAGCTGTGGCACGTGGGATCTAGTTCCCTGACTAGGGATTGAATCCGGGTGCTCTGTATTGGAAACACAGAGTCTTAGCCACTGGACCACCAGGGAAGTCCCCAGATAGAGTCTTAGGTGCCTTCGTCTCCCCATAAATGCGTGTATGGTATTTGCTGTGTGGCCCAGGCCCTCTGGAGGGGCACAGGGTACCGTATTGGGCACGGATGTCTACCCCCCACTCCGCAAGCTTGCAGTCTAGCTTGGGAAATACAGCTCTCGGTCACAGCACAGGCCGGTGTCTCAGGGGTATCACAGGCAGTGAGCTCTCAGTGCAAGGGCACGGCCGAGGCAGAGGCCGGGTCTCCTGGGGAGGCAGATTGCAAGCCGAGCCGCGGGAATGGCAGCAGCTTGTTCGCAGTGATGCTGGTCCCCGGTTTGCAGCTCCCAGCTGCCTCTGACCGCACACCTGCCATTTATAGCATCACTCTTAATCCTCCCGGGGCCGGCCCTACATGTGGTGCGTGGGCTTTGGGGGCTGGCTGTGCAGCTGGAAGCCGGGGAGGGGGCAGGAAGGGGACTCTGGCCAGCCAGCCCTTTGTTCCTGTGACTGCCTCTCTCGGGCTCAGCGAATCCAGGGCTAGGTCTTGGAGACTGTCCAGTCACATCCTCGCAGTTCTTTAATATTTACAGGTAATAGAACTATCTGGTATGGGGGTGGCCACTGGCCAGGGTCACTCTGCTTGTTAGGGGTTGTATTGAGACTAGAACCCAGGTCTCTCCACCCTATGTTCCTTCTGCCTGATCACAGTGTATCACTCTGGCTGGGTTTTTAATTCATTGCTGCCTCCTTGGAGACATCATAGCTGTTAAGAGTTCCTAAGGGTGAGAGATATGTCCTAGATATGGTCCCCTCAGCCCCAGCAGAAGAGGAGTTTGGTGCCACGGTTGTATGGTGTGGCTGCCGGCTGGGGGATTGCTGCTGCTTTTTCCTTTTTAAGATAAATTTAGCCACACCAGACCTTAGTTTTGATATGTGGGATCTGATTCCCTGACCAAGGATCAAATCAGGGGCCCCTGCACTGGCAGTCTAGAGTCTTAGTCCCTGAACCACCAGGGAAGTCCCTGGGAAGCTTCTCAAACCACATCTCCCAACTGCTGTATCTGCCCCTCTCGGTTCAGAGGCACGTGATACTGGACACGAAGACCTACTTGTGCTGTTAGAGATTCATCTTTCCGCCTCAGGGCCTCAGAGGAACAGGCGGGGAGGACTGAGGTGTGGTTTTCATCTAAGGTAGAAGTGCTGGCCTTCTGGGTTGTTTCTACCCTAATCCCTGGTGATGTTGTTCCGTTTCTCTAATCCGGATGTGGGAGCCTCTCCAGATATTTACAGTTAAATCCCAGGACAGGAAAACTCAGCTGGGTCCCTGGCTCTGCTCCCTCCCGTGTGGTTCTGAGCAAGGGCTGTGATGGCCTGTGGAGGGCTGTGGGGCTGCTGGCGAACCTCCGGCCTTTTGTAGATGCTGGGGAGACGGGATGGGGCTGGAGCCCTGTGCTCTGCCTCTGGGTCTTGGAGTCAGCCAAGGTGGATCCTCAGTGACACTCTGAACCCTGAGGTTCTAGGGCGTGTCCTCAAACGGGGTTGCTGGTGCTAAAACCACGTGTGGGTATTGGTGGTGGTGGACGGGGGCACTCCAGACCCCACAGATTCACAAACCCCACTGCGGTGTGTGTGTGTGTGTTCCTGCCAGCCCCGGGGGAACTGGGAAGATGAGTGGGACTGCTGCAAATAACTTTTTCCTGCAGAGACTGTTCGTAAACCCCCTCCGTGCCCCGCCCCCTACAATGACCCACGCCTATGAGCCATGGGCCCTGGGAGTAGCCTGGAGCAGCTGAAAGTGCATCAGTGAGACCCCTCAAATCCAAGGTGCATTGGCCCCTTGGGAAGGAGGAGTGGGGTAGAGACCTTGGTACCCTGGGGCCTCTCCCTTGGTGCCATTAGGGTTTCTGGATGGAGGGGACCTGTGAGCAGGGCGTCCTCCTGTGGGTGAGGGGGCCTGGGGGCTGCTCTCTTTCCCGGCACGGAGCCCTTGTGCCCCTTGGGCTGGGGGCTGCCTCTCCTGGCCGGTGTCCTGATGCTGTCGCCCCAGGCAGGGCACAGGAAGTTGGCAGACATCTCCCTTGGGTCCATAGGGCACAATATGAGCTTCCTTGGTTAGGGCTCTCTAGGTCCCCCCCAGGAGGATGTCCCACAGGGATGTGGGGCCTGGAGCCAGGGACTGAGTCTTAGGTGTGGAGGGGTCAGCCTTGTGTGTGGGAGAGGTCACAGTCATGATCACACGCACCCCCGTGTGAGATGCCTGGGCTGGGGCCAGCCAGGGTCATGTTGGTGCCTCTGCCTGGCCCCAGACAGCTGTGTGAAGGATGGCACTTCTTACTAGGAGGGAGAGAAGGTAGATGGAATCCCCTGGTGTCAGGTTTGGTGGGTTCTAGGGTTTCCCTAGTGGCTCAGACAGTAAAGAATCTTCCTGCAATGCAGAAGACCCAGGTTGGATCCCTGGGTCAGGAAGATCCCCTGGGGGAGGGCACGGCAACCCACTCCAGTGTTCTTGCCTAGAGAATCCCATGGAGAGAGGAGCCTGGCGCGCTGCAGTCCTTAGGGTCGCACAGAGTCGGACACGACTGAAGCGACTGAGCACGCACGCACTCACAGGACCTCTAGAGCCTGGGGATGTCTTTTTGAGACCAGGAGGACTAGCCCCTGGGAGATGGGTCGTTGAGTGGCCCAGATGGATCCTTGGACCGGAGTAGCTGAAATTACTTCAGAGCAGAAAAACTTCCTGCTGCTCTCTGCTCTCCATAAAATCATGTTTACACATATGTGTGCGCACTCATGCACACATATACACACATGGATTGACTGGGCCTGGGGCCCAGAGAGCAGCGAGGAGGGCAGGCACCAAACCAGACGCTTGCTGGGGTGTGGGGAGCCGGAGTTGGGCCACTGCCCACCCAGCCCTTTCTCGAGGGGCTGGGGCCAGGGCCCAGGCAGAGTGAGTGTCTGCATATAGATGGCTGTTGGGGAGCCAAGGAAATGGCTTGGAAAATGTCCTTATTGGGTATTTGCAGCTCCAGCTTCGTTGGGGTCGTGCCTGGTGTGGGCAGATGGCTCTGTCTGCCGGCTTTGGTGGTGGGGGGTGTTCTTGAGCCCGCCCTGTGCCCTCCGGGTGCTCTGGGCCATGCTGTGGGCTTTTCATTTATGAACCCACTTAGTCTCATGCAGCCCGAGTGGTAGGAGTGGGGTTCTTATTTCATAGCAAGGGAGAAGGTCCAGAGAGGCAGTGGAGGTGGCGTTGCTAGGGAGTTGAAGCTGCTCTGCTGAGCGGTCGCCTCAAGGGTCACGTGGGCCAGATATTTCCCTTCTACACCCAGAGTCTGGGTGTAGAAGGTGGGGTGCACGGAGGGCCAGGCTGTGAAAGGGGGGCAGCTTTGGGAGGCCCAGGACTGGTGTGCTTCCCTCACGGACTTTCTCCAGACCACAGCGCTGGGGCATCCTAAAGTCAGGGTTGTGCTGGGGACTGTGCCACCTCGATCCCCCCAAAGCCTTCCTCCTCCTCTTCCATTGTTCAGCCGAAGGTTTCGAAGAGCTCCTACTTCCCAGGACCCTCCTTGGTCTGCCCCGTTTCCCCTGACAAAAGACCAGACCAGCCTGTCCTGCAGATGGTGAGATGGCCGGACTGGGCACCCCTTGCAGTGTCTTCTCAGTGAAGTGGGTGTTGAGGCTCCGGGCCGGTCTCTCGTGTAGGGAGCTGGGTGGCCAGGATGTGAGCTCAGAGCAGGGGCCAGGGTCTTAGAGGAGGCCTGGTGGCTGCCCTCCCTGCCTTC